>NW_005362269.1:13192867-13205809 GCF_000412655.1 Myotis brandtii
AATGCTTGTAATTGTTGGTCTTCAAACTTTTTCAGTTGACCTGGACGTTCTTTGTCTTTCATATTGAAATCATCACTTTTAAAGTGTTTAATCCAGTGTTCACAAGTATCTTGAGATGGAGCATGTTCACCATAAGCTTCCCGAAGTATACAGTAACTTTTTCTTCAAAATAAAGTAATGAATTAAAACTTCCCGCAAATGCTCTCTTTTTTTGGCACAAAATTCGACATTTTTAAGCGTAAAAATATCTATGATGATAACCCCTTCAGAAAATTTGACATCTGAAGTTTTGAAGCTTGCTGTCAATACAACAAAATAGCATACATATAAAATCGCATGTATATCAACATATGTGTAACTCCATTTATTGAAAAAAATCCTCATTAGTAACTGGTACACCTGTTAATACTGTCACTTATGTCAAAAATGCTCCTTAAAATCAGTAATATTTAAAAGGAAGTTACATGTGAAGACAGCTTTGTGAAGAAGATGTAACAACCACCAATATACCCTATATTGCTAATTTGGGATAGTGGTCTCTATAAAATATTAGAAATGATAGCAAGAAAATTAAAAGTGGAAATAAAACAAACATGCTACTAATGGGTACAGACCTATATCCCTAAGGGAAAAGTGTTCTTGAATTGTATAAGTGTTGAATTATGTGGGGTCTTCAAGAATTGTGCTTTGCATCAAAATGACCTATGGGTGGATTAGAGTTGGAAAACCAATGGAAAACTGGTGACCGATTTCTTGATAAGTTGGCCACTGTGGGCCATTTTCAATAAGGATTGTTTGGACAGAAGTGGAATAACAGTCCTACTATTCTAGCAAATCAATGTCAGAATAATGAGATGCAGGACTATGATGTTGATCAACTCAGGAGGAAAATGTATGTGGTCTCAGAGGAGCCATTCATATTATAGTCTGTGTGGATGGCGTGTCTTAGAGTTGGGTGAACCTGTGGCCCGGAAGCAGTAGTGTGCTCATAAATGCTTAACAATGGACTCTGGAATTGAGGGAGCCCTGACTTGTGGTATTTGCCAGTTTTTATGGTGCAAATACTCCCACCATGACCAATTTCAAACTACCAATGTGATGTGATGTCAGTCAGCTAACCCAATTCCTAAAAAGTTAACAATCAGCATTTCTACGCTGGAGCTAGCTGGCTGCAGCATACCATTGCCTGAGGGATATATAGGCATAAGAAAACTTTTCTGTCAATCCTTAATTATCCAGAGGCATTTACCTTTATGTAGTGCTATTGAAAGTAATATTTTGAAATTAAAATTATCGTGTAATTCTAATTTAAAATTATAATCATTGTAACTATAATCAGAATTATAAAATTAAAATGATCATTTGAGTTATAATTCAGAACTTTCCCCCATTTCATATATTTAAGAGGCACAAAATATGATTCTCCTTCTTTTCTCATTCGCTGTCTATACATCAATATCGCTGTCACAGTGTTCTATTTGGATATGTAACCATTATTCTCCAGCTCTCTTTATTCCTCTAAGAGCAGAAGAAAAATGTGCATAGGGCTTCCAATTAAGTAGACTTGACATTCTGATTTGATTAGCAGTGATGGACCCAGGGGTTGGATTGGTGACTAGCATTAGGTATGGTGTAACCTGCAGCAGAGGAAGGAAGACTAAGGGGCCCTTTGATTGCATAAGATAGATGAACTGAAGTCGACTTAGCAGCAAACAGATTTACCTAATCATACAGATGTAGATGTTAGCCAGGGGGCCTGCTCCATGTGGCCCTGCCCTAGATCCACAGCAGTGCATTTTCTTCTTCTCTTTTCCTTTAGTGCCATGTCCCTTCCCTTGCCGATCTCCTGGCCTTGCTTTTGATTGCCTTCCAACCCTTCAGAATATATTTCTTTCTGCTCCTTTCTTAGATTATTTATACTCTCCTCTCTAGGAATGCTTCATCTTCTGGAATAAGATGGCGCAGAGCAAGGTGCTGCTGTGTTTACAAATTCCTTTTCTTCATTCCATCTCCTCATGCATCTCTTACTGCCCTTTAAGACACAAGTTAAAATAGTACCTCCTTGACCCTTAATCACTATAGGTTTTCATGATCTCACCTTGCTCAGGGCTAACTCAACAGTGGTTCACACCCCTCATTTTGCATGGAAATAACTTGAGAAGTTTATTGAAAACGATGTTTAGGAGCCACTAGGTATTTAGAATGAATTGGTCTCTGGTCAGGTATTGGTAGTGGTATGTTTTCCAAAAGTGCCTTAGGTGACCCTAATACAGAGCCAGAGTTGAGAACCATTATTCTATAGTATGATATTCTCTCTCTCTTTTCCCACAAGTCAAAAGCAATTCAGGCTCCATAAAGTACATAAAAATAAGGATGAAATTTTAGTGGACAAGAGCTTGTGCATTCAATGTTACAAGGCAGACAGCTCCCAGGCAGCAACTTGCCAGAAGGGGAATCATTGGAGTAAGATTGGGGAAGAGCAGGAAATCTCAGCAGCCATTTCCAGGGATCTAGAGTAATCTTAGAACTAAAATCCATTATAGGGGAATGTATTCCAGTGCCTCACATTGATAAGTAAGAAATTGAAGTCTCAAGAGACTTTCCTGGTGTGCCGAGTGACTTTCCAAGCTCAGGCAAGCTATAGTTGAAGGGCCAAAGGATGAGCTAATATTTTTAGAATGCATGCACTGGGCCAAACCATTCTATATGTATTAACTTCTTTTCTCCATATATCAATGCTTCTTTATTATTACTTAGTGTAGTCTGTGGTATAGACATACCACAGTTGGTTTATCTTCAATCTCTTTTTTAATTGCTTTATTGGTATGAAATTTACAAGTCATAAAATTCATCTGCTCAAATAAAGTGTGCAATTCAGTGATATCTACAGAGTATATCTACAGAGTGATGTAATAATCTAACTTTAGAGCACTTTTTATCACCTCAAAAAGGAAGCTCATGCTCATTAACCCAGACAACAATCCTAGGTCCAGTGTTACTCTGCTTGACGATGGGACTAAGACAGATAGAGACTAAGCAACTTGCTCGATGTCACCTACCTAGTTAAGGATAGAGCCAGAATGTAGCTTTGGTCACATTCCAAAGTCCCCACTCAGAACTAGAGCCGGTCCAGTGTTCCTTTTTTCAGCTCTGTAGAGGGCTGTAGATCATTTAAGGGGGAAGGATTTCACTCACGCAGAGGAAGGAACACAGGCAAGTCTCATGGTATCTCAGTCTGCACTGAAGGCTTGCCTGGCCCATTGGAGTCATTTTGTAGAGGCTGCTGTGTGCCCTCTTGTAAGACTCCAACTTACATTCTACACTCAGCATCTGCCCCCTACTTGGTTTTCCCTTCTACACTACAATATCTGCGAGTCTATGAATTATGCATGTTTGTTCCCCTCTCATGCCTAATGCTATACTTAGCCTATCTACTATATCTTCATAGATACTTGGAACAAATGAATAATTCCTGGTCATGCTACAGGATGGCATCTAGATGGCAGGTATTCTAGGTTTTTCGTTATTAAAAATTTTACTAGTGGAAAAGTCCTAAAGTGACATATGCATGATATCATTGATAATAGAAAAAAATGTAGTTTGTTTTACCCAACTAATGCATTATCTGGTAACTTATTATTACTCAGTTTGGTCATTTAACAAATGCATAACATATACACATGGAGTTATCCTATTTTACGTTCTTTTTGAAAAATACTGACCCTCAGGTGGTGAAGGTTGTGCCAGGACTTCTTAATGAGTTTCTGAGGAAGAACCCCGAGTTCCGAATGTGTTTTACTCATTATTAGACCTTCTGATTGTGTTTAGAGAAGTAGGTAGCCCAAGTCACAAATTCTAGTGGGATCCTTCGGAGTTTTAATTACACAGCACTGCCACCTAGCATCCAAGGCACAGGCTTTTTACATTTTTTTTTAAAAAATAGAGGTTTCTCTGTATTTAAAATATTATTAAGCGGATCAGTCTGCATTCTTTTAAGAAGCAGGAACTGAGATTCCTTCCGGAAGTATTTCCAACAGCCTCCCACCAATGCTGTTTACTTGAAAGCCCTTGCGATTGGGAGTGAATTGGTGTCAATGAAGAGAGGGGCTTCAAAATCTGCTGAGGAGTTTCAAATGTCAGAGCTGCTTATTCATGAGCTGCAGGCACCTGTGGCCGGCTGTCTTCCTGCAGATTCCTTGCAAAGCAGTCCTGGAAGGGCACTGGAGGTGCTTCCCAAAGGGCTTTGTTATTTATTTGCATATAAGTAAATACATAAAGGAAATAGTCGGGAGCAGGGAAGAAACACAAGCAAAATTATTTTAGGGGGGGGAAAGACTCCACCCTCCCTCAGGAGAATGCCTGCTCAAGCCCACACTGCACTGAGATTTTTGATGCTGATTATGGAACTGGGTCCCTTTGATTGACAGTGGGGCAAGCAGGTTTCCCCTGCCAGCCAGGGAAGCTCTAGAAGCCAGCTTCAGGGAGAAAAAGATATTAGTCATCTTTGCCATTTTTATTGGGTGTCCCACAATGCACTGGACAGTGTGAAAGCAGGATCCTGTTCTCAGTCTTCTCTTTCCCCAACTGTGCTTTAAAACACACATCAAAACAAATCAATAGTATTTAAAGGGGGGGGGCATTACACTTAGATTGATGCTTTACATAATGAGCCCTTTATGAGATGTAATGCCAACTGTTAATCAATAGACATGCCGGAACTGCCTGGAATACAACCTTGTAGAGTTTTTTTAAAATTAATCTTTATTAAAAATATTGACTTGTTGTGACTTGCTGGGGCCGCTCCTGGCTCTGCTCTTTATCCTAATTAGGAGGTTACGCTACACTGCTTAGGCTGCAGATAATGATGTAATGATTATTGTCTTAAAACCTGAGAATCAATAAAAGATACCATCAGACAGTGCTAAGTGTCACGATTATGAAAAGTACTTGCAATTTTAAAAGGTTTACAAGAGCAAGATTTCTTTCTGTCTTAGACTTTTTCCCCCTATTTGCTTATTTCTACAGTTTTCTCAGGATTGGGTAGGTTAAGTTTCATTTCCCAAAAGGGTATTCTCATGTCATTGTTTATTAACACGCCATCTTCCCAGGGTTGTCACCTTCCTTGATGCCATTGTTTAAGAGGATTCCCTCTCCCCAGTACCCCTCACCCTCAGAGCCATTTGTGCCTTAAACTTGGCAGAAGTTCTAGAATGAAAGGAAGAATGAAGAATGCCACTCGTTGAGTGACACGCAGGAAGAACAATAATTGAAGACAAGCAAGAGAACAGGTGGTTGCTTTTCCGAGAGTCTAAAAATATGAGAGTTGGGAAGAATATAATAATAACAATAAGAATAGTAGCAGTTAAGGTGTGTATAGCACTTTCTTACACGAACTGGACATTTTTCTACATTATTTGTGTGCAGGAACTCACTTGATACTAGAGCCCTAGGAGGATTGTACTAAAATTGTCGCTATTTTACAGATGATGCAGTTGAGGCACAGAGAGTTTAATTTACTACTCCAAAGGCACATAGGGAGTGGCCCGAGCAGGGATGATGTCTCCTCATTTTGCCATTGAGAGACTTGGGTGGAGCTCAGCAAATGTACATGTCTTAGCTCAGGACACCAGCCAATAGTAAATTGGTGAATATCCCATGTTGACATCGATTGCAAATCTGCATCCCTTCTTGATCCCTGAGGGTGTTCAGACCAGGGGTGGCAGGAGTCACCCTGGCACATGTGTTCCCAGTCTCCTCGTGGCCAGCTCTCTATGGAGCCATTGTACCTGTAAAAATTAGGGAAAGGTGGTAATGGGAGGGAGCCCCACTGTGTAGCTCCATGTTTGTGAATAAGGAAAATGTTTTCCTTCTATAACCTCTTTAGAGACAATTAAGCATTAGCTTTTGTCAGATGCTAAATTATGAGCGAATTTAAAGTATGTGAACCATGCACCCTTTGAAATTTGCCTGAAAAGCCTCATTATAAAACTAATGCTATGAAAAAGCACTCCCTTTCAGATTAGGGGAAGCACCTGAGTAGTTTTCACAAGTGGCTGCGCATAGTTTGAAAGCATTCTAGTGTTGCCTGAAACGCTTTCCACACACCTTTTAACTAGGAAATTTCACATTCAGCATATCTGTAGCTCTACAAGACTTTCAATAATATTTAAATTGGTTAACTGTATTTCTTTTATATCTGTTTTAATGCTTTTATTGATTTGGGGTAGATAAACTTGATTGTGCATGAAATCTTATTTTTCCGCACAAAGGAGATAGGATTTGAGTGTGTACTAAGAGAACCATACCTCCAAATCAGGCCAGAACCTGAAAGTGCAAGAGTTTGGCTCAGGTAGATGTCTGCAGAGACCTCTGGACTGTACTGGAGCTAACTCGGTGTGTGTTTTCCCCAAATCAAGGCTGCAGAAGGGGATGACATTTCTTTATTACAGCTTGTGGAGGAAAGAAAAGACTCAATATGAGAAAAAGAAATGCTTCTCTTAAAAAAAAGGCCTTTTTTGGTAGTTTATAGACACTGATTCTTATGGCCAATAGTGTTAGATTCTTTCTTTTTAATCACAAGGCAGCTAAGAGCCAATTTTTGGACATTTCAGCTTCGGTGTGCAAGAATATAATAGGAAGTATAATTTTTTTTAAATGAAAAGATGATGTATTTTTAAAGCCAAACCAAGGACATAGCTCATTTTACTTTACTGACACATATATAAGTCCAACTATTGTATTACAAATACAAACTGATGTGCGACCCATGAAGCCCTGAGCTGCACAAAGGGCACCTCGGAGAGTTTCTGCATCATCTATAGATAGAGCAGGTAATACACAGTAGGGCCATGGCAGCTCTACAGGGCTGGGTTCGACTCTCAACCCTGCCAGGTGTTAGCCTCCTTACCTTGGGCAAATGATACCACCTCTTGGAGCCTCAATTTCTTCACCTGGAAAATGGAAATGATAATACAGGTACCAAAGAATGAGAAACACCTACTGCATGTGACACACTTACAAGGACTTGGGGATACCACCGTTACCTGGATGGCATGATTTCTGGGGCTTACAGCCTATTTGTGGGCAAGAGTTAGAAAGGCATGTGAAAGCTCACGGTGCCTGTAATGAATACTGTGTTACATAATAAACATACGTCCAGGGCCATATGAAGCAAGTGAAAAGCAAAGCGATAAGAAGAATGTCCTGGAGTTATGATGCCGAAGTGATATGTTTTGTGCTTATGCCTAAGACTGAGCTAATAAGGGGAGGACTATGAAAATAGAGCCAGCCCTAGCTGGTTTGGCTCAGTGGATAGAGCATCGGCCTGCAGACTGAAGGGTCCCAGGTTTGATTCCGGTCAAGGGCATGTACCTTGGTTGTGGACACATCCCCGGTGAGGGGTGTGCAGGAGGAAGCTGGTCGATGTTTCTCTCTCCTGAAGGGTCGGTTCGATTCCGGTCAAGGGCATGTACCTTGGTTGTGGACACATCCCCGGTGAGGGGTGTGCAGGAGGAAGCTGGTCGATGATGCTCTCTCATCAATGTTTCTAACTCTATCCCTCTCCCTTTCTCTCTGTAAAAAAATCAATAAAATATATTTTTTTAAAAAAAGAAAGAAAATAGAGCCACCGTTGTATTTGTATGCAAAAGTGTAGAGAGAAGGGGAGATGAGGGCTCCTGAGCGCCCCCAGGTGGCTGCTTTCTATTGATTCCTAAGAGATCAAGTCTTCCTCTTCAATCTCTGTGCTAGCATCCTTAAGGAACCCAAGGAAAAACAAATACCTGCAATTAGCAAGTAGTTTCAACATTATAAAAGCTGTTCACCGACAGTCACACATTTAATTTTAGCAACAATGCTAAGCAACACCGTGAAACCAAGTAAAACACTGATTTTTGCATGTGAGGAGAGATGGATTCCTTCTAGGCCAGGCAACCGGTAACTGGTGGGAGGCAGAAAATCAGGTTTCCAGGAAGCCTGTGCTCGATGACTGGCTTCTTCTCTGCATCCAAATTCTGTCCTTTTAGTTTAACTTCAGAATAAATGTACTCATTACAGAAGCACATATGCCACATGACTAAGTATTGTAGGTAGGTTCAAGGTGACCATCACCTCTAGACTGCTATTTGAAGAGCTGGTAAGGACCACAAGCACAATGGTTTATTGAAATTCATATTTAAGGGAAATTTTGGTGCACAGCTCAGCTCTAGAGTGTGTTGGGTTACATAGTAAGTAAGCGCTATTTATTTCAACATTAAATCTCACTAAGAACTGTTTTCTGAGGAAGAATTGGGCCCAGCATAAAGAAAGCTTTTGCCCATTGCCACCAGAGATGGACTTTCAGCTTCTCAAGCACTGTCTTAATTTGGATTTTTAATAAAAAGACCAGAACTATCTGTCTATACAGGTGATGGTCAAACAAATGAGTGTGCCCTGAATTAGCAATAGAGAATATCGATACACCAGGCTCTCCTATCTGAAGATCGTTTTAACCTTTTACAAATTGTTATCCAAACCACAAGTCACAAGCAAAAATATTTAAGGAAGACTAAATGAAGGGCATTGATTCTCTAAAATTTGCTTTCTGGATAATTGTACAGTTTAGGCTCTTTGCAGAATCGCTTTTGCCAAATTGTATTTTGTCAAGATGCTAACAGACTACACTGATGGAAACATCGAGAAATAGTGGGAGAAAATGCACTATTGTGTGCAACAATGACTTAGTGGGAGATGTCGTCTATCACAGCTAACAGTCTTCCTCTTTATAAAGACCCTTCGCTGTCTGGAAGCATGAACTGCTTTTACCATATAAAGATTGTGTGTGTCCCTTGCTTTGGCTGCTAGAGAATGCAGACTTGCAATAAATCCATGGTCTGCCTTAGGCCTTTAAACAGGACACTATGCTTCTCTGTTTGCAAACATCACCCTCGTACCTTTCAGTTATTTATTTTCTACACTTATATTTGTTTAGTTTTAACTCCCTGGATATTTATTTATTCTCAAATTATTTTGAAAGCTGCCTCAAATTTTTTTTTGTAAAACAATGTGGGCAATGAGATATGTGGACACGTAGACACACATAAGTTATATACATTTGATCTCTCCTCTCTTTGCATGGACCATTATTTCATGTGTTTTACAATAATATATGAAGTCTGGGGATAGTTTAGGTGAGGGGGAAAGGCTACACATTAGCAAGAAATAGTCTTTGAATAGGATTTTTAATGATTTTAAAACCTGGTTGCACAGCGGAATAACCAGTATTATAAAACTGCAAGCAATTGGATGCTATCTCCAAATATTCTGGTATTTTAATTTTTGGGTGGGGCCCTGGCATGTTCATTTTATAAAGCTTGTCAAGTAATTTGGATATAAAGCCAGAAGGCAAACCACTGATAAAAGTGTTCCATGAGGAAGAACCTATTAGAAGAAGAAAATGTATACAGAAATGTAATGTGAATTAGTTCAAGAGCTGAATACCAGCTTTCTTGGACTGAACGAAAATTGCCTACATTTTTCCGAACATGTGCTCAGGCCCTACAGTATACAACACTCTATGGTAGACAATAGCAGAGCACGTCCCAGTCACCGGGTGTCACAGGGCAGATTGAATAATGCCTCTCCTTTACTACATTATCACCACACTCATCCCGAAACATATGTTGAAAACCTACTCCAGCAAAGAGTACGTTGCTACGTGCAGGAGCTATAAAATCCTCGAAGATATTGTCCTTACAGTCAAGGAGAATCAGCTACTTGGACAGTTAATGCATGTACATAGAGAAGATAATTAACAATGCCAGGTAGCATATGCTAAGCACCAGATCAGCGACAGCAACAATAGCTGCTCTGTGAGTTCGGCGTGTGGGCTGTGAGGTTGCAAGCCTGAGAGAGAAGGTGGAATGCAAAAGCCTGACCTTGCTGTTTGTGGAGGAATTAGATAAATATTTTTCTAAAAGTCAGTATAACTGCAGTTAGATGTCTGCTCATGCAGATGTACTCAAACACTTTTTTAAGCTAGAAGGCCATATGATTGCATGTGTAACTATGGGTCTTAGCAAAATAACGCGCCCCCCCCTTCTCTTTGTTTTTAAATGTATTTATAGCAATGTCTGAAACTATCAAGCAGAAATCCAGTTGGAAATCTATAGTTTAGGAAGGGCCTAAAGCCCTGACCTGTCCATAAAATTACATCTATTTGTGAAGGGGTCAGCATTTTCACGAGAATTGCAACCCCCCCTTGGGGTGACTGCTGTTTCTCAGAGAGTTTATTATACTTCAGGCAAAAAGCAAAATCTGCTTTGTTACAATTACTTGAGAGTGAAATTGTGTTTAACAATTTTTCCATTAAAAAAACAACAAAATAACAAAAATGCTTGTTAAACATGTAATGTATTAACTTAATACGATAAGTAAGCACTTGATTTCATTTCCCCCCTAAGTATAAAAAGCATTTAGAAGGAGTTGTTTTTAGAGTGACTCAACAGAAAAGGTCTCCGCCGAGATTGAAAGCTAGCATCAATGGCTAGGAGAAGGAAGCATCATTTCTAAAACAAACAAACAAAAATCTTTCTTACCCTCACAGCACACTCAGGGCTGTACGACAGTCTAAATCATGAGGGACATGATTTAGAGAGTGGTCTGAAAATTCATAAACTATTATATCAGAAAGTGCAATGGTACTTTAAAAACAAACCTTATGGTTTTTATGTGAGCATGGCTAAAAAATCCATGAGGACACTCCACAGTGCCCAGGTGCTTTCTGTCAAGCGAGTAAAGAGCACTTTAAAATGTCTGATGGAACGCGGGACAGAGAAAAGAGCTGGCCTGACTTTAATAAGTGGAGAGTTGGAAATAACACAGGAGACGGGTTCCCTGGAGTAGCTAAGTCCAGCTCTGTCTGTGTGTATCCAGATGAAACATGAAGACTTTAGTTCCTAATAAGGCCTCACACCCAGGCTAAGGGCAAACAAATCCAATTTTAAAAATTCTTTTTCAAACAGAAGTTTCTTTGCTCTCTTCCTCCAGCTTTTGGATCATCCTTCATTGTTCTTCTTCTCCTCTCTAACTCCCAGAGCTGAGGGACTTCATTACGGTAACAGCGAAGAACATGTCCTTGAGGCCGGGAAGTTTTTGAAGGTTCAACAACTGAGGCTTTTTTGTCATCATTTTTTAAAGGCCAGGCTGTACTTTGTTTCATCAAGACTGTGCTATGCGCAGGCAGAATAAAGCCACATACTACTTTGAAGCGAAAATCAGCAATAACACAACCCTTAGAAGCCAGACTACTTGAAGAGACCAACTTGAGTTTTTATTTATTTATTTTTATTTATTTATTTATTTATCATGAAAAGTAAAGCCCCAGGCCCATAGAAACCTCTAAAGAAAGCATTTCCCTTACTTGACTCTATGGTTACACCATAATAGGACCCTATAATTTAAGCTTTACTCTAAAATTTTTTGAAGTTGTATCATCTAGCACACTAGCTAGCAAGCGTTAGTCTCATACAAAAGGTAACCTTTACAAAAGTAAACTTTAAAAGGTACTTTAGTCATAACCTTCATTTTCCTTCTTTAGTAAATATGGCCAAAGTTTTATTGGAGTAAGTGCAGAGACCTTGACATTTTTTCACATTAAGAGTCTGGTTCCTTATACACAATGGGGGAAAAAGTCGCATGACAAAGTTTTTAAAAATTAAATTTATTGGGATGACATTGGTTAATAAAAGTATATAGGTTTCAAGTGTGCAATTCTATGATACATCATCTATACACTGAATTGGGTATTTACCACCCAAAGTCAAATCTTCCATCACTATGTATTTGACACTCTTTTTTCTTTACTTCCTCCCCTCACCCTCCTTCCCCTCTGATAACCACCCTATTGTTTTCTGTCTGGGAGTTTTTGTTTGTTTGTCTTGTTTGTTCATTTGTTACTTTCAGTTTTATATCCCACGTATGAGTGAAATTCTATGGTTCTTGCCTTTTCTGCCTGACTTACTTCACTTAGTATCAAGATCCATCTCTGTTGTTGAAAACGGCAGTACTTCATCTTTTTTATGGCTGAGTAGTATTCCATTGTATATATGTACCAGACTTTTATCCAACATGACACATCACAACTGTGGGCTCTTGTGAAAGAGTTATTCCACGAACATAGCAGGGAAGGTTGATTACAGTTGGCAGAAGTGGGTCCCTGATACATTTCAGAACAAGTAAGTGTTTGAAGATTTGGGTCACAATGTCTAAAACCTAAGCATGGTTGGCTTCTTCTGAGGGCTTCTCCCTTTGGCTTGCAGATGTCATCGTCTCTCTGTCTTCACATGGTTCTTCCCTGTGTGCATGACTATGTCCTAATCTCCTCTCTTATAAGAAATTAGGACCCTTTCTAATGACCTTATGTAACCTTAATTACCTCTTTATAGACCTTATCTGCAAATGTAATCACACTAGAGGCCCAGTGCACGAATTCATGCACCAGTGGGTCCCTCAGCCTGGCCTGCGGGATCGGGCTGAAACTGGCTCTCCAAAACCCCCAAGGGGTCGCAAATTGTGAAAAGGTGCAGACCAGGCTAAGGGACCCCATGGTGCACATTTGGGGCCAGGGAGAGATGGGGGAGGTTGGCCAGCTGAGGAGGGATCCCAGGAGGGCTCCAGGGCGTGTCCAGCCCATCTCGCTCAGTCCTAATTGTTCAGACCCCAGCAGCAAGCTAACCTACCAGTTGGAGCATCTGTCCCCTGGTGGTCAGTGCATATCATAGCAAGCGGTTGAGTGGCCTTAGCATATCATTAGCATATTACACTTTGATTGGTTGAATGGCCGAAGGGTGGAATGAACACTTAGCATATTAGGCTTTTATTATATAGGACTAGAGGCCCGGTGCACAAAAATTTGTGCACTCGGCGGGCGGGGCGGGGGGGTCCCCCAGCCCGGCCTGTGCCCTC
>NW_005362269.1:13206923-13209130 GCF_000412655.1 Myotis brandtii
TTTCTGTCTGGGCATGAGATCTCTCAGAGCAAGAGAATCATCATTTTACTTCCCATACATCTAAAGCCAAGACAGTGCTTGACATACAGGAGTCACATATGTGTCTCTGCCTGTGTAAGTGTGTACATATATGTAGTTTAGGCTGCTCAACTCAGTAAACCACACATTGTGGAGGTTATTTCCTCCGTGGGAAGCTGCTATCATCCCTAGTATACCAGTAAACAACAGAAAGCTGTCTGGAGGTGTCTGAGAGAGAAATGCCTGTTTTTGAATAAGTGGCTGAGAGATACAGGAGGTGTAATAATCAAACAGCTCCATTGTCAGAGACGAATATATGATAGGAAGGAAGTGGAGTGTTCTTGGGCAATTTGCATTCCGTATGCAGGCTCCTGTTTCTTTATTTCTAAAACAATCTGAATTTTGGAATTGATTTTAGAAGTCTTCTAAGATCCTTTGAAGAGTGTTGTTGTTGTTTTGTGTTTTTGTTTGTTTGTTGTTGTTTTTTTATGATTCTGAGTTGAAAGGTATGCTATAGCAGGAGGCAGACAGGAGGACAACATCAAGGAATATGCATGGAGCAGGAATTGAGTGATCTAGATCCTACATGTAGGCAAGCAAGTTCTAGAATTTGGGATGCTCATGGGAGTTATAAAGTCATCTAGTAGGTGGATCCACAGGTGTCAAAGGGAAGTAAAGATTCAGTAAGAGTAGCTTCTTGCCCTCAGTCCCTTTCCTGTCACATGCTGTGTTGTAGGATGTCTCTCCCACTCAGGCCACCTCTCCTTGTGCACCCTTTCTCTTAATCCAAATGCAGGAATGCCTCGCTCCACTTGGTTTGTGTCTGCTCTGTTCTTTCTCTGCCATTATTTAGGTGAACATTATCTCTGATTCATTATCAGAGTAGTGAATTGGGAAATAAAATATATATAATTCTTTGAATGCTGTCAAGTCTGGACTTACTGAGTACTCCCTGTAAGAAAAGTAAGGTTTCTTTCTATCCACTCCCACTGAAGTGTACTGTACTTGGTTTGTGTCTGCTCTGTTCTTTCTCTGGCATTATTTAAGTGAACATTATCTCTGATTCATTATCAGAGTACTGAATTTGAATGCTGTCAAGTCTGGACTGACTGAGTACTCCCTGTAAGGAAAGTAAGGTTTCTTTCTATCCACTCCCACTGAAGTGTCTTCTTCCTTTTCCTGCTTACTGATCACCTGTGTTCTCATGTGAGCTCCTTATTTCTTTTCCTTGTATATTTTTGCTGGATGATCACAACAACTCCCAGGAATTTGTGGGCAATGTTGCCTGGACCCAGTATTAGGCCAATGCCTAGAATACAAGACATGTCTTAATAAATGGTGAAACGATTTTGAAATACATGTGAAGTTTTTATGTCTGAATAAATTAATGGTCTTGTCTTTGACATTCTTTATTATAATTTTATTGAAGTTTCTTCCTAGAAGTACTATTTCTCATCTCCTTTTCTCATATACTGTTCTCATATGATTGTTCACTCCTCTGAACAACAGGATAGATAACTAAATTACTTTGGTAGGTGGTCTTTTTCTTTTGCCCTATTTATTTATATTTATACTTATGCTTTCTATTAGCCATTCATTTAGATATAATACTTGGCTCTCTGGTGTTGTTGCTTGATTCCTCCCATTGTTTTGGGAATCATGTCACTCCTTCATTGAGCTTGTCTATTTTCTTGGTTTTACTTTCACTTGTTCATCAAGGTCTTGCCCATGTGTATCAGTTAAGTAAAGTAAAAAAAAAGTAAAAATAAATAAGCAAGCCAACTCTATTAATGGGTTTATTAGGTAATGACAGGGAAAAGCAGTTAGGTGGCGTCAGGGATTATTGACGTGGCCATTCATGAAATAACCATGGAGCCTGAATCTTTTTGTCTTTTGGTTTTGCTATCCACATGTTGGCTTTATCCCAAGCATGGCTTTCCTTTGGCTGTGCATGGGAAAATCAACAGTAGCAATTGAGGCTATGTGCTTCTTCTTTCATGTTCAGCAGAAAAGGGTACATCTCCATTTATCAGTCTTTTTTTTTTCTAATATATTTTATTGATTTTTTACAGAGAGGAAGGGAGAGGGACAGAGAGTTAGAAACATCGATAGAGAGAAACATCAATCAGCTGCCTCCTGCACATCTCCTACTGGGGATGTGCCCGCAACCAAGGTACATGCCCATGACC
>NW_005362269.1:13209186-13209492 GCF_000412655.1 Myotis brandtii
CATTTATCAGTCTTAAAATAATGAAACATTTCCCTTATGGCTTAAGAAAGCTTCTCCTTATGTCTCCTAGCTTTGGGTTGGGCCTTATGCTCAAGGCAATCCCTATTATCACTGAACTAGAGGACCAGCGCTAGGTGCACTGGTGGGGTCCCTTGGCCTGGCCTGCAGGTATCGGGTCAAAACCAGCTCTCTGACATCCCCTGAGGGATCCAGGATTGTGAGAGGGCTCAGGCCAGGCTGAGGGACCCCACTGGTGCATGATTGGGGCCGGGGAGGAACCACAGAAGGGCTCCAGGGTATGTCCAG
>NW_005362269.1:13209580-13300100 GCF_000412655.1 Myotis brandtii
GTCAGTGCACATCATAGTGACTGGTTGAATGGTCGGAGGGACAATTAGCATATTAGGCATATATATATATTTTAGAGACCCAACGCACGAAATTTGTGCAAGAGTAGACCTGCCTTCCCCCAGCTACTGGCACCGGCTTCCCTCTGGCACCGGGACCTGGGCTTCCCTCTGGCACCCAGACCCAGGCTTCCCTCACAGCCCTGGCTTCGTCTGGAAGGTCATCTGGAAGGACGTCTGGTCTAATTAGCATATTACACTTTTATTATTATAGATATATAGATATTATATACTAATTGGCTTAGACCTCGGTTCACCAAAGTTCCTGGCAAGGGGGAATGAGAGTAACATAAGTAGCTTACTACTCAAGTGGAAGTCAACCTGCTAAGTATGATGGCTTCCACACAATGGGAAAAGGGTGGAGTGGATAATCAGTGTGCTCTATCTTTCCTGTAAATGTCCTAGTGACAGCTCAAATTACATGTCCCCAAATGGATCACAGTCTTTTCTCTCAGTGCCAGTCCACTTTCAAATTTTCTTCCACTATGAATTCAATTGAAATTTCCCTTCTTATCCACTCCAAAAGACAAGGACTTACTTTTGACTTTGTCTCATCAATTTCAAACATGGTACAATCCAAGAGCAAAAGAGCTACTACATTCATTCAACTACTATTTACAATATCCAGCCAATAGGCATGTAAGGGAATGTATTGTCACTACTAGACAGATTAGTAATCTAAAAGTGGTATATAATGGTGGAAAAAACTCTTGATGCTTACAAACATTAAATATATATATATCTTGAGACAAAGAGCAGGGTACCATGAAAGAAAAATGGGAGTTCACATTACATCAGGTGGACAGTAAAGAATTTCTGAAAAGTAGAAGGAGTCAGGAAGGCAGACAGATAAAAAGAAAGCATGAGCATGGTTCTTTTTTTATTTTCTTGATCTTTTACAGAGAGAAAGAGTGAGGGATAGAGAGTTAGAAACATCAATGAGAGAGAAACATCGATCAGCTGCCTCCTGCACACCCCCTACTGGGGATGTGCCCGCAACCAAGGTACCTGCCCTTGACTGCAATCGAACAGAAACATCGATCAGCTGCCTCCTGCACACCCCCTACTGGGGATGTGCCCGCAACCAAGGTACCTGCCCTTGACTGGAATCGAACCTGGGACCCTTCAGTCTGCAGGCCGATGCTCTATCCACTGAGCAAAACCGGTTAGGGCATGAGCATGGTTCTTTAATGATGCCAAAAATCACAGGTAAAGGCACAATTAAGGAACTGAAAGAATTCCAGCAAGAGTATGTTCTAATAGAAGTCAAGAGAAGAGTGCTTCAAGAAGGAAGAATGGATGACCCTGTTAAGTGCTGCTGAGGGGTCAACTGAGATGTGGACAGAAGAGCAGCAATTGTTTTTGGCAACAGGGATATCTTCTAAGTCTTGAACTGGAGCAGTTTTAGTAGAGTGATGGGCGCAGGAGCAAGGTTGGAGTGGTGTGAAAAATGATTGCAGGATGTCAAAGTGGTGACGTTATGTGTACACAACTCTTTGAAGAAGTTTTTCTGTGAAATAGAACAGTAACAGTTGATAGCTAAAGAAGATTGTGTGGTGATGGAAATGGATTGTTTTATTATTAGTTTTTTAGATAAGACTAGATTTCTCACTAAAGAAGTTTTTCTGTGAAGTAGAACAGAGTAACGGTTGATAGCTAAAGAAGATTGTGTAGTGATGGAAATGGATTGTTTTATTATTATTAGTTTTTTAGATAAGACTAGATTTCTCACTAGCACAGTGTAGATAGAACTCATGTTATTTTTTGTCTGTGTGTGTGTGTGTGTGTGTGTAATTATAATTGTATCCCTAAGTCATAGAATCCCTGATACATAGTAGGTACACATGAAACCTTTTGTGATTAAATAAGTGAGATTGTAGATCATGTTTTGTGTGTGAATGGAACATTATAGAACATGAGGCCAAAAATGCAAAAGAGAATTTTCTAAGATGGGGCAGGGCTCAAATCCAGTGCACATGTAAAAGTTTTGGCATGTAATGGAAGGAAGAAATTTTTCCCCAGTGTGATAAGAGGGCAGGAAAAAATGGATGCAGACTGTGGGTTTCTAGATTTGGAGTAAAGTTTCCATACCACAGTTTCTAGATATTCTTAAAGAGAATAAAGCAATGCCCAACTGGTATGGCTTAGTGGTTGAGTGTCAACCTATGAACCAGGAGGTCACTGGTTCGATTCCCGTTCAGGGCAAATGCCCAGGTTGCTGGCTCAATCTCCATTAGGGACCTGCAGGAGGCTACTGATCAAAGTTTCTCTCTCATTGATATTTCTATCTCTCTATCCCCCTCCCTTTCTCTCTCTAAAATCAATGAAAACACACACACACACACACACACAAAAAGAGGATGAGGTAAGATTATCAGATGAAAGGAAGGAGGGGCATATGAACATGCTTGCCATCCTTGCTGAGACAGAGCATAGAAAAGACATGTAGTAAAATCTCTGTGCCATGTCAGGTCATGTCTTATGGATTTACACCTTCTGTCTGGTTGGATAATCCCCATCACTATTAATCTGCACAGATGCAGTCAGGGTGGGACAACCTGATGGCTGGTTGGAGTTCATCCAGGGTTTTGCCAAATAATTTGAGGGGAAGGGACGTGAAGATTTTCTAAAGAGGACTCTGGTGGAGCAGGAAAAGGAATGAAGACTGCAGGGGACTATAGAAGAAGAAAAATGGGTCCTTGGCAATGAGCTCAAAGAATTATTGTAGAGAGCAGAAAGGACTGGAGATTGTGTTCAGATGCTGGGTTAGCTGAAGGTGTGAGTTTGAAGGCTGAATCGTTAGTTTCACTTAGTCACCTGGTCTGGACAGTCCATATTTCTCCGAGTCTCGCTCTAACCTGCAGATTTTTCTCCATTTCCACTCTCGTCTGAGCCCCTGTTACATTAATCAACCGCAGTATCCTCCTCACACATTCCAAGCCTTCTGTCTCTCCTCTGCCTCTAACCTTGTTCCTAAGCTAGTCTTTCTGCCCTGATACCTGATCAATCTCCAAACAGCATCTCCAGCACGCAGCATCCCTGCTCAAGGCCTCCGTGCTGTGTCTCGGGCACTTCCAAAAAAACTCCATAGCTTGGCATTTGAGGCTTTCTGTTACTTTGTCATACTTTACACATTGAATTATTTTCCGGTAATTCCTTGACAGGAGTTCACTTTGAACCCACACTGTCTTCTTCTTATCCACACCCCCTCCCCCATGACCTTGCCTGGGATGCCTTCCTCTTTCTTTCCATCAGTGAATTGTTGATGTGACGTTCATCTAAATCTTTTTACTGTTATTTATTGTTTACTAAAGATTTAGTTAAATGCCCAAGCACCTATTGTCTGCCAAGGACTTACGTCATCCTTCATGTCTTACATCATGCTTCATGTCTTACGTCATCCTTCATATCTTCTTTTAATGTTCTGGTGATTGCATCAGAAGCCTTCACATTTAAAGCTTAAGGATACTTTTCTTTTTACACCACATTTTAATGATAAACAATAATAATGATTATAACCATAATAATAAAGACAATGTCAATTTTCCGAATATGGGAAAAAACTCCTATATGATTTACCTGCAACTGCTTTAGCATGTGTTAACCTCACTCGCACACAGTGGGATAGTCATTATATTGAAAGGAAAACAATGCTGATGTTTTGGGTGCTTGGAACTATTAACGACATCGAAATGCATTTTACCGTGTGATTCACAGGCAGTTCAGTGTCTCATTTCCCGATGAGTTCAGCTCAGGGATGTATCTGCTTCCCATGAAGCAATAGGAATGCATTTGCTCTCCACAGTCTAACCTTCAAGGAAGGGAGAAGGATGAGAGGTGAGGTGATCTAGGGATTCCCTCGCATTTGGGCACAAACACACTGAGAGAGCCCCAGGTATTCTGAATGGAGAAAAGGCCCCTCACTCCTTAGACACTTGTGAACTCCTCCCTCGGATAGGTGCTGGGCTTTCAGTTGGACTTTTAGGTGGGGCTGTGAGTAGTGTTTCTCAGAACCTCCCAGGGGACAGAGAGCCCTTTTTCAGGGGGAGAAGGGCACTCTTGCACTTATATGCACCCGGAGTGCCATCCTGTGGCCAAGATTGTGCTGTGTTTATGTGTGTTGTCCTAACTGCCTGTGGTATTTTTAAGGAGTTTCATGAGAAGCAAATGTCAACTTTATCAAGGGTTCCGAAAAGTGTCACCAAAGCGGGGGGGGGGGGGGCCCCGGGGGGGGACCCACTGAAAAATGCAGCGGAAAACCTATATTCTTATCAAATCGGTTCCGACTACAGTTCTCACCTTGCCCACTGCTGGCTCTATCCTGGTGCCAAGTTCTTAGTTGCCATTTTCATTCTTCAGCTGGTTTCCTCGGTTTCTGCCCTTCTCCTCCCTCAAATGTACACTAGCAATGATGTTTGCCTTTGTCTTAATTCCAAAATGGGTGTTTAAATGCTAATATGTGTAATGTCAAGAGATTAGGGAACTGGATTTAAGGAAATCTGGCATTTCACACTTGGGCAAATCTCAGTGAAACGGTGCCTTGCCAACCAAGGATGCACCTGACCCCTTCCCGCAATCTAAAGCCTGTCAAACCACAGGAAGCGAACTCTGACATACGATTTGAATCCTGTACCTTAATGCTAGTGAGGGTCACACAGGTACTCTCATTCCCTCCAGGCACTGGAAGGGGTGACATGCAGGGGAAGCATAAAATGACCCAGCCTCTCTGGATGACAGCTTGGCACTATATACATAAAGCAAAACAACACATAATTTAAAATGTTGGTATATGCTGATCAGCCAGCCTTCTTTTAGGAATGCATCTTTAGGAAATGAGCAGAATGGTATAGGAAAAATATCATATGTTTGTATTTTTTACAGTAAATTAATTTAAAAAACCAATTATCTATTAATAGGAGACTGGTTCAATAAGCTATGGAGCATCATACAATGAAAACACCAAATAGCCATTGAAGATGATGTTTTAGAAGAAGGAATATTTAACGACTAAGAAAAATATTCTCAATATGTGAAGGAGCAACAAGCAAATTATAGAATTGTATTTTGGGTCTTGCAAAGGACATGTGGAAGGATCAGAGAATAACCCCAGTTATCCCCAACCTGAAGAAGAAACCAGCAGAGGGAGACAGATAGTGGAGATCAAAATAGCAGCTTCCTGATAATGCTCCTTGTCACCCCTGGCATTTCCCCTCCTCCAGTGAAACTCAGGCTCGCGGGCCCAGGTAGGCCAAAGGCTGCCAGGCCTCCCTGCGTGGCTGGAGGGGGAGCTCACAATGTCACTTCCTTTCCACTGTTCACTGAGCAGTGAGTTACTCCTCCCTGGGACAAGTAACCAAGGCCCTGGAGGCGGTGCTATGCAAGTTTCTTTCTATGGAAAGAGAGGAATAGCGATGTAGGCTTCCCCATTTAATACTCTGCAGCTTTTGACTGCTTCTTAATTAGTTTAGGACTCAAGAGGAGAAGAGAGTATTGTTATCACTGGTACCTCTATAAACCCTAATAAATAAGTATAGTGGGCTATGTGTACCCACATTTTGTATTAGTGTATTACTATAAATCTATAGTTAGAAGTGTTCATATATCCATGCAGAATATTTTCTACAATGAGCATTCACTGTTTTTATGAATTTTATACATACTAGTATATAAAATATATAAATGGATATACACTGAGTGGCCAGATTATTATGACCGGCCAGATTATTATGACCACCCCATCAGTAAAATGAAGTGAATTAGTTATGCAAATAATAATAAAACCTTGAGAGTATTTGCTTAGGAAGTTTTCAATATTCAGTATTTTTGGAAGTGTCAATGAAGTACTGATGGGGTGGTCATAATAATCTGGCCGGTCATAATAATCTGGCCACTCAGTGTATATCCATTTATATATTTTATATACTAGTATGTATAAAATTCATAAAAACAGTGAATGCTCATTGTAGAAAATATTCTGCATGGATATATGAACACTTCTAACTATAGATTTATAGTAATACGTGGCCGGCAAGTACAGTGGTGGTGGCGGGAGCCTCTCCTGCCTCTGCAACAGCACTAAGTACCCCTCAGGGGATGTCCGCGGAGGGGTCCCGGACTATGAGAGGGCACAGGTCGGGTTGAGAGACCCCCCCCCCTCAATGCACAAATGTTGTGCACCAGGCCTCTAGTATAATATATAAAAGAATATAGTATAAATTTGTATTTCTAACATAAATCTTTAGTCTATTAGATTTTATTTTTATATTATGGTACTAAATATATATTAAGTATCCATACATTTAAAAAGAAAAGTAAAAGGTGTAATTATGAAGTTAACCTATTATATCATAAAATTCTGGTGGTTGTTTTGTTGAAAGTTAAATTTATTGTAACTGTCCAACAAAGGAAGTAGACCTGTAGGTTTATCTCCTTATTTGCAAGGTTGTTGTTGTTGTTGTTATTGACAGTATTATGGATGTACCCCACCTAACCCCTCTGCCTTCCTCCACCCAGCCCTTTCGGAGTTCTTTAGAACAAGAAAAGCCAAGCATTTCAATTTTGTGTAGTGTCACAAGGCACCCTTTCTCCATTAGGTGGGGAAAGAAATCAGAAGAGAATTGTGTGTTGCCTACAGATGCATGAACAGTGGGAACTCTTCTGCTTACGCTTATGTGACTGTAGATGATGGGAGGGTCATCTTGCGGTGCTGGCACGGCATGTGAAAGGAGCAGGAGGTGGAGGGCACCTGTAGGTAGGAATGCTTGAGAGGCAGGAA
The DNA here is from genome assembly GCF_000412655.1 of Myotis brandtii. Classification (NCBI taxonomy): domain Eukaryota; kingdom Metazoa; phylum Chordata; class Mammalia; order Chiroptera; family Vespertilionidae; genus Myotis; species Myotis brandtii. Next base: position 13,216,413 of record NW_005362269.1, read on the forward strand.
TGTGGTGATTCCTATTTCTGGCTTCCCAAGAGGGCCCCCTGCTAGAATCTCCTTGGACACACCCACTATGTGTCCAGTCATGTGTACATCATTTCTTCTGACAAGTTTATGGAACTACTTCACTAAAAAAACTTCTTATCAAGGCATCATTTCAGAGATGAACCAGTTCTATTGAAATGTTATCAATACATATCTTGTATTATGTATTAGGCATCATTCCCTGACTTATTTAATCCTCCCTAACAACAATTCAAGGGCTAAATAAATTACGCACTTTTTATAGATGAGGAAGCTCTGACACAGAGTTTAAGGAATTGCTCAAGGTCATTCAGGAAGTGAGTGGCAGAGCTAAATTCATGCCTGTGTAATTGGACTCCCAGGCTCATGCTCTTTGCTAGCATCCCAGACAGCTTCCCAGCCTTCACAGCCCGATCCTTCGCAGTGTGACGTTGACTTTCTGAAGTCATCTGGCCATTTGAGGATGAAAGGATACTTTGGTTTAATAGATTGAACCTTTTGGGGAAACACAATCAAAGTGTAAGTGTGGGGAATGATTTTTATTAAAAAGAATTAAAACGATATCCAAGCCATCTAGAACACATTTGTATTGGAGAAAAAAATAGTACATGATTGGTACTTGAAATAGAAACCCCAAAGCCATAGGTTGCCAGCCAACTCATATGATCCCTCCCCTCACCTCTTCCCCCTCCGCTCATGATTCTCAGTTTATCTCCTGGTTAAAAAAGAAAAAGCCCCTGGGATAAGTCACTTCATTACATAGCCTTCCTTTCTTCTCATTTGAATTTAAATTTGAAAATGTAAAGCCCGAGAAATCCTAGAATACAGTTTTTTTAACCGGAAATTTAATTTAGGGGGTGGCATGGAAGATAGGCTGTAGAAGCTTTAATGATTTTTTTTTCTTCTTGAAGGAAAATGAAATTAAATATTGGTAATTATTTGATATGCTTTTAAATGTAGATTTTAAGTCCATCCTATCCTAGGAACGTCCAGATGTAGCAAGCATCAATGTGCCAATTGAAATGGTGAAATGCTTAAAAAATCATGAGAAACCTCATTTCCAAAACCAGATGACAAATACAAGAAGTTGGCAGTATGTCTGAAAGAAAGCATAACATGCAAAGGGCCGTCTAAAAATACTGTAAACAAAACTGAAAGACAACTTGACGTTTCTCTTTCAGAAATGTTGTAGATTTCAAAATAGCACCCCCGACTTCTTCTCCCCTTTACAATGAAATTGGACAGATTTTCACTTTTAAGAGTTTCTTGTTTTATTAATGCTTGGCTTGCGGCATTCTTGTAAATTTTATTTTGGTTTATAGTTTTTTTAAGGTATATTTTTATTGATTTCAAAGAGGAAGGGAGAGGGAAAGAGAGAAACATCAATGATAAGAGAGAATATTTGATCAGTTGTCTCTTGCACGCCCTACACTGGGGATCGAGCCCACAACCCGGGCATATGCCCTGACTGGGAATTGAACTGGGACCTCATGCTCAACCACTGAGCCGTGCCGGCTGGGCAGTTTTTATAGTTTTTTAAAATCACCCTAAGATGTAAATGAGCCCTATAAATAAGCTTCTCTATCATGGTACCACATTGGGCTTCTGAAAGTAAGCACACAATGGGTTATTCACTTTTATCTCTTTGATAATATCCCCACAGTCACAGAGTAAGAGATTGGCTGAGAGTAGTGGATTTCAAACTGTGTATCAGCGTGTGCATCAGAATCCCCTGGAAGGTTCCAGAAAACACAGATTCCTGGTTCCCTTCCCCATATCCTCCGATTTAGTAGGTGTGGGGAGACCCCTGAAAATTTGCCTTTCCAACAAGATCCCTGGTGATGTCCCTGCTGGTGGCACCTGGACCACAGTGAAAACACATACTCTTCCTAGAAGAAGAAAAAGCAACCATCCACTTGTTGCTTCCATGCCTTATCATGAATTTCAGTGTCAGCAAAACCTGCACTGATGCAATGTGTGTGTTGGTGGTGGGTGGGAATGGAGGGCTGCAAATAGTTTTAGCAGGACATTGACAAACTTAGCTGCATGTATAGATTGATGAAGTAAATGAGGGAATGAGTAAAATATGGGTTTGGAGGAAAGAGATTTGAAAACCCAATATATATCATGAAGCATTTCAAAGCTCTGGACGGAAACATAAATTTGAAAATGCCTGATATGCATATGTATGTGCTAGCAGAAATGAAAGCAAAAAGTTAACTCCAAAAAGCTATTCTGGCCATCCACGAATTAAATCAGTAAGAGTGACTAGGCCACTAGTGGGGAAATACCCACATATCTTTATAGTTAGAGCTGGGTGTGGACAGCTCACATGCTGTTGCTCCTTGGCAAATGACAGCGGTGAAACCCATTTGTTTTCTTATGAATGCATATGATACAATGTAAACTGTGAAGGAAAGTTTTTAAAATTTACTGGAGTGACTGTAAAATATATAGCCCCTTCATCCATATCTTTAGATCATATCCAGAATTGAAATGTTGTTGAAATAAATCCAAGAAAAGAGCAAATGAAATACAATGTATGGAGTCCCAGTGCTGTGGAGTTTGGAAGAAATCAGAAAGGGCTGCATATAAATAAGGGAGAGGGTGGTAAATTATGGCAGCTGGCTCTGCCATTTAGCTAATGAACATTGCTGATATTTGGAGAGAGTGGTCTCACCTTTCACCAATGCATATCCCCTCCCTCCATTCCCCCCCATCTCTCTCCCTCCCTTCCTCCTTCCTTCTTCTCTTATATTCAACAAGTGTTTTCTTACATCTACTCTGTGCCAGGCACTGACTTGCTGGGTAGGCTTTAGGATGCAGCACTAAATAAAACAGATTTGTCTTTATTTCATGGATCTTTGCAGTCTATTAAAGAAAAGATAAATATTGAGGAAATAATTGAAACTAGAAAACACACTATGAAGTACTATGTGAAAGCATATGACAGAGGGACAGGTTCTCTCTATCAAGGCATCAGGACAGGTTTCTCTGGGTAAGTGATGTTTGGATTGGCTGTGCTTTCAAGGGTAGATACTTGACCTTGTCTGTTTTGTATCCCCTGTTCCTAGAACGCTGCCTGGACCAAGGTGTGTCCTCAGCAAATATGTGCTGAATAGCTAGTTCTGAGCTCTGAGTGTGAACAGGGCTGGGTAAGTGAAGGCTTAAGTGGTAATGTGGAGCATTTCAGGAGGGTAGCATGTGATACTGTGTTCAAACAAAGCTTAAAGCCTGTGGAGCTTGGCTGTCTAATATGGTACCACTAGCCTCAAGTGGCTGTTAAGCACTTGGAATATGGTCATACAAATTGAAATACACTATAAGTATGCACTGTAAGTATAAAACACACAACAGGTTTTGAAGACTTCATATGAAAAAAAGCATGTAGAATTGCCCATTATTACATTCTAAAATATTGATTACATATTGAAATTATTGTATTTTGAATATGTCAGGTTAAATCAAATATACTATTAACATTAATTTCATCTATGGCTCCCATTATATTTCTATTGCACGGCAGTGACATATGGCAACCATACATATGGTTTTATTTGATGGAAGTCTCATGCAAGGGTAGTCAGACCTGTGTTGCAAACCTCTGCTCCCTGATCTGAAATACGAGACCATTCCATCACTTATTTTCACATGGTGGTGGGTCCCTATACGGAGAGAAACATGCTTCTTGCTGAAACGTTGTGCTATAAAAGCTTACTGTTTTGACCTGTTATTTGATTGGTATATTGTGCCTCTCAGTACAAAAATTTTACTATCTCAGAAAGCTGCTGAGTGAATAGATTTAGTGAGCAGATTCTAAGAAGCTTGGTAATGGATATAAATGCCAACCATATTCTTTCATGAGTCTCACTCCTCATTTTCTTTAGCTTGAGGGGTTTTGTTGTGTGGAGGGTTTTAGTTTTATTTGGACAACTAGTACTATATGGAGTCAAATTCTTCTCTCTTTTGAGAAAAAATAAACTACAAGAAATGGAAGTAGAGTGCGACCATTCTCTGTAGATACAACTTCAGCTTGTAGTTGTTTACAATTCCTGAATAGGAAACAGTGCTAATGATCAGGGTCTTTATATTCTGAATACGTTCAGAGGGATTGTGGTGTCTGGAAAGGAAAGGAATGTGTTGTAAAAGTTGGTCCTGAGGTCCAGCATTGTGTCCGTATTAAGCAATAGAAGTAGGAAAAGTGGCTGCATGTTTGCAATTGCTTTCAACTGGGGAAGGAGAGGCTCTTAGGCTTCAAATAAATAACTAAATTCAAGTAGAGTGATAGCCCACAAATCTATAAAAACGAACAACACGACCTGCGGACTGAAGGGTCCCAGGTTCGATTCTGGTCAAGGGCATGTACCTTGGTTGCAGGCACATCCCCAGTAGGAGATGTGCAGGAGGCAGCTGATCGATGTTTCTCTCTCATCGATGTTTCTAACTTTCTGTCCCTCTCTCTTTCTCTCTGTAAAAAAATCAATAAAATATATAAAAAAACAATTAAAATGCATGCTAATATCTAATGCTATATATCCACCATACTTTTAGACGACCTTTTTATTGTCTCATTCTGTCCTTTATTCACTTGGAATTAAAAGTAGCCAAGAAGTAATATTTCATTCAATTATTTATTTATTTATTTATTATTTATGAAGAGTGGACACACACTAATATAAACTATTTTCAGATAAACCAACTTGGGCAAATTTATGATATTCAGTTTGCTTTCCACACAGGTGTCAAAAAAAATGGCCAAGTGTCTGGGCCCATGTCATCTTAATAAAAGATAAAGAACATCTCTCTGACCCTATGAATTTCACCTATGAGTTTTTTGGTTTTGTTTTCTTTTTTAGTTTAAGACAATCAAATTGACTTTGGACTACAGTTGAATAAGGTAGCTATACTTCTTTGCCCTTTTGTGTAAAATTTTTTAAAAGAGTTTTCACTGCTCATTTGTTTAGCAAACCCTTTTTTTATTTTTAAAATATTTAATTGATTTCAAAGAGAAAGGGAGAGGGAGATAGAAACATCAATGACGAGAGAGAATCATTAATCAGCTGCCTCCTGCATGCCCCTCATCTGGGATCAATCCCATAACTCAGGCATGTGCCCAGACCTGGAATCGAACCATGACCTACTGTTTCATCGGTCGACGCTCAACCACTGAGCCACACTGGCTATGCCTTTATGTAAATTTTTGAGATTTGGTTGGTTAGCCTTACTTTGGGTATGTTGTTTTGATATACAAACTTATAGCTTTAGAATTTTAGCTCAATTTTCTTAAAGGCATAAAGGATAAAAAATATGTATAAAATATGTGTTGAATGCCGACTATGTGCCAAAACAAGTCTTAGATTAGCATCTTTAAGAGAGGAAGCATCATCCACACTTGAAACATAGAAAAATCCTTAGCAGAGATTACTCAGGAAAACTAAGCAAGGTAGAGAAATGTATTCAGGGCCAAGGTTAGCCTTTCTGGGGCACCTCGTGGATGGAGTTCTCCTGGCATCTGCTCAAGTAAGAGTTCACAAGGTTAATTTGCTCTATGCTTCTGAAACCCAAAACAGAAAATTTTAGAGGACTATGAAATATCGCCTCTGAGGTTAAGGAAAATTTTGCAGAAACTAGGAGAGCTCTATAGTGGAAGTGCCAAAGGTGATAAAGAAAGATATTGAGGAGGAGGAGATGCTGAGCCCAAAACTTGGGGAAGTATTATCCTTCACTACAGTTCAACAAGTCTGATGCCATCTAGCTGTGTTTGTTAACATAGGCCAACCACTGTTGTAAAATAGCTACAAGAAAGTATGTATTTCTCAGTAACAGTATTAGGCAGGTGAAAAGCAGTGGGTAGTTCTCTTGCACACTGTCCACTGGGGAAGAAGGGGACCCAGGCTGATCATCTCTGCTCTCTTCAATGTATATCTTCCAAGGTCATCTCCATTTTGGCCAGTTGTATAGGGAAAGGAGTATGGGAGAAACATCTAGGAGATTTATGGCTTGTGTCTGGAAATGGTTCACTTCACTTCTGTTTTTCCATTGGTAGATCTGTTCTATGGCCATAGCTAACCAGAGGCTATGAAAAATGATCTAGATGTCCACTGAGGCAGAAGAGGAGAACTGGGAGTTAGGTCAGCAACTAGTGATCACCACCAGATTGGTTCAACTGAGCATTGACCTTATTTACTCTAAATACAGATATTTTTCTCTTTAGATAACTTTTCAGTAGAGTTAACACAATATCCTATATCAAGCCAATACTTGTAACATTTCAGGTTTTTTTAAATATATATTCTATTGATTTCATAGAGGAAAGGAGAGGGAGAGAGAGACAGAAACCTCAGTGAGGAGAAAGAATCATTGGTTAGCTGCCTCCTGCACACCCCACACTTGTAATCAAGCCTGCAACCTGGTCATATGCCCTGGCTGGGATTCAAACCATAGGTTCATAGGTCAACACTCAGCCACTGAGCCACTCTGGCTGGGCTAACATTTCAGATTTTTTTTAGAGTATCTTACATGTGTATAGTTGGATGTTGGCTTCTGAACTCACATGTAGCTCCCTGGGTAGAAGTTCAACTGAATACAATTTTACATCATATTATTCATATTGTGACCATGCAAGCAATATGATGAATACAAAGACTATGTTTTTGGAGTCACATAAGTCTAGGTTTGGGTTCTTGTTCTTGACTTCATAGTTTTGTATGCTGGGGTAGGTGTTTAAACCTCTTTGAGTCTTAGAATTAACATTTTAATGAGGAAAAAAAAAAGACTTACCTCCCAAATTTGTCCAGAGAGTTAAATGATTTTTAAATATAGAAATAATCTTAAAAATTAAAATCTTAGCACTGTCTCAATTTTCCATGTTAAAATATCTGTGAATACCTATTTCTCAAGTAATTTGGTTTCAAAAACCAAGAGTGGAGGTTGAGTTATCTTAAATGTGTTAGCATCGATGAAGACAGTGATATTTTCTCCTTCATTCACTAAAATTATTAATGTATTGATAATGAGGTATACCCCACAGATTCTGCCCATTATGCAGTATCTATGCTTAGTGCATAGTTGGTGCTCCATAAATACTTAACTATATGACTGTCCTAGAATAAATACCCTAGAGTTAATAAGCTAAAACTCTGAAGAGCCTGCTATGGCAGTGACATCCACTTTTCTACCTCAGATGGGACTGTATACAAGGGAAAAGAACTTGGATGCACACATTTAAAGCTTGCCTGCCAAATCAATTCAAAATAAAGTAGGTAGATTCTTTCGTGGTTTTCCTTACTCAGACATATTTAGTGCAAGTTGCTTGACTGACATGAGAAAAAGAAAAGACATTCTCTACAATAAGTATTAAGCAGTGAAGGGTTTGCACTTCTAGAGATCAGCTGGCATAGTGAATATGGACTTAAGAGCTTCCAAGGATCACAGTACAGTGTTCAGAAACAAGGAGAGAAAGGGTGAAAGGAGGGAGAGGGCAGTTTCAGGAATAGCTGCCTTCTTCAGCCCTTTCCCACCTAAGAGCTGCCTTATTCAAAGTCTTCCAACAAAGCTCGAGAAGAAAGCCATTTGTGTCAGAAGCATCTCTGGCGCTGAGTACACAGAGAAAGCCTCTCTTCCCCGCTTGCTCCACCTGAAGATGAGATGGGAATTCTATGATGAGATGTGCCAGTTATTCCTTCATCCAGCTAGCCTGTTTCCCACATAGAGTAAATTCTATCTGGGTCAGCCGACTATCCAGCCCTTGTCTTAAATGTCTCCATTTTCTCTTAAGCATTCTTCAAGGATTTACTGGACTTGGGAAATGTAAGGCTATTCCTCTTATGGGGGTTACATTAAGAGAGAGAGAGAGAGAGAGAGAGAGAGAGAGAGAGAGAGAGGAAAGAAAGAAAGAAAGAAAGAAAGAAGAAAGAGAAAGAAAGAAAGAAAGAAAGAGAAGGAAACCCAATAAATAGGGGAAAATGAAATAGACTATTAGAGTAATGACCGCTGCTGATGAAGTAATAAAAAAGGAAATCTGATAGGAAGTAAAGAATGAGTGTTGCATTTAGATAAAGTGATCCAGGAAAGTCCTCCTGTGTAGGGGCACTAGGGCCCGAATGGTGAGAAGGACTCAAGGAGGCATGTTCTTAACTAGATCAAGGAGCAGAAAGAAGACCATTGTGTTGAGAGAGGAGTCAATATGCCTGAAGGTGTGAGAGCAGAAGATGTCAGATCAATTCGTTCCTCATAGGTCATAGGAACTAGTTTAGATGTTATCGGAAGTGTGATAAAAATATTTGTACCTACCTATTCACTTATTTTGTTCCATGTGGTTAAATATTCTGTAATACTGAAAGTTCTTTTTTCTAGTGTTTTGAGCTCTACAGTCAAACTATTAGTCCCTATGTCTGTCAAGTTGCAAGAAAAATGGAGAATCATAAAAAAAATTTTAATAGGATTTATTGACACTTGCAAATTGCAAGCTCTTGAGTGGCAAACTTTATTTCTTTGTAATACCCTTTACATTTAGGATAGAATAAAGAGTAAAGTCTTTTTTTTTTCTAGATGACTATAATGAGGACTTTTATTTAATGTATCAGAAATTATACCATTATGAAGGTCCTATTTCCAAAGAGTGATTGCTAAAAGCCATGTTCTTTCTTTAAGGCATGTTTCTCATTTAAAAGCACTTTTCTTGGCAGGAATGAATGAAATGGTTAAGGGCATTGGTGCTAATTAGGAATGAGGAGCTCACTAGATACTCTTGTTTCCTTTTTCTTCTTGGCATGCTTTCTATGAGTTTTATGCACACCATTGGTCTTTATTGGTCTTTATTATAAATTCTTTACTGTTTTTGAAAACATATTTCAATTATATGTTGCTTTGATTTTTACAGCTTTATTTGTTTGATGTTTGTCTACTTAGGAGAAGTAAAAGTTTTGAAAGAACAAGAAATGTTGGGCTATTTCAATTAAGGCATAACATACCCAACAAAAAACTTAAAAAAAACACACCACACACCACAAAACATGTCAGTGTTGATGTAAAAGAAACAGTAGCTCTGAGGTACATGTGTTCGAAAGTTGAGATTTGGTATGATTTCAGTTTTATTTTTACTTTGTGCTCTGCCTGTTCTTCATTAGGTACACAGTGAGGCCAGTGGGACACATGCTACACCCATTTTTATCCCTCCAAGAATTTTTTGGAACTCAACATTATTAAGGAGATGTTTGGAAACAATGACTTTTTGATGGTGGTTCCTAGACTGCCGGGGAACTTGATGAGGCTGTGATTGCTGTTGTGTTACTGCTCTTTATTCGCACTCATTAGGCATTCTTTGGGCTTTAGCATTGGCTTTAGTTTTCAGCTTTTGGATGTGATCCACTAAGTGGTGCCCACCCTGTAAGTGATGAAGTGCCTTTGGTGATGTTTTCTGGAGCCAGCCCACTCGCATTGCATAAGATGCAAGTGAATGAGCTAGATATTGTCTGTCTGGTTTTGGTATTGCCATAGTCCCTGGCTACAAATGAAAGCGGGCGTGTAGGGTTAGGAACCCTTGATGCGGGGTGACATTAAAACCTTGAGGAATAGTGAAAGCTCTCCAGTAGTTTACCCACCCCCCATGAGAAATGAAATCTACTAGTCAAGCCATGCTTCATCCTGAGTAGCTGATCCAAAGCAAAGAAGCGGAGGTAGAAGTGATGGGCACTTCCCCTGATACAGCCATGGAAATAGTAGAAACTGCAAGTTTCATCTTTTGGGGTTTAGTGATTACAAAGGTAAGAGATGTTTATAGGAGATGTCATTGGTACTAAAATTACTGTGTTAACCTCAAAGTGTAATGTAAAGGACCTTTAGTAATATGAATGTTGAAGAATGAGTGCAATTTATTCTCTTCTTTTAACCCTTTCCTGCACAGTATTAAAGAAGGACTTTTGTTTGTCTGCTTCTCAATCCAAATATGTGGAGATATAAGTAAACAGGAAGAGGACAGTATATTTAGATTTTATTTACTTAGTGAAAAATTAGCTAGGAAGGGAAGGGGAAATTAGGAGAAGAGAAAAACTACAGATATAGGGAAAGACATTTTGGAGGACTTTGGGGAAAAAAGAAAGTAGGGTAATTGCTACATGGTGTGGAATTTGGGGAAGACCAGGGGTTTTAGGAAATTTTACTCTGTGAAAACATAAGGCGGCTTACTGAATATTGTGAGATGCACTTTTCCATCAATTTCTTCGTATATGCCAACATTTCAGTAAAGGCATCTACATTTTTCTTCAACACTCGTGGAGCTAAAATTGTGCTGCTTTCTCATGCATCAGCATGCTGAGATGGGATCTTTCTATTTGACAGGCGTATAGATCAAGATTTTGATGGAAGAGCTTAAAGCACTATATCAATAAATTAGGTTATCCAGGTAAAATAGAATATGCAAAAATGATAATGTAACTTTCCCCTATTACCCCGCCATACAATAAGATCCTACCATATCTAGGGTTAGACAAAGTTAGCTTTACGGGTGTAAGTACAGGAATCAGTTTATTCTTGTATTATTATTTATTTATTATTATATTACTTGTAATTTTTATTAACTTACTTTTGCCCGTCTCTGTAGAATGCTTTGTAACCCGCTTTTTCCTGTAGATATATGTATATGCTGGTATGATTCAGTGTATTCCATAAGAAGGTAGCATTACAATTGAGTAATTCATTCTCCTCTTCATGGACAACCAGTTGTTTCCAAACACTTGCATTTTTAGAAACGGTATTGCAACAGTACCTATTTAGCTAAACTTTTTGGTATATACTAAATTTTTATTTTGCTGGGACAAGAAATGATGAGAAATAAATCGTTTGGAAAGAAAAGAGTCAGATAAGTGATGTCTAATGTTTTCTGGAACTGAAATGCCAAATTAATTGAGGCAAAGCAAAGAAAGAATCCAGGTATCTAGGAATAAAAATGAAGAGCTTCAGCATAGAAAAGTATAACAATTAAGCCAGGAAAACTTAGAAAAGCATTACAAGATGAATCAAGAAAGGATTCCCAATCCTGGCCTGGTGTCTCGGTTGGAAGATCGTCTCATACACTGAAAGGTTGCAGGTTCAATCCCCAGTCATGGCATGTACGAGAAGCAATCGATCGATGTTTCTCTCTCTTTTCTACTCTCTCTAAAATCAATAGACAAATTATCGGGTGAGGATTTAAAAAAAGAGAGAAAAAAAAGTGTTCCCTGAAGTCTGTACTCAAAATGGAGCAGTGAGATGTAAACATGTTATAAGTGAAATAGACTGTATACTTGGTTCACATATATGCAAAGTAATGTAGTAATCAAAACATGTCAAGAATGAGAAAAAGGAGCTAGAAAAGATCCAAAGAAGGGTGATAGTTAAGGTCCATGAGACTCAAATTTTGTATAAGAATGTATTCCAAGAATTATACTCTCACACTTTAAAAGCTAAAGACAAATAGCTTATATGGTTAAAGTTAAGAAGTCATGAAGCCAAGGGCGTGTGTGTGAAGAGAGACATATATCTATTTGCTTTCCATATTTCATAAAGCAAGAAACAAAGAGCAGACTTGAAACACCCTTTGAAACTTGATACTAATAGTTTTAAGAAATAAAGGGGAGATAGCAGTCTTTTACTAACCACAATTTGGAGATAGTATGTTTTGTATATTCTTTGTATGTAAAATGTGCTTTCTTTTTTCATGTGTAGGATGCATTGTCCATATCAGCTAGGAATGTGTTCATCTATAAGTAATAATAATAATAATAATAATAATAATAATAATAAAGTTTTAAGGCCCTAACCGGTTTGGCTCAATGGATAGAGTGTCGGCCTGTGGACTCAAGGGTCCCAGGTTTGATTCCGGTCAAGGGCATGTACCTTGATTGCGGGCACATACCCAGTAGGGAGTGTGCAGGAGGCAGCTGATCGATGTTTCTCTCTCATTGATGTTTCTGACTCTCTATCCCTCTCCCTTCATCTCTGTAAAAAATCAATAAAATATATATATTTTTTAAAAGTGTTAAGGCTTGACTATGCAACAAGAATGTTCTAGAATAGTGGTTCTTAAACCTAAATGGGCACTGGAATCACTGGAAGGGCTTGACAAACACAGAGTGCCAGGTCCTAGCACCAGTGTTTCTGCTATGATAGGCCAGGGAGAGTCATGATAATTTGTGTTTCTAACAAATTCCTAGGTTCTACTGATGCTACTGCTGCAGGGACCATGCTTCCAGAAGCACCGTGCTAGAGTTGTAGTAGACCGAGGTCCAAAATGTAGTAAATGTCAGCAGGGTCAAGCAGGTTATGGAGATGATGAAATAGGATTGTCAGGCAACAGGAAAACTGAAAACTAGAGATCTGGGGACACAAGTCCCTGCTGATGTGGACACAAGTCCCTGCTGATGGGGACAGCAGCCCACACGCTTCTGCAGATTGTATGCCCCGGCTTCAGTGCTGCTGGATGATCTGATTTCTAAAGGACAGCTGGAAATACACATTTCCTGTATAATTTCTCAATTTGCATATGTTGAACACTAACTAAAATATGATTTACATAATAATATGTGAGTCAACTAAATGTGTCTTCACACTGGATGTGGCCATATTGGTCACCTGTTTATTATTTTTTAAATATTCTTTTATTGATTTTAGAGAGAGAAGAGAGAGGGAGAGGGGGAAACATCAATGATGAGAGAAAGAACTCTGCTGCCTTCTACTCAAACCCCCTACTGGGGATGGTGCCTGCAACCTGGGCATATACCCTGACTTGGAATAGAACCAGTGACCTTTTGGTTTATGGGTTAATGCTCAACCACTGGGCTAGAGTCACCTGTTTAAAACCTGTCCAATGGCTAAAGGTATCTCTGTCCATCCCACACCTTCATTCCCCGACTGGGTAATAACTCAAACCTGCATATGCATCTGCTTTGATTAAGGTGGATGTGGATGTTTTTGAAGGACTTCCTAGAGATACAGTCTTTAAGAACTCCTACATCTGTGTTTGGTAACAACATGAAAAGAAAGTGGAGCTTTATTTTTTCCTCCTGGCCCCTTAACTGTTTTGAACATAAAATTCTGGTAAATAGCCTCACTGCATCTGATAAATGTAAGGTATTATATATGGCTAGAGATAACAATCTTCTCCTACCTTCAAAGTCTAATGCACCAGTCAAGTTAAGAGTTGATGCCAGTTTGGAAGCAAAGCTGAAGAAAACTTACTGATCCACATGAGTTGTGTACTTAGCCTTTTAGTTCTTAGCGTAGATTCACTTAAAATGTGCTACTATCTGGTCCTCTACAGATTCATGAATAACCAGTGCCAAAATATACCAAGAAAGTGTGTTAACACTTTATATAAAAGAATAAAATAAGTAAATTTCTGGTCAGTTTATCCATCTTCATTAATGATTCCTAGCAGGTTGTTTTGTTTTGTTTTGTTTTTTTGTGTGTGTGTGTGGTTTTTGTTGTTTTTTTGCTATACCTAACAAGTATCATCTAGTTATGAGAGGCTATTATACAAAATCATTAAAACATGCTTAACTGTACTGTGTTAATTATGCAATGATAAATTATTCTTTATTTCTTCATTAACAGCATTGTAGCAGTAGAATTAGCATTGTTTGTTCCTTTTTGAAGAAAAAAATTATTAATATTAAAAAATGAAAATTCTGGAAACTTAATGTTGTGGAATGACAGTTTTAATTTGATTTTTAAAATCCTATTTGCTGCTCCCCTCAGCTATAAAAGTTTAACCATTATGTCACTGTAATTACATCGACTATTTATCTCTCCTTCCATGGCTCGCTCTCACTCTGCGCAACAAACGAAGGGCTGGCGTTCGACTGAAGCGAGATACCTAAGGGATCTTACTAAATCTTCTGCTAAATTGAATCTAATAATATAATTTAAATTTCTTCTTGTTTCATTCTCTGCTTTTGAATCATTTTATTATAAAGCAACAAGCAAGTCAGTAAATGCTTAGAGAGCATTGTGGTCAGGGCACTGTGGAATAGAAAATAGGAGGCAATCCAAAATAACATACATACATGTATTGCCCAGTAGTGTTGACAGTTTATCATGAAAGGTAGACACCTATATAATCAGCATAGAAAATAATGTAATCATTGACGTGGGGTGGTGCAAAGGCAATATTAGGATGTAGAAAGGAAAATTATTCTGGCTAGATTGTTGAATGAACTTTCAGCCCGGCCTCCAACAGTAAAAACAATCACAATAATGACCAAGGCCATGGTGTGCTAAACATTTCCTCTGCCTAGAAGAGCCTTCCATAGACTATGTCTTTACATCCTCACAAAACCTCTCTGAGTGTGGCCCTGCATTCATCCCATTTCACAGTGCAAAAACAAGGGTGATTCTATTAGGTTAGGGCTTCTTAAAGTATGGCCTCATGGTCAGAAGTATCCGAGTTACTAGGGAACTTCCTGTACTCTCCTCATCCCAGACCTACTGAGTAGAAAGTTCTGAAAGTGGGACAGCAGTCTGTGTTTTGACAAGCTACCCAGGTGACTGATGTTCGCTGAAGTTCAAGAAGCACAGCCTTAGATAAAGAGAATAAAGGTGGCAAAAGCGTGATGTATGACATAGAGGCTATGATACCTGGCCATTGGTCCCATCTTTGCTGCTTAATGCACATGTGACATTGAACATGTCATTAATGTCTTTAAAGATATAAACACAATTATCCACTTAACTATTTAATCTCCTAATGGAGTGTCTGTTGCTATAACTCCCAAGTGGTCCTGAACATTTTAAAACTATGTAGGTCTTCAATATATGCCTGTTAAATTAATTTGTTTGACTCTAAGCATGTTTGTTTAAGAGCCACTGAAAGTTGATAATCAAGGAAAATATATTTCTGGAAGAAAATAAAAAATAAAAACCTAGTTTTGAACCTACTTGAACAAATGTGTTTACATCTTCATCATCTGTAAAATGGCAAGACATTTGTAGTTACCCCCTGTCACTGTTTTAAGCATTCAGTGAGATCATGCACATAAAATTCTTAGCACAGGTCCTAATATGACATAACCTTTCAATAAATGATAGCTTTTATTATAGTGAATCCACCACTGTCATCAGCATCATCATTGTCATTGTCATCCCCATCCAGGTGAAGGGAGAAGCACTGATTAAGGCAAGGAGGAGGGAGTAGATGGTTTTCCCAAAGGGAACCATTGCTCTCTTTGGTGGCAAAAGCAAGTCACAAATAATGAGTTGACATGTTAAGGCTTCAATATTTATATCCTTCAAAACACTTATTTGACTAATCTTCCCCACAGGGATTTGTGTGTGTGTGTGTGCACTTTCTTCCAACATGTATGGATGCAGCATTTATCCTGAATACATGCTCTTTCTTTTTTATTCCCTGTAATTGTTCTAATTTGAAAGACACACAGGTTATCTCCCTGGACTAGACAGCCAAGTCCCTGGGCCTCTCATTTCTTTAGTGTTCGAGGGAGGGTCCAACAGTGTCTATCCTGGAGTCACACATGAGCTTATGACTTGGGGCCAGTGACCCAAGGTTTATTATTTTTAAAATGGGGATGATATTAAATTCAAGTGTTGTTTTTTTTAAAGAAACAGGTTTATTGAGATATTTAATTTCTTTTGGTGCCCAGTGAGTTAAAGAAGGCCCCCAGTCATGGGTTTGTGACATTCCAGCATGGTGTGACTTGGCAGACAGGGCAAGAAAGCAACAAGGTATAATTGTAAATTCTTCCCATTCTTCTTCCTAGATAAAAAAAGTGTGTGAGCACTGGTGGTAGGGAGGGAGAGTGCAGGAGAGGTGAGAGGTGGAGGGACAGGAGACAGGTTGCTGTAGACCCAACCAAGAGGACTAAAGAAGATGTATTTTCTGGTCTCTAATATCTGCCCTGGAAGAGAATTCCAGGAACTTTTGAAGTACAATGCAAGGCTATGGGCTCCCGGAGTATTAAGATGCTCAACATACTTGTGTTATAATCCAGTTATATTACTTTGGGCAACTCATGTTCCCTTCCCTCTACCATTTGGTTAAGTAAATGAGTGACTGACAGAATGAATGTAGACTTGCTAGCATGTGTGAGTGCTTACTCTGTGTGAGGCTCTGTGTTAATGCATCATAGGAATGGTCGTTCCGATTCCTTACAATACTAGCCTAGTAAAGTGAAGATGATGATTCTCATGATTTTGCAGAGGAGTAAAGAAAAACTGAGACAGGCTAAGAATTTTTCTTGGGAGTAAATAGCTAGTAAAAAGGAGTTCTAGCTGGAATTCAGAGCCCCGTGTGTGGACCTGGAGGTTGAACTCTTGAATGTTACCCAAGAAAGGAAATAGCAGATGGAAGCAGATAATTAAGAGTGTCTTCACCTCAGACTAGAATTCTACGGATGGACCCACCCATGGATTTTCACATATTCTACTCCGGTTTTAATCTACTTTCTGACAATTCCCCACATGCTAAAATCACAAAAATTTTTATAATCCTATCTTTATAACTTGAAAATATTTCTATAATGCCCGTTTTTATGCCAGCCTTCACCATTCTGGTGTCTGCTCTGTTGATGTATAAAACATTTAAGAATGCTGGGCGAGTCTGCTCATTTTAACAAAGAGCAAAATCATATATATTGTCATAGTTGGTGCTGCATATACAGCCACTAGGTCTAGGTCAAACACAGGATTCTTAGTTGCCTATTTTAGACGCAACATTGATAGTCTCATGATTTTGATGGAGGATTGGTTTGAAAAAGGAGGCTGTACTTTTATGTTTTAGATATTGTCGTTTGTTTTCCAGAAGGCATGGAAAGATTGATATTTGGCTATAGGGCTAGCGTGGAAATGCTAAGCTTGTGAGCACATGCTCCTGGCCCAGGGAGACACGTTCTCTCCCACCTACACCCACCTGCTCAGCTTCTCTTGTTTTGTAAATCCTGATGCAGTAGACAAGATGGGGCACACTTGAAATAATTGGGCTGTCACTGCATACGGAACATATTCCAGAGTGATTTAGGAAATGTGATGGTTTGAGTAGTGTGTGTTTTGTTCCTCCACTCTGGGCTGTTTTCCCATGGAGTGTGTCACATCCGCCTCTCCCCTCTGGCAGCTGCAGAGGAGCACAAGCCCTCATGGGGGTCTGGGATAGGAATCCCTGCACTGCTGAATTTTCCCACACTCGACCCAAGCAAGCACTGAGTCAGATGTTTCCACCTGGATGTCTTCCCTACGCAGCGAGAGCCACGCTTCTGTCACCAGGCCACGTGTCTTTTTCTGTCTGAAGAATATTATGTCTTCAGCAGTTCATACATCTTGGGCATTTAATGTTGCCGACGTTTGCTTAGCAAGTCAAACTGGTGGACTTGTTAGCATCATCAAATTGTACCCAGGCATCTGGATGCCCAGGATATGTGCAAGGTCAGACAGAAAGTGTGTTAAGTAGCTTTTTCAGTCTAAGATTTTGCTCTTGGAAACAGCTAACTCTTATGTGAGCCAAGCAGAAAGGAAGATAATGAAGACTTTCCTGAGACATTGAAGCTACCATAACAAAACAAAAGGAAGGGTGGACAGGACCCCATTGTGAAGGGGTTTTGTAGGTGCTGGGATGTTGGGATTGTAGCATGGTGTTACCAAATAATTTTACTTCATGTAAGTTCAGGTGGAAGCTTCTTAAGCTTCTTAATGGTTCCAAAAATGTGAAATTAACTCAAGTTGGGTTAAGCTGAAATGGGAAATTTATTCTCAGGGTATAGGACTGACTCTGTGAACCCAGCTGCAGAGTTAAACTCAGGCCTGGAAGGTACTAGAGCTAGTATTGAAAAGTTGCATAAACTCTCCATCTGTCTCTGTATACTTCTCTCACTCTGCAAACTGGTTTCCACACCTGCTTGTCTGTTTATGGGAGGGGTTACTGACCTCACATTTCCCACCACGTACATTACAAATACAACTGCTGGAGGACCGTGAATATCAATTAGTCTCTTCTTCATCTCCAAATATCTCCATAGTCCTGGAGAAGATACTCTGGCCCAGCTCGGGTCATGTGCTCACTCTGGTTCCTCTCCGGAGGTACGCAGTCCGTGCTTGCCAAGTGACTGAATGAAGTGAAGTCCCAGTGATGGGATGTCTGACTCTTTTCCTATTCCAACCACCTGAGCCTTTCCTTCCAGCATCTCTTTATTACAATGGTCATTTATCATGATTGTGAAATTGCAAACTGTCACTAATCATCTCAAGGAGAGGTACAGAATTCTCCTGGAATCAATTTTAATTCAAATTTATTTTTTAAATCAAATCACAGGAAAACACTTGGGTATAGTGGAAAGAGGGTTAACTCAGAAAGAGAGGTCATGGAATTTACCATGATTAAGCCTTGGAAAATCATTCATTTGTTTTTTAAGTGACTTCTTACTGGAGATAAAGTTTAATTTTCCAAAATTTAGGTAATAATGAGAGGTAGTTGAATGTAGAATACTTTCTAAGTTCTTGGCATTTGAGGTCATTTTTTATTGTGTTTTTTTTTCTTTTTTTATATTTTGTTTTATTGCTTAAAGTATTACAAAGAGGTCATTTTTTACATGTTGTTAGAGAACAATAAAATACATGGAAGGGAAACCAGAGGACCTGGCGTTTCTGGGTGAAATCTGGATTTTAGAGCAGATGTCTGCATTCCCATCCAATCTCTGCTGCCTTTATGCAATGTTAAGCCATGTGTCTCTATTTTATCTCTCATCTGTAAAATGGGGTTAGGGGTACCTAAATAAAATGGTTGTTGTGTAGTTTAGAGAGACAGTAAATATGAAGTCCTTAACATGGGACCGTGATTGGCTCATTTTCATTCATTTCAATAAAATGTTTCCGATACCCAGGTACATAGAAGATTGCTGTTTTGGCATAAAACTCATGCCAAATCAGAAAGTGGGAATGTCCTGTGGTACATGCATGGCCTTTTATAAGTATGGACAATCTAATTCCATCTGCAATCTCTTCAAATAGGGTTTATAGCAAACATGTTCCTTTACTTGTTTACCCCTCAGTATATTTTGAGTTTCGCCTCTGCTCTGTGTCATTAGCCAATCCTATTGGCCAAATCAACCTGTTACTTTTAAAAATCCTGCTGTTTCCATAAAAATGTTATGAAGTTGTATTGGTGTCCCCATAGAACATTGCACGTTGTCCTGCTGGTGCTGGGAAGATACTTGATCTATTCTGACTGACACTGGATTTTTGTGTGTGCCCTTCTTTTGTTGGCATGCCCATTTATCCTTGCGTCCTTAGCCATCGTTCCCAACAATCCTGACTACTTAGAGTTTCTAGCAACCTCTTTTGAGGATCAATATGAATTTAACAAGCCTGGGCTTCTTTTTCCATTTCCAGGATGTATAGAAAGTGTATCTTTAGAAAGCAGGGTTTTGATGACTTCTTTGAGCCTTTATTCTTTTCTCCACAAAAGTGACCCTCCGTTTTTATCATCGAAGGTAAGAAAAAAGCCAGATTCACTTTCTAGGTAGCTGCATGAGAACACACACATTGCATGGCATGAGGGATGTTGGTAATTGCTTTGGGAGGGAACGTTCCCCTCTCAAAAATCAGAAGCTACCTCTGTGTTTCAGGCAGTTCATCATAGCTGTCTTTCCCCTGCAAAGGCTTTTATCCACATGTATGGACGAGTTTACACTGTTGTAGCATCTGATACTATATTAGACAACAGAGGGTTGTAGGCAAATGGGAGAGACTTTCATTTCCTTGAACCTCTGAGTGATTACAGCATTATGTTTCTGGTGAATGGCAGTGCTAATGGCTGTAAAAATATAATGATATACCTTGAGGGATCATTAAGAAATGCAGGAATGCAACTACATAATTTTGAGATTGATGTCATCGAGTTATTTTTAAATGCACATGAAAATGTTGTATCAGGCTCTTGCATTTTCAAACCTTCTCTTGCATATCACCTATTGATTTACCACCAAAATACAACAGTAAGCACAGGCTACCAGGGGTCCTTTTCATAAAGGTTTGTCTAAATGAACTCTTAAGGTGTTCCCCAAGTTCTTGCTCCTTAGCTGTTGTTGTTTTTTGTTAATTTTTAGGAACTTTTATTTTTAGACTAATAGAGGTATAATTAACCAAGGCAATTGTAACCTATTTAAAATGTACATCATGGTGATTTAATATATGTATACATTGTGAAAGGATTCCCTCATTTAGTTAATTAACACATCCATCTAAATACCCCTTTTAGCCACAATTAATATGAGCTGCTCTTTGGGGGTTTGTGTTCTGCTGGATCTTGAAACTTGAACTATCAACATTTCTGGTCATTTGGTAAATAAATTATTGTCTTCTATCTCATACACGTAAAAAAAAGATGGAGATATTAAAACAAGAAGTGATATAAAAAATAAATAAGGTGATGTCATCATTGGTGCTTCTAATATTTACAGACAAACCTCCATGCCAGGAAATAATTAGCAAAATAATAATTACCAGGAACATTCAGGCAAGAACTAAAAACATTGTGCAAAAAGGTCAACTGTCAAACTATTGTCACAAGAGCAGTTAACTTACAAGTCTATCTTCTCAAGAGAAGCACAGCTTTGACTTGTATAGACTACAAAATTATATCAATTTTATAACAGCGACCTCCTAAATATAAGCAATGTCCTCTAGTTACACTGTACTGGTTAGTGCCCCCACACGAGTCCACCATGAATGTCTAGTGCTAATTCAACATCGTCACAAAGGTTGTGCTTAGGTTGTCCTCCTCTTCTGGGAGATCCTTAGTGAGGCATGGTTATTTTCAAGCTAATAATTGGCCAGAATTCCAAACTTCTTGCATTTGGTTGCTCCCTGTCTACACCTAGCCAGCGTTGGCATACTGATACCAGAGAGTCAAATCAAGCTGTTTGGCTCATTGTTTGTTTGTTTGTTTGTTTGTTTTATAAATAAAGTTTTATTGGACTGCAGACATATCTCTTTACATGAGTATTTCATCTGCCTGCTTTTGTGCTACAGTGACAGAGCTGAGCAGTCACAACAGACCCAATGATGTGGACAAAATTTACTCCCTGGATCTTTACAGATGTTTGTTGACTATTGGCATGTTGCCATGCCAGGTCTCAGCACATACTTTCCAAAACAGATGATTTAAAGTAGGTCATTGATTCTGACTTCATGTCCTATCTATAGCCAGCTCCCAGTACTGATTTTTCAAATAATTTTCCAAACAGCAATGTTTATTTTTTATTTTCTAGGTAAGGAAGCAGAGGCTATTTTGAAAGAAAGCACTTACATTGTATTCGTTTGACAAAGCAGAATCAAATTTGTCACAAAATTCATATGAAACTTCTTATGTAAATCCTGAAAATTAACAAAAGACTTGAAAAATATGTTCAGGACAGTTAAACACTAAGAGAGACAAAAATGGCCTAAGGCTTTTAAAATATTTTTCTCATTTAATTTTTTTTTTCTTTCAGATGCCTCTATGTAATACATAGCTTTTTTAAAAATCTGTTTTTATTGATTTCTTAGAGAGAAAGAGAGAGGGAAAGAAACATCCATGGGAGAGAAAATCATAATCATTGATCAGCTGCCTCCTGCACACCCCCTATTGGGGATTATCGATCTTGCAACCTGGGCATGTGCTCTGATTGGGAATCAACTGGTGACCTCTTGGTTCATAGATTGAAGTTCAACCACTGAGCAACACCACCTGTTTAACAAAGCTTTATTGGGTGCTCTTTAAGGCAGGTTCTCTGCCAACTCCTAGAAATAGATTGCTGGCAGGAGACAAGGTCCCTGCCTTCAAGGAGCATCTCAGATACAGAGCAAATGTTCTCCTTTTCATCATCCCTTTCTGGATTTTGCATCACATCAGTCCTTGCACCATGTCATCACTGAAGTAAATCTTAAATGAGCATTATTTGCTTCCTCATAATCTTATATAATAAAAGCCTAATATGCTAAGTGTCTGGTCTTCTGGTAGGCCATTCAACCAAATAAAATGTAATATGCTAATGACATGCTAAGGCCACTCAACCGCTTGCTATGACATGCAATGACCACCAGGGGGCAGATGCTTAATGCAGGAGCTGCCCCCTGGTAGTCAGTACACTCCCACAGGGGGAGCGCTGCTCAGCCAGAAGCTGGGCTCATGGCTGGTGAGCATAGCAGCCTAAGCTGCTCCCCAGGAGCAGGCCTAAGCCATCAGTCGAACATCCCCCGAGAGCTCCCAGATTGCAAGAGGGCACAGGCCAGGCTGAGGGACCCCCTCCCTGAGTGCCTCCCAGACTACAAGAAGGCGCAGGCTGGGCTGAGGGACCCCCTCTCAAGTGCACAAATTTTGTGCACCGGTCCTCTAATAGTAAAATAATAGATAGAAAACATTGAGTCTATCTCCACATACACATGCAAGAAAATTCATAACTAAAATGAAGAATGTAGATTGCACTGGAAATCTTTTTAGGTGAGGGCATGGAGCACAAAGTTGGCATCACCCAGATAGCATTCATTCTCTTTCTCCCTCTCTGAATGCACCAGTTTTGCATACTCCACGCACACATGTCTAAATTTCTCTGGTTCCAACCCCTGCACTTGCCTCCTCTCACAAGACCTTTCTACATGACCAAAAATCAAAACCTTTATTGTGCAGAGTAATTTAGACTCATCCCAGTTCCTCAAATCCAACATTTCCAAATCCAGCATTTAGTACCTACAAACAACAGAATTTCCAGTCACCAGCACCCACCTTTCTGGACAGATAGGGAATTAATTATGAACAACCAAACCTTTTCAGGGCACTTTCTCCTGATTGCAGGTGTTATTTCTATGATGCACTTATTTTTTCCTGTTTACAATACAGAGCAAAATGCATCTTCTTTGTAAGAGGATGGGTGATGTTAGAGCATCTCCGTTTCAGATTTTTGGTGTTAGTGAAACTGTTTCCTGAGGCAAAGATGGAATACTAAATGGGGATATTAGTATCTGTGTGTTCATCCTCACAAAGTGCTTCAATACCAACCCTCTATTGTTCAGACATGTTGCCCACCCCCTCCCCGCAGCAGATATTATTTGGAGTAGCAGTACTTGTACTTTGGGGATCATGTAAGTAACGACTACAGCAATTTTTGATGGCTAGATGTTATTCATGGTTGATAGTAGTGATGAGGTGGATGGTGGTGGGGATGAAGCCTGTCACAGTTTGAGGATAATCTAGTACTATTAGGAGATACACATACCTCATTTTAACATTCTTACATTAACCCTTCAAAATAGGCATCTTATTCTCATTTTCCAGATGTGGAGACTGAGGCCTGTCCCTCTCAACTCTTCATGAGGTGTCTAATGTCACTCACTCTCCTTTGTTTCCATTGCCCACAGTGTAGAAGAGGCACTCACCTATACTGGTCAATGGATTGGAAGTTTTCCTTATGGAATATATCAGGAGTGTGATGTAGTTAGTGACTTTCATGAGGAAACTGCCTTGGACTGAGGGACTGGGATCTCATTTATAAATTCAATGACCCAAAGGGACATGATACAATGTCTGACACCACCCTTTTTTTTCTGAGTTACTCTTTTTGTAATAAAGGGAGGCCTCAGAGTCAGATATCTCTCAGTCCCAATCTTGGAAGGAATACTTACCAAGTGTGTGGTGTTAGCAAGTCACTTAGCCTGCCAGAATTTCCATGTTCCCATCTCTGAAACACGCACACACAAGGAGACCTGTGTTGCAGGATTGTGCAATTAGTAGACACTTACACAAGGAGCCCAACTCGAGGCCTGCCATGTTGTAGGCATTCATACATGGGAGCTTGACTTGACAGTGATTCTGATTTTGATGTGTTCCCTAGAAGCCTGTGGCCCATATACTCTCTCTGATGATCTGCTAGGCCTTCTGTGTCATGGACAAGGAGGCCCCACTGGACAGGGTAGGGAGAAGGGCTCTCCTTCATTGGATTTTGTGGCTGCAGGCTCATGTCTGCTCTGCTGTCTCTCTGAGCTCTGCATAGTGGGAGGAGGAGAGGGGAGGGGCTATCTTTCTGGTTACAGTAACTTAGCCAGTGCCTAAGGTACAGCCATCTGCTTGCTCCTGCTCTCAGGAGGCACAGGGAAAAGTGGGAGGTGAGCAGAGGGGGGCATGTAGGGAAGGTGGAGCTGAGGAGGCAAAGGCTCCAGTGAATTTCCACATGTTGCACTGAAATTTTAGCAGCAGGTGTAACCATTGTAAGTTCTTGAATGTTAAACAGTTTAGACTGGAAAGGGGGCAAAAGGCATGGAATTAGACTAAATCTGACAGAGACTTTGTTGTTGTTGTTGTTGTTAATCCTCACCCAAGGATATTTTCCCATTGGGTTTTAGAGAGAGTGGAAGGGAGGGGTAGAGACACAGAGGGAGAAACATGTGAGAGAGACATATCGATTGGTTGCCTCCTGCAAGCCTCCCATCCAGGGCTGCAACCTAGGTATATGCCCTTGACCAGAATCAAACCCAGGACACTTTAGTCTGACAGCCAATGTTTCATCCAATGAACCAAACCAGTTGTAGCCCAACATAGACTTTTGACTTTTCATTGCTAATCAGGAATAAGAGTATCCACAAGCACACAAGCTTGCACTGTGATGGCAAACCTCTAGACATGTAGGGTGTGTTTCGTCCCATCATGGCTCTTGTTCACTGAGACTGCGAGCACATAGACATGTCCTCACATTTCCCGATTCATGGAATTCAGAGACAGCAGATCCCGATTCCACTGTTATCATTTCCTGTGCAGATGGCTCCAGGGACCCCCAACAGATTCTAAAAGGCTCTGATGCCAGAGAGCAAAATACAATTGTGAATTTACTTATCCTTTTTGGCTCTGAACATTAACCAGAGTTGGCTTTTTATCCCCAGACATAGCAGTATAACTGCACAGGGGAACAGAAAACAAATCGCCTTTGACCTCTTATTTACTAGTGCATTAAATTATGGGGGCGCTCTCTTCCACTTTTGTAGATTTTAAAACAGATTTTCCTTGGTCCACCCAGAGGCCGCAGGGGTATTCTTTTTTTTATAATTTTTATTTCTTAAAGTATTAAATGCTCTCTTCCACTTTTGTAAATTTTAAAACAGATTTTCCTTGGTCCACCCAGAGACCACACGGGTATTCTGTCTCTAGATATTTGGAGTGGATCCATGTCACAGGGGTATTCTGTCTCTAGATATTTGGAGTGGATCCATGTTCAGATTTGCTCTTGGATGTTTCTAAGAGGAGAAACTAAAATCTCTGGGTACACACTTTGCTTTTCATGCTAAGTCCATCTGAGCCTGACTTGAGGGTCTGGGAAGGCCAAGTGAGTGAGACCCCAACTCCTCTTCCCCTTTCTCAGCTCCTCTCTCTGTTATGAGTGGGGTTCTGTTATTACATTTTATTTGGTGTTGAAATATTTTGAACTAAACCACTTTTATAGAAGGCTTCTAATACACAGGAAAGAATCTGTGAAGGCACTGTTTTTCAGTTGACTTAGCATTTCTGCTTTTGGTAAGAGCAGAATTAGCAAAGGAGTCAAGGACAAAGGGCTCAGGCCTTATCCATCACATCTTTTTAAACATGGCACCTACAATATCTAAGAAACAAGTAGACAATCCAGTTCATATGCCATCAGAAGGAAGAAAGGTATTTCACAGGAGCTTTCTGATTAATCTTTTTAACTATTTCACTATAAACATGCTCATATAATGAAACTTTTTATCGTATTTCTGAAATACCTGTGACATCAGCTCAAATTCAGAAACAAAAAACTGATTCACATGTACTGACTCTTTTCCCACTCCCTTCTGGACAAACTTCTTCAGTGATTTCCCATCACTTGAATTTGGGGTGTGAGGTGGTCACATTGACCTATTTTCAGAATGGACAGAGTCCCGATCCATCTGGGTATCTGGAAATGGCTGGCTTTTCTAGCAATAAACCTCCCAAAGATCTACAGCCAGTTTATAAGATCATATATATATTAGAGGCCCAGTGTGCACTCGGGGGTCTCTCAGCCTGGCCTGTGCCCTCTCGCAGTCCAGGACAATCTTGGGGGATGTCCACCTGCCAGCTTAGGCCCGCTCCCTGGGGAATCGGGCCTAAGCTGGCAGTCAGACATCCCTCTGACAGCCTGGGAGACCTTAGGGGATGTCCAACTGTGGCTTAGGCCTGCTCCCCTAGGCTGTTAGTCGGACATCGTAAGCGCTACCGAGGAGGCAGGAGAGGCTCCTGTCACCACCACTGCACTCATAGCCATCAGCTCAGCTTGTGGCTGAATGGAGCTCCGCCTGTGGGAGCCCACTGACCACCATGGGGCAGCTCCTGCGTTGAGCATCTGTCCCCTGGTGGGCAGTGTGCATCATAGCAACCAATTGATCCCGGTCATTCCATGTTAGGATCAATTCCCATATTTCCCTTTTATTATATAGGATTCAAGCACAATGAAATGATGCCTGGAGGGTCAGAGATCATTGATGAGGGTGAGGCAAACTTTGACACTAATTGGCCTCAGTATAATGGTAATAGTAACAGCTCTCCATTTGGATGTGCCCAAAATTTACCCAGGCATCATTCCCATATTTACATACCCAAACAGGTCCACTCACATACACAATCACATACAAACACATCTCAAATGGGCTGTCAGTGATTAACAAGTCAACCCCCTTAAGTAGTAGGATAAGCTGAAAAGTTAATAGTGAACAGTGTTACAGCTCATAGGATTAGTTAATTAGACAAAGGCTTGCAGGCAAGATCTCTGTAGTCTGTCCTGCTAAAGTGATGGAACCCACTCAGGCAACTGATGAAAAAAGCAGTGTGAACCCTCTTCAGGAGAGGAAATGTGGAGAGTGACAGAATCAAGCCTCAGCCGAGCAGGGAAGAGCTGACAGAGGCCCCGCCGTCCGGCAATTGCCATTTGTCAGTGCTGGAAAAGGCAGAGGCTTGGGGAAAAGGTTTATAATTTTGGTTACCATCTTTCCCACTGCTTCAAGGCAATTTTAATTACTTTGTAAATTCAGCCTCTAAACTAGCATTTCCCCACATGAATTGTTGACCTTCACATTCAAGGACGACTATGCAGAGTGCTTTGTCCATCGTAGGTAATACATGCATTTTATTAGATAAAGGATGGATATTTAACCATATTAGGATAAAAACCAACATATTATGATTGTAGAATTGTCTTCAGAAAAATAGGTTGGCAAGTGCTGCTTCTTCTGTTGTAACTGGCCTTTTATAATCTTTACCAGGGGATGCAGCAGATTTTTTCCCTTTACACCCAAAGTCACAAATGTAATGACCTATATTGGCCAACCAGGGGGTTGAAATAAGTGACGCTGACTGGCTATAAAATCAAAAGGAGTAGTAAAGTAATAATAATAGTAATAATAATAATAATAATTATAGGAGAGTACATGCCGAGCTCAAAATTGCAAGTGACCTCCTGGAAAAGGCATGTGCCCTGCAGTCAACTTCTACAAATGACAACATCTTGCAAACTAGTACAATATCACATCCAAGATTTGCCACTGATGCAGCCAAGACACAGGAAATCTCCATCACCCCAGGATTTCTGCTGTTGTCCATTTAGAGCCATACTCACTTCCCTTCCAGTGGTTCTCAACCTTCCTAATGCCGCGACCCTTTAATACAGTTCCTCATGTTGTGGTGTCCCCCAACCATAAAATTATTTTCGTTGCTACTTCATAACTGTAACGTTGCTACTGTTATGAATTGTAAGGTAAATATCTTATATGCAGGATGTATTTTCAGGGGTCGTGACCCACAGGTTGAGAACCGTTGCTACACCCTCATACCCTGGCAACCATGAACCTGTTGTCATCTCTATACTTTTCTCATTTCAAGAATGTCATATGAAAGGAGCCTATAGCTTGTAACCTTCAGGATTGGCTTTCTCACTGAGCAGTATTCTCTAGATAGTCATCCTGATTTTTATGTCTATCAATAGTTCATTCCTTTTTATTGCAGAGCAATATTTCATGTCATGGGTGTACCGGAGTATTGTTTAACCAGTCACCCATTGAAGGATATCTGTGTTGTTTCTAGTTTGGCTCTATTGAAAAAAATTCTGCTACAAACATTTGTGAACATATTTTTGTTTTTGTTTCTTTGGGAGAAATGCCCAGGAGGGCAATTACTGAATTGTAAGGCAGTTGTACATTTAGTTTTTGGTGGTGTTGTTTTTTTAACTGCTAAACTGTTTTCCAAAGTGGCTGTGCCATTTCACATCTGGGGCAGCAATGCATGAGTGATCTTCATTTTTTTCACCTCCATGCTAGTACTTAGTTTATTATTATTATTACTATTACTATTATTATCATTAATTATCATCATCATTGTTTTAGCCATCTCGCAAGTCCATAGTAATATCTCATTGTGGTTTTAATTTTCATTTCTCATGGCTAATAATTTTGTGCATCTTTTTATGTGTTATTTGCCATTTGTGTGTACGATTTGGTGACATGTCACTTCATGTCTTGTCTATTTTTAAATTGCATTGTTTGGGTTTTCTTTACAGTTTCAAAAATATATATATTCTCAATATTTGCCCTTTATCTGATATACTGTTTACAAATAGGTTCTCTCAGCCTATCTTTTTATCCTCTTAACAGGATTTTTGCAAAGCAGTTTCTCACACATTTTTTTATGTTATATTTTCATTTTTCTTCACTTTATGTTTTGATTTTGCTTAGACCTACTTCTTTTACCCATGAATTATTTAGAAAATTTTTGTTTAGGTTTCTAGCAGTTGAGATTTTCTTCTCTTTTTGCTAGTAATTCGAGTTTGATCCCATTGTGGTAAGAGAACATACTCTGTATGATTTCAATTGCTTTAAGAATTCTGATGTTTGTTTTATGTTCCAGACTATGATCTGTCTTGATATGTGCTCCCTGGCCACTTACGAAGGCTATATAACCTGCTGTGGTTTGGAGGAATAGTCTATAAATGTTGAGTAGACCTTGTTGGCTGATGGTTTTGAGGAGGTCTTCTATATCCTTCTTGATTTTCTGTCTAGTTGTTTATTAATTTTGGGGTTTCTGATGTTGAAACCTCCAAATATAATTGTGGATTTATTTATTTTTCATTTCAATCTATTATTTTTTGCTTCACATATGTTGTAGCTCCTATTTTTTGGTGCACACATATTTAGAATTTCTATTTCTTCTTGGTGGATGGGTCCTTTCATTATCATGTAATGCCCTCTCTGTTTCTGGTAATTTTCTTTCCCTATGAAGTCCACGGTTGACCGAACAACCGGTCAGCTGGTCACTATGACACTATGATGTGCACTGACCGCCAGGGGGCAGATGCTCAGCACAGGAGCTGCCCCCGGTGGTCAGTGTGCTCCCACAGCCAACTTCCTCTGGCTGGCCAACCTCCCATGGTCCCTCCCCTTGGCCAGCCAACCTCCCATGGCCCCTCCCCCCAGCTGGCTGGTTCCGATCATCCCCACTCGGCGCCAATCAGGACTGGGCGAGATGGCCCCGATCAGCCCCGATTGCTGGCCAGGCCAAGGGACCCCACCCATGCATGAATTCGTGCACCAGGCCTCTAGTGTTAATATAATTGTTCCTGTTTTTTTTAAATTAATGTTTGCATTAAATACCCTTTCATCAGTTTTACTCTCAACATGCCTACATTGTTAAATTTAAAGTGACTTTCTTATTGACAGAATAAACCTGGGTTGTATTTTTAACCCACTCTGCTTTTTAATTTGTGTATTTAGACTACTCACATTTAATGTAATTATTGCTATTTTATGGCTTAAGTCTGACATTTTACTTTTTTTGTTCTCTTGTTCTTTCTTTTTTCATCTTTTTACTTTCCTCTTACTTATTGAATGTTTTTGTTACATTATACATACATATTTTATCACCATTCACTGGTTTCATTCTTTTACCAGTTCAAATGAAGTGTGGAAACTTTCTCCTTTATGTCTCTTTTTATCTTTATCCATTTGCAATACAATTTCTTAAATATGTCCTCTACATAAATTTAAAACCTCATCAGACAGTGTTATAATTTTTACTTCAACCATCAAAAATAATTTGGAAAATGTAAAAGGAGAAAGTCATTGCATTTATTTATATTTTTGCTTGCCATGGTTTTTTCCCCCCTGCATGATGTCCCAACAATTTTCCCTTTATTGTTTCCTTTCTGGTTTAGATAACTAATTTTTGAACCATTCTTTTAGGTGAGTAGTATTTGAACTATTCTCCCTTCATCTGAGAATTTCTTGTTTTCTCCTGCATTCTAGAAGGATATTTTCACTGAATATAGGATTCTGGGTTGAAAGATCTTTCCTTTCAACAATTGAAAAGTATTTTGTCATTTCTTTATAGTCTCCATGTTTCCATGGTTTCTAATGAGATATCTACTCTTATAATATATTGCCTTTCCCTGTAGATAAAGTGTCAGTTCTCTCAGTGCTTTCAAGATTTTCTTTAAGTTTTCAGAGTTTTGATTATGATATATCTTGATATGGATGCATTTGGATTTATCTTGTTTGTGATTTATTTAGCTTCTTGATTGTTGCTTTATGTCTTTTGCAAATTTGGATATATTTAGCTGGGCTTTTAGCACTTTCTCAGCCCCTCTCACTTTCTACTTTCCTTCTGGGACTCTAACAATATAAACATTAGGTTGTTTGTTACCATTCTAAGGGCCCCAAAGCTCTGTTCGTCTTTTTCTCTTTAAGTCTGTTTCTTAATGTGTTGCATACATTGGGTAATATCTATTCTTCATTTTTTTTCAAATTCCCTCATTCTGTCTTTCCCTCATTCTCCTTTTGAGCCCATCTATTGAGGATTTTTTGTTCTCTTGTTTTGGGGGTGTTTTATTATTATTTTATTTTTTGGTTACTTTGATTTTTGGTTCTAAAATTACCATTGGAGTTTTCTTTATATCTTTCATTCGTTTGCTGAAACTTTCTGTGTATATTTTTTTTAAATAAGATTTTCTATTGTTTCACTTTCACCCATAATTGCTCATTGAAGCATTTTTATAGCAGCTTTTAAACCTATTTCAAATAATTCTAGAATCTTTATCATCTCAGTGCTGGCATCTATTAATTGTATCTTTTTATTCAGTTTGAGATCTTCCTAATTGTTGGTATGCCAGGTGATTATTTTTTAATTGAAAAGTAGACACTTGGATATTATGAGATTCTGGATCTCATTTAAATCTCCTATTCCAGCTGATTTCTTCTGACACTGCTCTGTCAGAGAAGTGATACCCATCTCATTATTGCTAGGTTGGGAAAGAAGTCCAGGTTCCCCACTCAGTCTTTGTCAGCACCCAAGCGCAGGGTGCTGTTTGTAAGGAGCTGGGAGAGGTGGATGTGGGAGTGCGGGCTCCTTACTAGGCCTGCACTGATGCCTCCCTCAGTGAAGAGATAGGAATACCTTATTATTCCTCCCCACATGGCATCTACTGACACAGTAACCACTAACAAGGAGCCAAAGGACTCATTACCACTGGGAGAGAGTGGAAGTCTTGACTCTCCACTAGGTCTCCTCCTACACCACCCCTACAGAGAAGGAGAGAGGTACCTTGTTACTACCCAGTGGTGTGCAAGCCCAGGCTCCCCATGGAGGAAGAAGATGGCCTCATTCCTTCCTGGGAGGGATGAAAGTCCTGACTCCCTTCTCTGAAATTACCTTGATGGTACTGGGAGTGCCTTCCTCCTTCCTCAGCAGCATGGAAATGTAGGGTCCTCACCTCGCTTTTACTGGTGAAGATGGGAATGGGGCTACAGTTTTCCCCATGTTGTTTGGCTAGAGCAGCCGTGGGCAAACTACGGCCCGTGGGCCGGATCCAGCCCGTTTGAAATGAATAAAACTAAAAAAAAGAGACCCTTTTATGTAATGATGTTTACTTTGAATTTATATTAGTTCACACAAACACTCCATCCATGCTTTTGTTCCGGCCCTCCGGTCCAGTTTAAGAACCCATTGTGGCCCTCGAGTCAAAAAGTTTGCCCATCCCTGGGCTAGAGTGAGGTGGCTACAATCTCAATGTTTCTCTCTTGTTAGGCTTCCCCTTTCATAGCTTTTTGACTAGAGGGAGGCAGCTTTTGTCCTCTGTGTCTATTGATGTTCTTGGGTTGCCAGTGTCTTTAGCTACAAATCTGGGATATACTGGTACAAGGCAAAAAGAAATCCCAGGAACTCACCACAGTATTGTTCCTTAGGTCCTGAGGGCCCTATGTATCTGCCTCTTCTTTCCACTTTTCAGACGACTCTTCTTATGTTTGTTTTAATCATTTATTCTTCAGCAATGCCCAGGGTTTTTAGCTGAATGTATTGGGAGGAATAAGTAAAAGTAAGTTTATTCCATCTTTCTGGGAGCAGAACTTTTTAAACAGCCTAATTTTTAATGATAAGTTATAGATCCACATCCAGATTTTAATATAATATTTCCTGGCCCGTCTTTTTTTAAACTTTGAAAAAAATTAAACAACAGGCAGGCTAAATGCAAAATGTCTATAGGCTAGCAGCCTGTATATTCTACTCAGTTTCCTAGAAATTTAGCTTTTAGTGACTAAGATTTGTCATGTTTATCTCATTATATAAAAAAAATTGCTATAATTTGTCTGGATGTGACATTGCTGACAAACTTAACTATCAAGGGCATAGCCAAGAAAGAGGAATTTAGCAGGAAAAGATCACTGAGCAACCAAATTAGACATCAAAATGTCCAAACAGAAAAGTTCTTGTACTTTATAACTAGTAATAAGCCTTCAGGCTTTTTAAATAAGCCTGTAAATCAGAGCATGATTTCAAAAAATAAAATAAAATCACATACCCACACGTAATAGAGAGTCAGCCCGATTTCCCAAGCAGGATGCAAATTAGAGGAGATGGGACTTCCTGAGTCAGGAACACTGAAAACATTAAGGAATAAAAACTTACAGTGAACAGGAGAGAGGAATATTGTAAAACCCACTCAACACACCCAATTTCCCCCAAAACTACGTGTGGCTCTTGGTGTTGGTGCAGTCATATAACCTTCCATAGGTGCTGAACACCCTCCTTTTCTGGCTTGTAGTTCAAGTATCAAGTTTTATAATTAGAACTTTGAGATTCAGGAATTTATATTATCATCTCCATCCTCTAATGCCAGTCTGTGAACTGCTTAGCTAAGAGAAAAAAAACAAAATGTTAATCTTTCAGAGAAGGAAAAAAAAAACACCTTCTTCCCATAGGTCCCTACAGGGGTGTGTTAGACAGCCTATTGGGAGCTTTACCGTAGGATCTGTTTCAATTTTTACTAAAACGCTATGAGGCGAATACTATTATTTTTCATTTTCACTGACTGGGAAACTGAGTTTGAAAGGCCAGGAATGATTTCTTTTACAAGGGCCTCGGCTGGTCAGCGGCCATGGTAACATTGGCATCCAGTCCAGGCTTCAATGGCCCGGCTCTTAACCAGCCTGTATTATGGATTCTAAAATGTTGACATCACTTGTTGGAAATCACAGGAGATGATTTTAACATCCAGAGATTGCATTAGTGTTAAGACATTTGAATTAACTCTGCACATAAAAGAATTCCATGCCCACAGTTACTATGTGTGTCCTCAAAGCAGGTCCTGGGATCTTGACTGGAACTCTCCAAGCTGCTTCTCAATGTCCTGAGTCAGGAAAAACTATTAGCTTTTTTTATATAAGGGGCTGTGGCAGCTGCATGGGTGTGCTTGGTGTTGTTTGCATCACCAAACAGACTTGTCCATGATAACAGGAAGTATGTGATAAAATGTACAAGCGGTATAAATGAATTGAGTTCCCCGGGATGCAGAAGGCCCTCTTGGTGTGAAAAGACAGGGAGGGACTAGGTGCCTGCTATCTTGGGAGAGATGCCGTCCGCTTTGTGTGTATACAGGCTGGTCCGTCGGTATACAAAGACATCCCACTACAGGGTGTTGAATAAGCACAGAAGAGCAGAGAGGCTCAGAACCACAGATCTGCTCCCCAAGTAGTTCCTGACACATCGAGGAATCAGAGCCACAGTAGCCTAGAGAAAAATCAGTACCCTGGCTGCACTGTCCATCTTAATTCAAATCCTTATTTGTCCATTCTGTCCAGTCCCTGGCCCTGTAGTCCATACTATTTTCATGACCCATGAAATCAATAAGAACCTGCGGTTTGGAACGTGGAGGCATCTCAGCGTTCCTGTTGTATTTGCTAAGCAGAAGGCTAGTGTTTGCCGAGTGATGTTGGGCATACACACCCAGGGTGTCAAGTGGCAGACTGTGGGGCTCCCTAGTTTCCAGTTTATATGTTATAGAGCCTCCTTTCCATCACTTTCCTGTTTTATACAGTGCTCCTCCCCTCATTTCTTTCCTGCAATGGATATCCCAGCAATGAACACGATGGGTGGTGGGTTCAGGTTGGGGATGAAGTTGTTGGGCCAGTTAGAACTTTTGTCAGGAAGCTCTCCAGTTGGAAGATAACCAGGAAGAAGAAGTGACCAGGTGTGTCCAACACAAAGATTTGCAAAGGAGAGAAAACTGACTAGGACTACACTGAAGGCTTATTAAAGGAATTGGAGGAAGATTGTTTGCATGTCGAGAATGTCTTACACTATCATTCTCCAGTCCCAGCCAGGCAAGCTTAGGTCAGTCAAGTTGATTTGGTATCATTGCAAAGCGTCGAGAGCGTATATTTATGACTCATATACTTTTTTAAAGTTTTGTTTCCCCCAACTCTTCTATAGCAAAAAGAATATAATTAATGATAAAATCAGTCTTACTTTCAACTGCTTCATAGTAAGATCTTGCATGAGAATGACAGACATATCATATCATCGGTGCACATAGAGAAAATCAAAAGATGACTTATTTTTGCTATTACCCTCCCCAAATCTATTAAATTAAACAGCAAGAAAATTAATTTACTGTATCGAGTTCTTCTATTTAGGCCGATGGTTTAAGTATACATTAAGCATTTGCAGGAGATTATGCGGCACTGACCAAATTTGCCTTTTAATGTTGTTATCTGAGTCAGAAGTGAGTCAGAACAGAAGGCAGCATTTTCTTATAATCACAGTGTTGTTTGTTTCCTTTGGTGTGCTTAGGTGGCCACGTGACCCGTGCCAACACTCAGGCCTGACTTTCCTGAAATCATCAGCGCTCTGCCTGATCTGCAATAATGGATGTGAAGGACCGGCGACACCGCTCTCTGACCCGCGGGCGGTGTGGCAAGGAGTGCCGCTACACCAGCTCCTCGCTGGACAGCGAGGACTGCCGCGTGCCCACGCAGAAGTCCTACAGCTCCAGCGAGACCCTGAAGGCCTATGACCACGACAGCAGGATGCACTACGGGAACCGAGTCACAGACCTCGTTCACCGGGAGTCGGATGAGTTCCCAAGACAAGGTATGTGGAGCGGCGCCCGCTGACTCACTGTCCTTTGTTCCTGACTTGCCGTGTTGTGTGTCATTGATGGCTAAGGCCCGTGAGAACTGGGGCAGAGCCTGGCGCCGTTGAGTGGTCCCTTAGAGCTTAGGCAAGAGCGGTCCTTTACATCCACTGTATCAAGCGCCTGTGGGTTTCACAGAATTGCTTCTGTGGTCCTGGATACTAAATTCTTTGACAATTTGGTGGTTGCTTTTGGGCACACGCCATGGTAGGGTTTGACCGATGTAACCTAATAGCAGACCCTCAGCTCCATCTAGGGTATATTTCTCTTGAATTCTAGTATTTTGATTTCTTGGGGGAAGAAAACATTTGTCTCCCAAGTACTAACAGTTGACATTCTCTTCATGTTCGATATCCGTAAGGAATTGGTTATCACCCCTCAGGGTTGCTGTCAGTGTGTGGAAGTGTGGGCGTAAGCAGTATAGCCAAGTTGATTCACCAGCCCGAAGTCTTGTGTGTTTCCTTCCAGCCTTGCTGTGTGTGCAGTTTGCATCCACGGCTTAGCAAAGCTACAAGCGAATGCACAGAAATGCAGGGGATGCACTGGGAAGGGTCCACCTGCCAGTGCCAGGGGTCGAAGCCCCGCCTGCCTGGTTATTACATTACTGAGTCTTTATTTCTTGTTACAGTACATGTTGCAACTAATTTCCTTCCTCTGGCTACCTTAGCTTGTTTCCCAGCCCTTTTCAGCTGCTGTAACAAAATGCCACAGCCAGTGGCTTACAAACAAAGCACGAAGGGACAGACAGATTTGGTGTCTGAGGAGGGCTTTCTTTCTGGATCAGGAAGAGCTGTCTTTTCCTGTGTCCTCACATAGCTGAGGGGGATCAGGCAGCTCTCTGGAGCCTCTTTTATGAGGGCACTGATACCCATGCATGAGCACTCACCCTCATGACCTAATCACCTCCCAAAGGCTCTGCTTCCAAATACCAAAGGGATTAGGTTTTAATATAAGAATTTGGAAGGAGGGTCACAATCATTCAGTCTACAGCAGCTTGAATTCCATTTCTCGTTGCTTAACTTCCTTAAATTACTTTACTTATCTTTTCTTTATTTCTTAGAAGACTATATATATATATATATATACATATATTACATATATAAAATCTATAACCCAGCAGCTTTTCTAAAAAACATATTTCCATATGCTCCCGGTTCATCCTAGCTCCAGCTTTAGTAAACTATTCCCCCAAATCAGCCAAGAAACAGTTAAAATTGTGTTTCCATTGCACTTATAGACCCTTGCAAGATACAATTTTCATTTAATCTTCACTCTTATTTTCCGAGTTATCTTCATGTAAATGAAACACATTTCAAACGGGGGGGGGGGGGGGGTCACTTATAGACCCTTGCAAGATACAATTTTCATTTAATCTTCACTCTTATTTTCCGAGTTATCTTCATGTAAATGAAACACATTTCAAATGGGGGGGGGGGTGTTGCTTGAAAATTGCTCTGTATCAAATGCCTTTGATCTCCGAGCGACTTCAACAAGTGTTTTACTTCAAGTTCTCACCAGAATCCCAAAGTGCGTGTAGTGGGAAGTGGAAAAAGAAAAGAAGAAGCACAGCGTCACTCTTGAAGGGAGTGTTTAAATGTCCAGTATGAAAAGTCGTGACACCTCCCTGTTATTTCCAAGAGCATCACCAATACAAGATGCAGATATTTGGGAAGGTGATGCACGTTCACCTTGGTTGAAAGCCTTTCGTCTTCTGCTGTATTTCTGGCCTCATTTGCCGTGTTGCGCATACATTTTGTGTCTCCTGGTTCTGTGCTGAAAAGTGTGCTCTCCTTCCTAAGCCTCATTAAGGGTGCCTCCTGGCTTCTGCATCCTTGTGCGCTGATCTGTAGGCCCAGATCATTGTTGAATTGTGGATGGGCCTGTCACCTTCCCCCTTAATAATATGCAGGCACAATGAAGCCACGTGCTTGGGATTTTATTTTCCAATATACCTTTATTCCTCCTCTTTAATCTTGATCCATTGATAACAGTGCAAGTTGCTTGGCCCTATCAGACTCATCGCTTTGCAATTAACAATTCACACATGCCATGGTGTGTTGTTATTGAGCCCATCTTTGTTTGTGTAATGTGTTTGCAGGAATTAAAAACTGTGCAGGCCAAAAGTAAAAATGAAAAGGCATTGGAAAGTATTTGCATATGCAAGTGCCATTCCTTCTGAAGACATCTATGAATTTATGCATGAAAATGTAG
The DNA here is from genome assembly GCF_000412655.1 of Myotis brandtii. Taxonomy (NCBI): domain Eukaryota; kingdom Metazoa; phylum Chordata; class Mammalia; order Chiroptera; family Vespertilionidae; genus Myotis; species Myotis brandtii. The sequence goes on from NW_005362269.1 coordinate 13,254,092, forward strand.
TCAGGGTCTGAGTGGATCTACTTTGATGGGTTCTGAAATTGAACTCTGCAGGAAGTAAATAAGCACATATTTAAGGAGAGGGGGGAACAGGAGGTACAATCTGGCGAGCAACGCATTCGACATGAAACTTAGCCTCTGCAGAGAGGGTTAAAATAAATTTTACACTCAGTAATAACAATCATTTTTTCAAATGTCATGCATTTCCCATTTTATTTCCCTATTCATGAAATCAAAGAGCAGGATCGTCTCGGTACTTATTAGCCTAGAGGTACATTAGTGAGGATCATAGCGCGATCATCTCCTGTGGTATTCTTATCTAAAACCCAAGACAGTGATTATAAAACAAACACGCTTCTCACATCCACGCAAGTTTGGCAAACACAGTTGGATGACTCTCCAGATGCTCTGAGTGGAAAGGAATTGCCAGCCAGTGAAGTGATGCAGGGCTAGGGTCAGACCTTGTCCAGTTTCCCCAGCTGGCCAGCTGCAAGGTATCAAATGTGAGAGGCTGCGGGGCCCAGCAGGAGAAAGGGGCCAGGTCTTCCCCTGAGAAGCTTACAGAGGCTCCTGTCAAAATGACACCTTCTTGCTTGCTTTCAACACCGAATCCTCTTCTGCCTTCTTCTTCTAGGAGCCTCTTAAGCAGAGAAAGACGATGCAAATTACCTGCCTGACCTCTATCATGTTGGATCCTCCTGGTGTGAGGGGAGGAAATGGCTGACCTTACGTCTGTGGCCATTGGAGTAATGAGTAATTAGTTAATGACTAATCCTGCAATAAATAGCATCCTAGTGGTCGGAGTGTTAATGCCCCTGACAAAAGTGCCCAGTGGTCTGATTTGTGATCAGACCCAGACCCAATCCACCCTGTGAAGGAGGTGCCACTTTGAATAATAGAGGTCGGCCGAGCTCCCAGGCAAGTTGTATAAGCTTGTTCTTTGGGACTCTGAAGTGCAGGTGTAGAGCGGTATGATATACAAGTCACGTTGCCATGTCTTAAGAGCCTGAATTTGGACTTGACCTTGACTTTTGTATATGCGTGTGCCTGTGACTCTGCCAGGCATTCTGTGCCTTGCTAGGATTAGTACACAGTGTGCAGCTATGGTGAACAACAGTGACAGTAACAGTAACAGTGACAGAATAATGTCTAAGACCAGTATGCACTTCCTACATGTCAGGTGCTGGGCTAAGCATTTTGCTTGTATTAACTCAGTTAAGGTTCACAATGATGGTGTGAGATGGGCAATATTATTACTTCCTTTTTTTACATATTAGGAAACTGAGACATGGAGAGATTCATTAAATCATCCAAGGTCACTAACTTAGGAATAGTTAGAGACAGGTTTCCAATCAGAGTTAGGTTCAATGTGTTTGATCACCTCCCCGATGCACAAATAGAGAACCCAAAGGCAAGTCATTAAAGCCTCAGAGGCTAGTAAGAGTCTATGAAGTTCAGTTCATAAACTTTTTAGGGGTCCACCCCTTTAAACTTCCTTAATAATAAAGGACCTATAGTCACTAATACTGACTGAACAGATCATGAGGAGTATACCAGCAGCCCACAGATCTGTAGTCCTGTTCTCACCCATTTTCTCCATTTCCATCACCACCCCAGACTCCCTGAAAGTGTTTCTAGCTGCAGTCCCTCCCAACTGACCACTATTAAAGGAAAAGTTTCCTACTGTCCAGATACTCTGCCCTCCCCTACCGTCATCACCTTTTTGTACAACCTCTCAACCTGGAACACTAACCAAGAAAAGCGTGGCTACCTAAATGTTATTGCTCAGGTAAGCAGAACCGGCTGGTGTCTGAGCAAGCCAAGACCCCGTAGCCCAGAGAGGTCAGCCAGGCTTCTCATTCCTCAAACAGCCCAGCCCTTTGTCCCACTTAGCAGTGCAAGTCTCTGGAGAGGGGGCTGAGATCGAATTCTCTCTCTGCACCTCAGGCGGGCTGTTTGGGTCAAGGCAGAAGAAAGAACTGGGGGAAGTTTGGATTTTTAAGCCAATGCTTGTACCAGTTCTCTCAATCAGTTCTAGCACTGAAGTAACTTTCAGCAGCCCTTCGATGCATGAATACATAAAAACATACACACATATACATATTAGGCTTGGTGTGATTTGGGTATTTCGGAAACCATTTCTCACTCCTGTGATCTTTAAAACAATTTGAGCGTATTTTTTTGCTCTGTGTAATTTGCCAAAGCATAAATTTAACCCGTGTTAATGAGCTTAAAACCCATGAAAAACTAGTAAGCAACAGTGTTACCTGTATTGATTCAATTAATGTATATATAATTGTTGACACACTTTGAAAAACCTGTGAGCATTTCTGTGTACACCATTGTCGTAAAATTGTTATTTTTTAAGGCACCCAAAGCAACAGTTAGAAAGGTTTTATTTTGAAAAATGCCAATCTCTTAATTTAATTTACTTTCAAAGAACAACTTTTAGATTTTAGTGAAGTTCAAGAGTTTGGTCAATACTTGGAAGGCTGAAAAGTACCTTGAGAAGATTGCTTTCAAATTATTCTCCTGCCTCTAGGCAGGAGTTCTGTTCAAAACTCAACTGAGAATACATGCGCCTCTTAGTCTTCAGTTGTGTTGTTTGTTTTTAAAAATCTTTAGGAAAAAAAAAAGACTCTACAGTCTTTCAATGTAATAAGGCTTGTTGTCTTCTGGCTGGCTAACTTAAATCTATGTTGCTTCATATGAGAGGCATATGGGAGAATAGTTAGAAGCAGACCAGAGTTAAATTGTGTCAGCATGCTAGTACTCATGTGTTCTACCAGGGTGGACCTTATAAGGCCCACAATATCATTTGTTCTGGCCCTGCTAAGGCATTAGGGGTGAGTGCATTAAATGTTTGACCAAATATAGCAGGCTCATTTTTAAGCTGATAATTTTTATGTTATAAATATTCAAATGGCCCTTGGCAGAAAAAAGGTTCCCCACCCCTGTTAGGTTCTCCTTTTCTCTATCTATAAAAGTTCCCACCAATGTAATTATTGGGATAATTTCTAACAATTATGTGTTTGTCACTCTATGGACATTGTCTTTCTCTTAATAAGTGATGACTAAAGGCTAGTGGTTATTATTATAATTAGTGTCATTTCAATCCTATTGCCAGCAAAAGTGGTGATCATTTATTCTCCTGCTCTCATAATATTGCTTGCAACAGAAATTTCTTCTCTTGGATTTGTTTCCTGTGACTTGAAAAATTCTGACATCTTCAAACCCTGAATTTCTCCTGAAGTTGTTGATAGAGTGTGTTTGACTCCCTGTGCACCATACCTTTTGCTCCCAAAGATGAATGTAACTCACACCTTATTTCCCTATTTTTAGAAAGGAATGAAAGATACCATCTAACAGCTGTCAACTCATGCCAACACACTGTAATAGAATTGCTAGTCAGACAGTTTTACAAGTTAAAAAAAAAAAAGATTGAGAAAATGCTCTAACATAGTGCTATTGGATACAAACAATTTTTTAAAAGATGTGCATTTTGTGGCAGATAATTAAATGTAAATCTTAGGAATGTGTTTAATTAAGAGAAGACCATCCATATAATCTCTGGATGGAAATTAATTTATTCTTATCACTTCATATGTAATAATTTGAGGTCTGTGTCACTTAGTCAATTTCATCTGGATTTTCTTTGTTGATATTCACTGCCCTTCTAGGATTACATCTATATTTTTCAGTCATTGTGGCCATTGGGTAACAGTCTTTATGTTTGCCCAATCATTATCCTTCGTGTACAGTCAACTCTGCATTCAACATTGGCTCTAACTTTCAATCCTTTTCCTGCTCTTCTCTGATAGTAATTTACCAGTTCCACCCTTAATCCTCTATTGGTTCTTCTCCATGGCATTTTCTTGAGAATGATCTTGTCCTTACAAGTACAGCATTCACTGTTTCTACTTGCCAAAATTGTTTCAGTTACAAGTGAAAGTAAGATAATAATATCCCAAATGAGACTAGCTATTTCAAAAATAGGACTGTAGAATAGCAACACTTTTCATCTCATATTTTTCATTCCCTTTACTTGGCTTTACCCTTCAAAAAGGTTTATTTGAAGATTTCCTTTGACAACCCCACTCTCATATTCTCTTCCCTTGGTCACATCATTGGTAAGAGATGTTTTTGTCTGTTGTTTTATTTTGTTTGTTTGTTTGTTTGTTTTCTCAAACTTGAGCAGAACATTTCCAAGAAAGATTCAGGTAGGGCTGGCATGGACATATGACAATGTCCCTATCACTCTGACTTTAGGTGGCTATGTCTTGCACTTAGGCTTACCCTATGCCTGGAGATAGCTTTGAGTGAACACCTCCTAAACCCAATGGAATGGATTACATGTGGGAAAGAAAGGGAAGTAGGTAAGGGATACTGATTGATTTGATAACAGATGCTCACATCCCCAGTGATGGTGAAATCTAAAATAAGTATGGTCTTTCCAAGCTTCATTTCTACTTTCCTCACTGCCCTTGGAGTATTTCTTCTTATATAACCAAGTGGCAAACAATATTTTTTCCTCAAAATATGTTTCCATTATTTCCCAGCTTTTGGAAATGGTATCAAAACTCTTGCTTTTTAGGTAGAGTCTTCCAAAACTCACTCTTTTTTCTTGATTCTTTATATTGCAGTTCACCAGATCACAACCATTATTCCTTCTTAATTTATCTCATTTCCAATGTTCACATTTCATGAGAAGCTGCCAACTTTTCTTCACCATTTAAATTGCCTCCCTTTCTCAGACTTCCTCCCTATATTTTTCATAGAATGAATAGTCTTAGGTTTTTAAAGCACTTCCCTGTACTTGTCTCTTTACTGAAATTAATTCAAAAATATTTGGGGGGTACTTGTGGGAAAACTGTATTATGAGACTTAGCAATGATTAAGGCCTGGTTTCTAGCCTTACAAAGCTTGGCAATTCTGAAGAGGACAGGTATGATAGACATGTAACTAGGTACAGTTTGAGAAACACCAAGGAAGGGGAAAGCATTGGATAGTTTTGGAGAAATAGCCAACCTAGAATTTCACAGTTAGGATGTCAGAAATTGTGACATCCTTTTATGCACTTGAAGAATGAGGAGAAGTTGGGAGATCAAGCAGGCAAGAAAGAGTGTTCAAGCCAAACATATAGTATACAGGGGTGGCAAAGTAGGTTTATAGTTGTGAGTACATGAAACACAGAGCTTATTCTTGTATTATTATTTAACTAGAGGCCTGTTACATGAAATGATTTGTGCAATAGGCCTTCCCTTCCCCTGGCTGCCGGCACCAGTTTTCCTCCGGCACCCGAGACCCAGGCCTTCGCTCTGTCCCAGAGCCTTCAGTCTTCGCTGTTCCAGCCCAGAGCCTTCAGTCTTTGCTCCGCAGATTTGCGCCTATGTATGCAAATTAACCGCCATCTTTGTTGGGTTAATTTGCATACTCTCCTGATTGGCTGGTGAGCGTAGCAGAGGGATGGTCAATTTACGTGTTTGTCTATTATTAGGTAAGATTATTGCATTATTTTCCTTACGAAAAACTGAAACCTACTTTTGCCCACACCTGTATGCAAAAGGTCCAGAGGTGACACTGCTTCCAAGGATCTAAAAGAAGTCCAGGTTAGCTGAATGTGGAATGGGGACAGACAAGCTAGAGTGGTAGAGGGAGGAACTGGATCATAAAGGCATTTCAGGGAGATTGTGCTGGCTTTGCTTTATGGAATAGGTTACAGGGAGATAAGATGGTCAGTGAGATGAGTTAGGAGTTGTATTTCACCTAGGCAAAGGAGTCTTAAAACCTGAACTGGGATAGTGGAGATGGTTTGGGAAGTATTGACTTCTTAGAACACTGTAGAAGGGAAGGTAGATATATTATTCTGGGACTTTTGTGCATCGACCGCTTTCTTTTCCTACAAAAAGATTATTGCCTTTCTGATGTTGAATTTCCTTAAAGAGCCAGGAGAGGTCAATGCTTGCAAACAACTCGTAAATGAGAGTGCATAGATTATTACATCAAGTCCTCCTGGAATGGTGACATAAGCCTGAATATAAAAATATGTTGTTACAAGAATTTGCATTTTTTCTCAACTTTTTAGGTTCCCACATATGCAAAGAGTAACACCAGCAACAGAACACCTCATATGGGTCCAAGGCAAGGAAAATACTGTGTTGCATCCACCACTTCTCTATGTGACTACATACCTTGTTAATTTTCCACCAGTGGCTAAATAAATCAGGGACACAGCAGATGTGAGGTGTGTGTGTGTGTGTATGTGTATATGTGTGTGTGTGAAGTGAGTGTGTATTGTATTCCTGCTAATTGATATGTTGACTAGCAAAGGTGAGGATGTGTAGAAAGCAGAATCACTACTTGCAGGCATCTGATGGGACAAGCAAAGTGGGGGAGGGGAGAGAAGTCAAGGATATTGCTTACAAAGGTTTGTGGTTACAAAAACTGACTAAATGTTAGAGATAATCACCAGGGTTTGAAATGGAGGATGAGCCTGTTTGTGAGTTAAGAGAGTATGTGTGACAATGGACCTTTTGAATTTGAGGTGCTTTCATGCCATGCATGTATAAGATAGCTAACAAACAGCTGAATGTACAGTCCTGAAATTCTGAAGAGAGGGATGAACAGAGTAGAGATTTAGGAATTGACAGCTAATAATTTCATGGGAATTAGTGTGATTATCCAGGAAAAAATGTACAAGGAAAAGAAATAGGGGGCTCACATGAGAATGCAGGTAATCAGTGAACAGGAAAAGAAAGAAGACATTTCAGTGGAAGTAAATAGAAAAGAAACCTTACTTTCCTTACATGGTCTACTCAGTCACTTCAGACTTAAATTAGCATTCAAAACATTAGTTTTATTCCCCAATCTACTACTCAGAGTTGGCTTCCTTTTTATCCCAAATAATGGTTACAAAGTTAATGCACACAGATGATTCTTGGGTCCTGAATATGTTTTAGTTGGCCTACAGATTGCTTTAGAAAATTTGAATAGAGTGCGTGTAGCCAGTCTATTCATATTTCAGTTGCCTTAGACTTCATGTCTGCCTTTTGTTTAAGTTCTCCTGTTCAGTCATTTATTGTATATGTTAGGCCCCTGAAGGCTATTGCAATTGTAAAAATATCACAGACCTTCCTATGTTCAATCCTTCTTTGTAAAATGCCTATCTACCTATTCCAAATCCATTTATCCCACAAACTTAACCTCTTTGGTGACATCTCTGCCCTCCAAATTCCAGTGGCCCTTAACGTGTTGCTATTGTTATTATCCTCTTTGTGAGTGACTCAGCATAACAGCACATGGTTCCATGACTCCTGTGAATCGGGAGATAAGCAAAGTACTCTGCAATTTTTGTGCTCTGACTCACAGATGGAAATGTAAGAGAATGTCTTCTTATAAGGGGCTTGTATCCAGTTTTAATGAGAAGAATTTAAAGAACTGCTCAGACCAGCATTCCACTTAGAACATGTGGGTTGTGTGTCTAGCATGACAGGATCAAATCCCACCCTGTGAAATGCCTACTTGTTTTACAAGACTCTGACACTCACACATTCGATTGCACTATCATTTGCTTTTTCTGAGTATTATTGACCCAATAATGCTATCAGCTTTTCTGGGTGTGTGATTCATATTGTTGCTGTGACTCTGTAGGGACCTACTATGTGTTGTCATATGGGTGTCATGTGATAGGTGACAGGACACAATTCTAACTGGAAGTTTTTGTCTGTTTGTTTTTTAAAGTGTACTGTCAGATGAAAAATATGCCAATATCTGTCTTACCATGGCTTAGGGTCTGGGTCCAGGAGGAATGCTGCCCTGCCCACTGATAAATCATCACACTGATATTATCAAAAGAGACATTACATTTTCAGTGTCATGTTTTAGGTTTATAATTTAATTTTCAGCTCTGGCAATCCCAGAAGCCTCCCTAGGGACTTAAGCAGAGGAAGGGGCTGGTGGGTACCCGAAATGAATTCATGTTCATTTCTTGAGCACCTTAATGGGCACACATATCTCAGCAGCCCTCTCTCTCTCCACTGCAGCCAAACTCCATTGCACCAAGAAGTTGCTCGCTATTCCTCCTGCACTGACTGCTTTCCTTTCCACTCAACCTCAAGTCAGATCTGCTTTAGTAATAAATCTCTGCTGGGCACGATCAGAACAAATACTGAGCGTGCGCAAAGGTGTCAAAATGGACTTATTTATAATGTCCTGCAGCCTTTCATACTATTTGGAATCTTTTACTAATATGTTACTTTGAGCATTATGTTTAATGTGTCTTCTCCAAGACAGAAAGGTCTTTTTGGAAATGAGAAAACAAACCAGAGAAGTCGGTTGGGCTTCCTTGTATTCTCAGCTGAACCTGTCCCTCTCCCTCCTTTTCCAGGTCTTTGGCCAGAGCTAGGAAATGTGAAGCTTCTCTTTGTTCACCTTGATTTATGAAGAGTAGGCATCGGACAGTTGCTGTCCCAGTGGGATGCATTTTATTTTAAAAATAGTTTGAAGCACTTCTTTTTAAATTCCCTCACGTCCACTGCCACCTTGGCCGCATGATACATGCTTCCCGGTCCGTCCTTGTACAGTTAAGGTTCACGCCGCGCTTGGGGAATGAAAGGACTGAATTTATTTGTAGCAGTTTGAACCAGAATGTTGAATTTATTCAGAGAGTAATTACGGTGGATTAAATGTACCGCTCTGGGTCTATTTGCTGTAGCTGGGGCATTGATAGAAGAGAGGAATATTACTTTAATGTCCTCACAATAAAAAGAATCTAGTCAACTGCAGGACAAATAGCCACAGCCCAAACCAATTCTGCTGAACATGAGTGCAAATTCAGGCAATCCCCATTGACTTCACAAAGACCTCTGTCTGCCTGGCAGCCTTGGGTTCAAGTTCTCCGTAGGTCCTAGTGACAATGCAGTTAATGTGCAACGCTGACCCCCATTTGTGTGTGTTGCAAAAGCCCTGCCTGGAGATGACTCTCTTAGCACGCTCTGCTTCACCAACTCAGAGACTGAATAGCAAGGAGACTCCAGCAAGGTGCTGAGCTGTCCTAGCTGAGCAGTGAGGGGACAGTGAGTGTGGCCACATGCCACATCTGTCTCTGGACCAGTGGCAACACATTCGCTTCTCTGTGGAGCTTTGAAAAGTCCCCGTGCCCAAGCCTTGCCTGAGAATGACTACATAAGAATCCTTGGGAAGTCAGACCCAGGCATCAGTATTTCTAAAACTGTATTCTTATACAAATAAAACATCTCGAAGGATTGAGTATAACAGGACACACTCTATAGAATATAACCATTTCTTTGGTAACTGTTAGCATTTTAAGTTTACAGAGTCTTATGCTTAGTGACTCAGAATCTCACTTTTCACTCAGAAACCCATAATTCTAGTTTAACAGAGCTTTCTAATTCTTAGAGGAGTTTGCTTAATAAAGGCCATGTCTCCAGGAGCTCATTATGCAGTGTTTCTGGGCCAATAATGAGCCACTGTTTCCCTGGGTGTTAGGTATTAGGACCTTGGTTGCCAGGGTCTACCTTTTGTTGTTCTGAGTCAGAAGGAGCAAGAGGACTGATTCCTTTAGCGCTCCTGTCTCTAAGTGAGGGTTTAATTTGAGTACCTGACTTGGAATATAGCATATTGCCAATTAATTATATCAATGGATCCAACATCTTCAACATTAAAGCAATAATGAGTTTAAACCTACCATGGGAAGAAACACAACCAAGTTTGGTTATGTTTAAAGATGAAGTCAGTGAGGAGAGGTAATGTTAATAGTGGAGGGGGTCCTACCTGCTTTTCCTTGTGAATATTTATTAAGCATAGCAATGGTTCAAGTAAGGGTGCAAAGCCCTACCTCATAGGGGAAGGAGGTGAGATAAAGGAATGAAGCTGGCTGGGTGTCCAGTGTGTGTCCTGGTGGAAACTGTCTTGATTTGGGTCCTTGTATGCCCAGGCAGTGCCTCTAAGCTCTAACAATTTGGTGCCATTGGGGAATTCAGATCTAGTGTTGTTAAATCTCCCAACTTCTCAAGAAACTTGAAAAAATCTGACTTTTTCCGCCCCCTAAAATTCTCAGATTTTAAATGTTGCTATAATGACCACTGAAGAGCAGTTTACATAGGCTCTGCACAAGATCCTGGCCCCATTTCATGACCGAAAATTTGCTGAAGACAAGGTGCTGAATGCCCTTGGGATGGGAACAATCGAGTGTAGGCAGTCCCAGAGTCAGCAGCTGTGGGGCTTCTGTGACCAGTGGATAGGAAGCCAATAATAAATGCTCTTCCCCTGCATCCTGAGAAGCACAGCTCCAGGCTCCTTGGAAGAGTCCAGCACCATTCTCACTAGTCGCCCACAGCAGTGTTCAACTCCAGACAGTGGGTCCAACCCTTTTGTGCTTTATCTCAAACCAGGTGCTATCTGCTGGATTCCACTCCCTCGCCTCTACACACAGGGAATATTGACTTCTTCTTCCTCAGTCTTCCTTAGTAGACAGTGATCCCTTAGCTTTTTAAAGGGCATTTAATTTAGGTGTATCACAGCCCCTTTTTCTTAGGAGGGAAGAATCCGTTTTATTGTTGTTTTTATTTTTATTTTTTTAAAATATATTTTATTGATTTTTTACAGAGAGGAAGGGAGAGAGATAGAGAGCTAGAAACATCGATGAGAGAGAAACATCGATCAGCTGCCTCCTGCACATCTCCCACTGGGGATGTGCCCGCAACCCAGGTACATGCCCTTGACCGGAATCGAACCTGGGACCTTTCAGTCCGCAGGCCGACGCTCTATCCACTGAGCCAAACCGGTTTCGGCTTATTGTTGTTTTTAAAGAGCAGAAAATCCTCTGTCATCCACAGACATACCATCCGTGGTTGTATGGAATATCATAGCTCTCTGTTCACAGGTAGCCTTCATAGATGTGGGAATGCCAGCTAAGCCAAGTGTTGAGGAAACCTAAGAAAATGAATAAATGGGTAGGAGCTCATCTTGAAAACCTGCCATTTACATTATTCTGAGAACTTCCTTTTCTGGAGCTTTCTGTCACCATCATTGGTTTCTCCAACTCTGCATCACTCTAGTATCTCCCTTCTCTTGTTTAACCCAGAGAGAAAAGAGTATAATACTAATGTTAATAGCTTAAATTTGCTGAACAATGGCCATGGGCCTCAGTATGACCATGAGGTTCACACATGAAAATCATCACTGTTTTTAAAGACAACCAAGGTTTAGAAGACAGGCAACTTGTATGTAAGAAGTGGAAAGAGAATCAAACCTACATAATCTGACTTCAGTGGCTGCTGTGGTTGGTGTGAGGAAATGTTTGTTGATCGACTATGTAACAATCCTACTTCCCTCAACATTTGCTGGAGGGAAGAAATCCAATTCCAGTGTGGAGCTGATCTAGGCAGGCAGACTGCTGGAGAGCGGAGTATCATTACAGCTGTTCAGAAATGCAGAGTGCTCAGATCTGCGCAGCCAGATGGAAATCGTAGTTCAAGCTTAGTGTTGTCAGACAGCAGAGGCTGTGGGCAAAGGGGAAGGCATGGGTGAGTGATTTTTGACTGTTTATCTCTAATGTGTGTGGCCAGTGTCACTCCCATCTCTGATGGCAGTGATTTATTCTATTATACTGTCAGGATTAAAACACCTTAGCAGGGAAAATAAAGGGAGGGATACAAATGCTGTGTCAGTGATGTGACAGATGCTATTTCTCTGGAAACTAGACGGTGAGTATATGGAAACTCTCTCAAAAGTGCCATGGCCGTAGAATGTCAGACCAGTCAGACCTTAGGGACCTGTCTATTTCAAACCATTCATTTGACAGATAAAGAAACTTAAACTCGGAGAGCTTCTGTGGTAGTCAAGGTCACACAGCTCCTAAGATTAGAGCTAGAACCCCAGTTCCCACTTCCCAGTTCAGTATTCATCCAGCTACATCCCCTGCTGGACAAGTTCATTGTCCCTTCCCCTAAGTTCAGAGTTGAGTTTTACATTAAATAAAGAATCTGCCTATATTTTAACAAGAGCAATGAAAAGTAGGAGCTGGAAATTATTCCTTTTGCCCTTCAGCACCCATGCAAGTATGTTTTTTAATCCCAGAACTGTGGCCCTGGGCTCTCCTCACTGTTATATTTTTTTGCTAGCTCCTTTCCCTCGTCTGAAACAAAAGAGAACTCTCTCACTCCTCACCTCCTCACCCTTGTTAAGCGATGGGCTGGGCCATTCTCTGCCTGCTCCTTGCTATGTCCTCACCCATCCTTACTTCAGCTTCTTCATCTCCTGTCTCTCTCCTGCCATTTCTTGTGGAATAGAGAGGGTGGATCAGAGCAAGCGGGAGTTCCAGCCTGCAGAGAATCCCAAGCTCCCATCTCTTCACCACCTGCCTCCTCCCTCACTTCTCCTGCACAGGTTTTTCAGCAACTGAGATATTCTGAACTGCTTGAAATCAGTGAGGCAACACAGAATTTGAAGTAGGAAGACGTGGCTCCAACCCTAAGCCAGGTCACAGTGAGCCATGTGATGTTGGCGAGCCTTAGGCAAGTCTCTTTGGGGTTAACTGTGCTCCTCTGCACAACTGGTGATCTAGAACCTCTTCCTAAATGTTATTTTGGGAGTGAAGTTCATTGATGATGAAATAAGCAGTGTTTCATTACCCCAAAATTGTCACTGTGGATGATGTGCCCAGTGACCTGTTACTGTAAACTCCACAACTCTGTGTGAAAATCCCCATTTCATGTGTCGACACAGACCTCCTAGCGTTGACCTGTCCCAGCCAAGGAGACTGAGCCCAGAGGCTCCCCAAGCCATGAGGACATTCAGGTGTCAATGAGTACTTTGTTTTCCTCCAGCTGCCCACCAAAGCCCTTCCACGTCCACCAGACACAGGGCCGATGCCTTCCCAACTCTGAGTTCCACACCCACTTGGCGGTGAAATATCATTTCTGTGGCACAAATCTCACAAAGTCCCTCATGTAAATGTGCCAACGGGCTCTGCATTAGATGGCGCTCACTCTCCAATAGATAAGTCTGCTGTGGGGTAGCCTTAACGTTGAGATAACAGTGTTCATGCTCCATGTCTCCAGGCGTGAAAATGGACGCATATGTGCACAAGTCTCACCTGAAAGCAAGCGAGACCATGGTGGAGGTGAGGGTGGCGCAGGGAGCTGGGTGTGTTGCTGCTCAATCAAAGCCAAGACTCATCTAAGACCTCTCTAGCCACTTAATAGATTTAGCTTTAGAATCGCCTAGAGTTCTACATGATCTAGTTTTGTAGAGGCTTAAAATTTTATCTGTTTGGGGAGTGGTTTTAAATTTTTTTAAAAAAATCAGTATTCTAGGAGGACATTCCTGTTTCCTCTAGTAAGTCTCCTACTTTATGTGCCACTGCTGAGGCAGGTGAGCCTGCTATGGATATAGTGCCACAAAGAAACTAAGGAAGATCAAAGACCCCTGTCCCTGCCTCTCTGATCCCAGTGGGTTGGTACCAGAATAGAAGCAACCCCTCCCCCCACCAAAGCTCAAAGCAGGATGGATCCCTCCAAAAAGGGAAGGTTTGTAAACAGCTTGAAACCCTCATCTGCTGTTTGCTTTATCCTCCCCACCATTCAAACCTTAGGGTTGCAGAAAGGATTCAGATCCTCAAATCCAGGCTAGTGACTTTAAACCGCAGGAGATCTACACTTACCCGTGGCTGGCTTTGTCTCTAGTTTTGTTGCAGAGCTGAGGATACAGACATGAAAAAGGTACAGACCTGGCTCTCGGGAAACACATGAATGCAGAGGAGGGAGAAAGAGCCTGAGAGTGCTAATGCCATACACAGACTACCTGGCAGACAGAAGCACAGTGTATTGTGGGAGCAGAAGGGAAGGCTTCCCAGAAACCCTTGTAGGTAAAGACTCTGTGTTGGGCATCAGGGTTGCGTTTGCTGAAGGTTTCCTAAGATCCATTTAGGTTTGCTCCAGTGTGAACGAGGTTACTCAAGTAGACAGAGAAAATAGCATCCCGATATTTAAATATATGATCACCCTTTCTTCATAAGTGCTTAGCTGGAAGTGTCTCGGGATGAATGCTGAAGCGTGTATCTGTGAATGTACACCATATTGGAAACAGATTTACTGTCCCAAAGTGTAATGCTTACTCAGCCATCTGATGAGATTCAAGCTCTGAACAGTTTGAGAGGGATGCATGGAGCTGTTTTATTACAAGATGCTGTTATGAGTTATAGCAGCTTTCCTTATGCTAGATGGCTGTCGCCAAACAAGTTGCATGTATATAAGCAGTTTTATTTGCAATTTTTTGCTTACATTTTCTTAGCATATTCCTATTATGGCTTCTCACAGCCCTACGTGTGCTCCTCTGGCACCCCCAGGATATCACTCTATTCAGAGCCAAAAGGAGCCTTTAAAAATATTGGTACAAAGTCCTCCTTAGAGTATGCAGTGTTTCTGTTTATGGAAGCTATCACCTGCACTTGTTTGAAAAAAAAAGGGGGTGGGAGTGGGAGAGCCTTTTCACTCTTGTATATATGTGTTTATTTCATAGAAAACTTAGCAAACACATTAATTAGCCTCTCATTACTCAGAGGCAGTGACCCCTAAGTTGGAGGTTTTGTGTTTTAGGAAAAAAAATAAATAGTTGCTTTGAATTTCATTTGCTAGGACTGAACCCAAAAGAACTAAAATGAGAAAAGAATTAATTTTCCATGAGAGATGTACACCAGGTGTGGTTCTTACATACAAATTCTCGGCTGGAAAATCAGTGTTGTTGATTCCCCTTGAAGGTGTGCGAATGGAGCAGAGAAATTGATGACGTTAATAAAAATGATAATAGCAGTAAATTAGTTTATACTAAATGCAAATAATGGTTAAGCTGGGACCCAAATGAACCTTGGACAGCTAAGGACTTCATTTAAACCCCACTTATTTTATTAAGTAGTTAATTGTGTTATTAATTGTTAGAATAAATATTTAGCGTAGCTCAGTACTCAGAGTCTATCTTTGTTTCACTATTTATTTGGGGAAAATTAGTGGTTGGCTTGGCCCAGAGTTTGGGGGTTCCTGAGCGGCTGATGTGACTGCGTAACCAGGCTCCCCCAGCAAGAAGACTAGGACACAGGCTCCCTGTGGTTGTGGATAATTTAAAAGATCAGTTTTCAAGTGTTTTTGAAATTACTTGCGTTGAATTTTTTTTTCTGGTTATAGAAGCAATTTATATCCATTGTAAATTATTTGAAAACAACAAATACATAAAGAGGAAAATTAAAACCACCTATTATTTTACCTCCCAACAGCAATTGCTATTATCATTTTGGTATATTTATCTACAGCCTTTCAGCTGTTTGTGTATACGTGTAACGCATTTTCAGAACTGGAATTATATGATGCCATACCCTGCTCTTTTTACTTATTATGTCAATATTTTCCTCTTCTTAAAAAATATTCTCCTGAGATAAGATATCTTTGACAGCTTTGTGACATTGTCATATGGATATACCCACAGTATCCCTTTCATGTAATCTGTTTTTCCACTAGAATGTTAGTTTTCTACGTTTTTGGTTATAATACTCCAGTGAGCAAAATTCTACATAAATCTTTGTACATATCACTGATTTCCTCAGAATACATTTGTGAGTATTTTAAATTATACTAATGTAGAGGGGACAAAGGGAACGACTGGGCTACCTAGGCTTTCATGTGGGTCTAAATGTTTAGGACACTCATGTAAACTGAAAATACCATTAAAAGCAAAATTATAACTTTACTTATGAATTATATTCCAGCATCATATTTTCTCATTGCATTTTATTTTTTACATCTATTATTTTATCATTGTATTGTAATAATAGTTCCAAATCAATTTTAAAGTGTGTGAATGTAGGGATTCTTTGGCATATTTCTCTAGAGCCCCGTTAAATACCCCTCCAACCCTGGGCTTTTGGCAATGGCAGTTTAATTGTTAAAGCGTATGGAAGTTTGAATTGGAGCATGAATCTAGTTTTAATTTCTCACTTGATAGTAGACATATATAGTTTTTTATATATGTACATAAAACACACATATTAAATATGTATATTAGATAAACCAAATTGAACATATTACATATATTAAAATGCATGAAAATATGTATTTATATCCATACATAAAAAACACATATTTTAAAAGTAAGTTACACTATTTAAATAATTTGTGCAAAGAGTGAAGTGATTTGAATGGGGTTTGGTTCTGATGTGTTTTAATCAGTTGACCAATACCACGATTAATAATAAATACCATAAGCCCTATGGAAAGCTGGTCTCTATCTGCCCTACCTGTAACGCATTACTTGGAGTTTATCTTGTATCATGGGCTGAAGCACACAGGAAAGATGGAGTCGCGAGACAAAGGCAGGGCTTGCTGGATTTTTCTGTCTCATTTTGTGTGTATCTGTGGGAAGCTTTCCACCTATACAACAAATCCTCCCCAGAGAGGGCAGTGTCAGGATATGAGAAAGGAGCAAAAAATGAAATGATGTCGGATTCCCATGGGAAAAATAGGTCTTATGTGAAAATTAATCTCAGTGTGGTACAACATTTGTTACATAAACCTGGAGAAAAGAAGAAAAAGGAAAACACTGGTGAGAGGACGCTTTTTCCCTCCGAAGCCCTCTCTCGTGACCCTCTCTCAGTTTTGTGTGACACTGCGAGGCGATGGGGCATCCAGTGCGAGGTTCTCGGGGCTCCAGCAGCTGAGGAGCCAGCATGCGCTGCCTGGCAGGACCCTGGTAAGAGATGGGCACTGTCTCCTGAAGCCTCAACCCTTTCACAAGGATCTGGCACTAATTTGCTTAATTGCCTTGGCAAGGCGTGTACTCTTTTTTTTCCCCTTTTAATGTGATTTTTAAAAATTGATTAGAGAGAGAGAGAGGAGAGAGAGAGAGAGAGAGAGAGAGAGAGAGAGAGAGAGAGAGAGAGAGACATAGATGAGAGAGAACCATCAATCAGCTGACTCCTGCACACCCCCACCAAGGATTGAGCCTACAACCCAGGCATGTGCCCTGATTGGGAATCGAACCTGCAACCATTTGGTGCATGAAATGATGCTCAACCAACTGACCCACACCAGCCAAGGCAAGGCACACATTTAGGCCCAAATTTTCTTTCCTAAAATGAGGCCAAAGAAGGCATGAATGATCAATAAGACCCCTCTATCCCTGCTTCTATGTAGACTCCACCTAGCTCTCCAGCTGTCTTGCTAGGTCTTTGAATATGTCTAATTTCATATTATTAATATCACGGTATGTGAAATCCGATGTGTGAGAACTGCCCCTAAGTTTAAATGTACAGATAGAGTGGATGCCATTTGAAGTTAAAGAACCTCTGGATTGGCTCAAAGGAGTGTCTATTCTACTCCACCTACTTCCTTCCCTGAGTGTCATTTTCATGCTCACCAGCACCCTCTACCAGATTATGTCATCCCCTCTCCTTGATCCAAGGGGGTGATGTTTATAAATATTGTGTGACTGACATAGCCTTGCAGTATTGCCTTACAGTGACAAATGGTGTTGCAAAGAGATTGAGCGTTCTGATAAAATCCATGTGGATATTAATTGTACCTATGCAGACTCAAAAATCTCTTTCTTTAGATTTCAATTTCTTGCACTCCTGAGAAATTGAATGTTTGTTCTCCTAATATGCTTATCAGTAAATTCTTGATTTTTGTTTGAAAAAAAAAATCCAGGGCAAGTGCTTACATTATCACCATCATCTGCTTGCAGCCTGGATTTCATTAAGTAGATTGTTAATAAAATGAGGGATGATATATCACAACTGCAATGCTGTGTCTCCCAAAGTTAATGAAGAGTTATAATTTTCTAGATGGCAAATTAAAAGGCTGTTAAAATGGTTGGTAAGACTGTCAACGGATTTAGCAACATTCCAATTAAAATAGGACATTAAACGGAATTAAAATCTTGAATTTGGAGAAATGAGAAAATATGTTTAATATGTGATTTAATATAGTTATGAGTCCTGGAATCTTCACATAAAATGAGATAGATATCATCTTAGAGATGACATGACACATTTAACAAAAATTGGGACATCACCATCTAATGCAGTTTCACAGACTTGGTTAATAAATTGCTTGCCTCAAACATGAAAATTATATTTTTAATTGTAGAAATAATATTAGAACAATATTCATAATATTTAATATAGAAATTGTATGCCTATTATATGTGTAATATTAATATGAATAAATAATATATACATTTATATATCGCCCATTTCTAACAAAACATTTTTCTTTTTTCATTTTCAGTTTAGCTCTCATCCACCTGGATACATTTTACATAGAATAGTTATGTTTTGCATGCTTTTCGTTCAGTTATACTTATATATTATCACTGGTTTCCTTTTAAATCACTGAATGCCACATACCGGATTGATACACTATATTTTACTTAACCACTCCCTGGATGTTAAGTAATTAGGTCCCTTTCATTTTTTTTACTATAATAAATGAGATTCAATAAACAAGTATATATACATTTAGATTAAGTTTCTAGAAAAAAGATCACGGGTGAAAGACAGTGGATGCTTCTGTGGCTCTTGAAACATCAAACTTCTATCACATGACCTTTATCATTTATACTGACACCAGTAATTTAACTATGGTTTTAATTCAACTACAAATAATAGTATTAGACTGCATATTTTATAATTTCTGCAAAATTAATAGGTAAAATGGTACCATATGGTTAACTTATTTTTCACCAATCTGCCCCAAGAATTTAAATAACAACCACTTTTCTCTCTTAATTTGACTTTCAGCATCTTATTCTTTGACAAGTGGTAATATATAAGGTGGCCCATATATGATGCCATAATTTTTCTTTAGCAGACTTTTGAGATATTCATAGAACTTAGTACAAACAAAGATACCCATGGAATAAATAAGTTTCTGTTGCCAAGAATAATATTTGATAGCGTAAGACAGATAGTGCTTAGAGAAGTGTTATGAAGTCAGTAACAGGCATAGTGAGGATAATTTTTTTCAAGTGGTACTCAACTTTAAAATTGACCCTTTGGCCCTGGCCAGTGTGGCTCAGTGGGTTAGAGAGGTCATCCTGTGCACTAAAAGGTTAGGGTTGAGGATTTGATTCCTGGTTAGACCACATAACCAAGTTCAATCCCTGGTCAGGGCACATAGGAGAGGCAATGGATCCATGTCTCTCTCTCTCTCTCTCTCTCTCTCTCTCTCTCTCTCTCTCTCAAATCAATACAAAAACATGTGCTTGGGTGAGGATAAAAAAATGACCCTTTCTATTAATATTTCAGAAGTTATAAAATCCCCTATTTCCAAGTAGGAGAAAGGAGAATCAGGCAAAGGGCTTTAACAAAGTGCATAGCTAAAGTGCACAGACCATCTCTCAGTACATCCCTGTCTACTCTCTGTAACATCTGAAAGCTTGACACACTCCACCTGCCACTCTCTCCCTATTCCCCTTTATTTGGCTTCATGCTTCAAAATCTGACACTTGCTTATTTACTTAAAGAATGTATACTTTATAAGGACACAGTTTGGGTTTTTTTTGTTTGTTTTTCAGGTTCTCTTTTGCTCACAACTGTGTCCCTCGGGCCTGATAGTACAATACCTGGTGCATAATGGTTGCTTCATATATGTTTGTTGAGTAAAGGAATTAATGAATGAATTATAGAAAATCACAGATGGAAAGATTGTCCAAACTGGTTGCTATGCCAAACCTTTTACAAATACATGCCCATTTTAGTATAGAGTGGTATATAAAGAGATGCAGTATTGGAACCAAGAAACCATGCAGCAACTGACGACTGAAGGCAAACACTGAAATGGGAGATACGATTGCATTTGGAACAAAACCTTTCCTGTAGCCACATCATTCTAAGTGTTTCTTCATTTCTTACTGTGGAGGGATTAGAGGTCGATTCCAGAAGCTCACTGTTGCACTATTTTCAGTTAGGTCGAGATAGTCATACATATTCACATATACATGTGTGTATATCTGTGAATATACACACCCACATATGGATGTTTCTATGAGTGTATTGATTAAGGTAACTTTAGTAAGCTTAAAGTTACCTTAATCAGTGATATCCCATTCAGTAGAGTCAGTTAATCTCAATGAATATTTTCCTATCTCTTAAATGTCTTTTTAAGAATTTCTTGAGATACTGCAAGGGAGTATTGCCTGTAACAAGTAAATTTCGATTGATAATTGCAGTTCAAGTCTAGGTGCTCACACTGTGTAGGCCAGAGGTCAAGCATCCTGTGGAGAATTATGCTTTATTATGCTAATGATCATGTTCTAAGAGTGCTGGGGGAAAAGAGTGCAGTCTGGTGACTCCACAGCCTTCCTCTGCACCCTCCCCCCCATCACCAACGTATCCTGTGTCTCAGTCTTCTTGTCTTTTACTGGTCACTTCTTTGCCTATTTTTTCATCACATTGATAACGTACAGTATCATGAAAGCTTGACTTTCATCTCAGTACAATCCCTCTAACCTAGTAGACTTCTCTAACTTAAAATGGCCGTGGTCATCAAGGACAAAAAACCTGCTTATTCTCCACAGTCAGTAATGCAGCCAGGAAGGATTCTTTCAGTGGGCTCCTGACTCCTCTTATTCAAAGAATTGCCCTGGGTATCTTGCCTTTGAAACCAACTAATTTTTATTTTTGTATTTTTTA
Source organism: Myotis brandtii (assembly GCF_000412655.1). Taxonomy (NCBI): domain Eukaryota; kingdom Metazoa; phylum Chordata; class Mammalia; order Chiroptera; family Vespertilionidae; genus Myotis; species Myotis brandtii. Next base: position 13,274,790 of record NW_005362269.1, read on the forward strand.
ACAAAACTTTCTTTTCCTCATCTTAAGTCAAATAATTACCATGTCTCTATGGTTATTATACATCTGAGCTCTTCTTTTATCCTCTATTAGAATTGAGAAGAATGCTAGAAGGGCCCAATAAAAAACAACAACTCATCAACCCTACAGTTAATCACAGTGAATTCAACTCTTTCACCATCTCCCTTCTACCAGGAACTGGATCCCTGAGCGTCTCTGTGTTCTTCCTTTTGGGTGTTTTACTCAATGGAAATGTTTCTTGTCTCCAATTCTATGGCTGCTGTCAAGGGGAATCTCTTGGGCACTGCCTGTCATTGCGATTATTGCCAATATTACTGAATTAAGGAAATCAAGACACATTCATGTCATCCTCTTGGAGCAAGCAGAAACCACAGGTAAAATTGAGATGCCCAGTAAGGCCATTTCAGTGTTGGTTTCCTGATCTTTTCCTAAAGTGCATTTGCTTTTGCTTTTTCTTCTTGCCTGCTGAGATCCTTGTGTGGGTGTGAGGGTCCGAGGGCTCAGGCTGATAAGTTGCAAAGGGAAAGGGTAGGGAGGGAAGGCCACACAGCTTGAATAAATAAACACACAAATAGCTGGTGCTCTAGCATGCCCTACTGCCAAGTCTCCATCACTACACAGGGAAGTCCTCATATATTAACTTCAGCATCAGAATTCTGAAGGCAGGTAAGCAAAAGTAGCAGCTGTGGGAGCTCCCCAAAGTGGAGCCGGGCATGACATTCTGAATTCTGCGATTGCACACCCACAGTTCAGTAGGGTGCGGCGACACAGAATGCAGATGGCATGTTCCTTTGGATTGTCAGTGCAATGCTACAGTATATAAATGGCTTCGGTTCACTCCTGTTGGCTCTGTGGCTGCCTTTTAACACCCATGTGTCAGTAAAGCCATGTTGCAGTGACAATCATGTGTTAATAATGGGGCTCAGCCGAAAGTACCTAGGGGTATTTTGAAATTAACCATTTCAGAAGTTAGGAGTCTTTAAAAGAGGTTTTATGTTTAAGAGAAATGAAAAATGCTGTACTACATATATTAGGCACTTACAATAACTTGGATTCACTTATAGTATGTTAAGGAATGGAAGAATAGATGACATCATTCTCTTTTTTCCCTGTTTTAAAAATACAAATATGTAGGTGGTTTTTGTTTTTTTTCCTGCAGCATGAATAAAATGAGATAAGTGCATATTTAAACCACCTCAGTGATTAAACCGTCTTCTTTTCATCTGTAAATATCAGATAACAGAGTCAGAGTAAATAGAAGGCTGTAATTAATGTTGAGGCCTCTGCTGCTGCAAGGTAAGAATAGGGCTTAACTACTTTCCTAATTTCCACTTAGAAATCATGTTTAGAGTCTTCTCATCACCAGGAATATCTACCTTCGTTCCCTGCTCAGCCACACCGGCCCCTTGAGAGAAGTAGGTCCCTGAACATTGGCAATTTCCATGTTCTTCCGGGATCCCCACTTAACTGCTTTGTGACCCAGACAACAAGTGGGATCCGAACATGTAATACTAGTTTAGAAAGTGAATAAAAAAATATGTGAGTTGCTTTTTTGAAACTGTCAGCTTTGGGTTGTCCATCATTAAGTTGAGGGAGAGAAGAGCAATGAGAGAATGGATAAATGATATTTTCTCAGTAGAATGATTAGCCATGTCTTGCAGAGTCCTTTGTCATTTGATGCTTTCCTGTATACAAAACTGGAATGTCAATGCACACATGCAGCCATGTGTGTGGGAATCATGTGCGCACTCACACATACAAACACACCGTCCACATACGTGATTAGAGATTTAACATTATCTATCTATCTATCTATCTATCTATCTATCTATAAGCGTTACCTATTTAGAATGGTAAACTACTCCACTCAGGACCCACCAGGGGAAAAAAGTTTCAGACCAAGCATATTTTTGTGGGGAGAGGCAGACTTGTATTTGTTTCACTGCTGTAGAACATACTATATAGTTAAGGGTATCTACCATGAGGCCACAAGTCCAAATTCTGCCGTGCTAACTATATGACCATAGGCAAGTTAGTAAATTTCTCTAAGTTTGAGTTTGTTTTTCTAGAGGCATAGTGATATCCTATTTTGGATTGTTGTGAGTATTAAACGAGAAAACTCATGTAAAGGCACTTAACACATTGCCTGGCATTTAGAAGTCCTCACGCAGTGTTAGCAGTGATCATTATGGTGTGAATTCCATTTGCCATACAACCTAGGAAAGCCATGGAAGGAAAATCAGAGGCAGACTTAACTTATCAATCTGATTTTTTTTTAATAGCCTTTCAGAATCTCACTATGAGAATGACTTAGAATGAGACAGTTATTGCTAGAAGGAAACATAAAAATTTAGTCTAACTCTCCTCATGTTGCAGTTGAAACATGGCTCTCCTAAACATCAACTTAAAAATTATCTGGACTTTTTAAGTATTTTAAAATAGAAGTTCAGTGTCAACCAAGAGGCCAGTTAGTACCAACGATATAACTAATTGTATGTAATAAGCAAGGCTGCTACCATTTTACTACATGCAACCAATCTTTGAGCATTCATTCTGCAAATGCTTACTAAACCCCTGGTGTATGCCAGGCACTGTGCTAGCAATACTGATAGTTAACTCGTGTGGAACATTTTTGACACTTCAGGCCATAGACTAAGAATTTTGCCTGTGTAATCTAATTTGATTGAAACAGAAGCCATAAGAAATAAATACTACTATTATTGCCATTTTATGATATGAAGAATAAACAAATATGATGCAAGTCCCATCTATCTTAGAGTGTTTGTCTTCTGGCACATAGTTTATGCTCAATAAAATATTTGTGGAATGAATGGGCTTATAGTCTAATGGGAATGAGATATGTATGAAAAAATGCACTAAAACTGCTGTGGGCAGTACACTAACCTACACACCACAGTGCAGTTAGGGATAAAAAGAGGAATGGACTTCATTCAGGAGAAATTTGAGAAGATAGGTTCTTAAATATGCAGAAGAATCCTTTCTTAAAGCACATCTTAGATTCTCGCCTTCTTTTTTGGTAGATGCAGAAACACATCCATCAGGGCCTAGCCATGTAGAAACGATGTCTATATTAGGGATCGTCAGAGCTTCGTTTTCAAGTATCCCTTTTACTATTAGAAGGGACCTTGCTCTATAATGATCAATGCACATCTGGACCACACCTGTAACATTGATTCCCTACTTTGTGCTTTTAACTCACTTTCTTAGGATTAAGAGCACTTACTCTTTAATAATCGACTTTCATATAAACTCTCTTGTAAACAAGAACTGACTAGAAAATTGGCAGGTCAGTGAAAAGATTTTTATTTTAAACAATTGACACTCCTCACTGGAGGTTATATTGCAGTTCTGGTTCAGATCCATAGTCACAAAATGAAGAACTTTTAATCCAAGAGTCAAATGCAAACTCACTTATTTGGCCAGAGTATTAAAATATACAAAGGAAAAGGGTGGGCGTATGGGGGTATTCAGGCCAGGATGGGGAAGAAAATGGGCATCATTCTTGACGTTTCTCTCTCTAGAGCCTGCTTTTCCCCTTTTCTATCTGGAGGCTGAAAGGTCCCCAGAAGTGACATTGAAGTTACTTTTGTGTGGAGTGCAGACCTTTTTCCCCGTCTACAGGATTTATCATCAACTCCTGGGGTGAGAACCTTCTCTGCCAGGAATGTGTCTGCTCTAACTTTCCTTGACTTTGGTTCCTGGGCCAACTTGTTTCCAGGCCAGTGATTAGGTTGTTGGCTAAGGTGGAAGGGAATAAAGACAGCTAAAACTAGTATGGCCACATTACTCTGTGATCCATGTCTGTGTTATGCTTTCCTGGCATTTTAGATCTAGGTAGCCTCCCCTGCTCAAACTTTTCTTTCTTTGTTCCCCTAAATGCCTGCCTGGACCTTTAATTTCTTGCCTTTGTTATTTATTTCTATTTTTTTTTATTTTCTTGACTCACTTTGATTTTCTTCTTTATGATGCTCATTTAAGTGCCAAAAATATTTGTAAGGAACAAAACCCAAAGATCTCATTTCTAAAGCATTCACTGTGTGTCCTATCTCAGCCTCAGTGCACTTGGGGGTCTCATCTTGGCCCTTTGGGTCACCCACTTCATGGAGAAATAATCTCAGAACTTCTCTCTCTGGGAAACATCATGTACACAGGCTCTATTCAGATGCATCACATTCAACAACCTCATTGGACCCTTTCTTCATTTGCAAAAAGAAGATAATATTTTCCTCTTCTGTAGTGTTGTGAAGATCAAATATTATAGTTACTATCAAATGTTGAGCCCGATGCTCAAGAAATCTTAGTTCCCTTTTCCTTCCCCTTTTTACTCTGCCCATTCCCCCGTGAAGGTTGAAAATAAAACACTTGTCCAAAAGAAGAACAAGAGCAAAGGATTAAATGGTTAAGGCTGGAATCTTCCTCTTATGTACTTCACCAGTGGGTCATTCAAGGTACTTCACAATTTGTTGAGAGAACCATTAAACACCATTAGGAGGTCATCTTCCACTGACTCCAAAACTATAGTCTGTAAAGCTCAGCTAAACAGGGAAATCATCTTAATAGCTCCGATCACTTTGACTTGGGCCATAAGGCCATGGTGACAGAAGCACTAAGCATCTCATAAATACCAGGGTATTTCCTTTAGCTGGCATAATTTTCAGACTAGAAATGGTCATGTGCTATCATTATGTAATGTGATATCATTTAAAAATGTAAAACTTCAGCAGAGGCATTTGACCAAGTGACCCTGCGTCTTTAACTACCTTGCTGAACACCCTTCAGTTGCTCTGGTCTGAACTAAGTGACCCTCACATCATAAGGTGCCTGATATTTGCTCTTTTTCTCCTTCAAATCCCAAAAGGTGATTTACATTAAGAGAGTGTATAGTGCTGGGCTGAACTTTTGAGACTAGTCTTTTAAATGTATTTTAACTATGAGATATATGATTCTAGTCTAATATTCTGAATGCACAGATGAAGAAACTGAGATTGGAAGCAGTGAAATTACTGGACATGGCTAAATGAAGTAAGCCATTGGTTCAGAATTTGAACTCAAATCTTTCCACCTCCAAGTAGGCTGAAAAAGGAAGCTTTTATTTTTGTGTCATACATGAGAGATATCTGTGATTTTATTTTTTCTCCTAAATGCAATCAGCATTTTATTCACTGAAAATAAAAATTATGTGTTCATTTTCTTAAAGTAAAGCAATTCATAAGAATATAAAGAAAGTCATAATTGCCTGAAATTCCAGAAATAACATCTATAAATATTTTGATAAATGTTATGTTGACATATTTTAAATTTCATAAAAGTATACATAAAACTCCTGGAGTAAGACTAATATCCAATTGTTTTTTTTTGTTTTTTGTTTCTTGGTTTTTTTACTATTAGGGCTTACATTCTAACAAGAGCAGAATGTAGGACAATAGTTCTCAACATGTGAACTTAAGAGAAATGCAAATCATCAGGCCGCACCCAAGACTAACTGAATCAGAAAGTCAGTGATCTGGGTCTTAGCAAGCCTATGTGACTGTTCTCATTAACTTAGAGAACCTTTGGTGTACTGATGTGAGAAATCTGAGCTTGAATTCATCTTGTCTATGCCACTCATTAGATTGTGACCTTGAACAAGTTAGTCACCCAACAGTGAGCCCTTGGTTCCTTGTGGTGAAGTGAAGACAATATTTACCTTGAAATGTTGCTGTGTACATTAGAAATAGATTATGTGAAGTACTGAATACAGTGCCTAGCCTATTGTAGGAGCTCAAGCAATGATAGTCATTATATGAGGCCATCATAGCTTTCATCAGCAATTCAGTGGTACTACTCATTTTTGAGAGAGATGGTAGTATGCTCTGTAGGATAAAAACACACTGTTGTTAATATTTAAAATTTGCAAATAGCATTGCAGCCAGAGGAATACGATCACTGTCTATTTCAGAGTTTGTGCTCCTCAGTAACATGTGGTTCTTCTTCAACAATTAAGTCTTCATTTAAAAGAGGGAAGCTTGTCGAGTAACATTCCCTCCACGTTCTGCGTGGAGTAGGGTTCGGTATCTGAAAGAGGAGCCGCACAGCAAATGAGAGAAAAAGACACGAGATAATTTTGCACGATCACTGTTTTCAGAGTTTGTGCTCCTCAGTAACATGTGGTTCTTCTTCAACAATTAAGTCTTCATTTTAAAGAGGGAAGCTATTTTTTTTCAAAATACTTTATTCTATAAATTTTGAGCTAATGATTCTGGACATGATATTCCCTAGAGATAGGCCAATTTTATCATAAAATTCTGAAATGCACATGTGAGAATGTCTGGGATTCCATTCTTCTCTTGCCATATATAGAAAGACCTACATAGTCCCAGTTGGTTAAATCCCTCTTCCCAGGAAGATTGTTATTTGGGCCACAAAGTATTTGGTACAAATACAAAGGCTATAGAAATAAAAATAAATATGTAAGTGTTTTTAGTTTTATTTGTAATGTCTGAAGATATTCATCTTATAGATATTCTATAACCCAGTAAGTTGATCTTATGAAAGATGACTGAAATAATGTATTTGGTACAACCAAAGAAAAGGCTATAGAAATAAAAAATAAATATGTACGTGTTTTTAGTTGTATTTGTCATGTCTGAAGATATTCATCTTATAGATATTCTATGACCCAGTAAGTTGATCTTATGAAAGATGACTGAAATAAGTTATGGGATAAAGGAAACAGGATGAACTTAGTAAGGTACCAAACAACTTCCCTCTAACTGTATAGAAAGGTCCAAATTGACTGAATTTGGCCTCACTTGGTCTCAAGTGGCAAATATCAAAAAGTATGCCTGTTAGTTTTAGTCAAGTATAAGCCCGTCTCTAGCAGACTCTACTGGCAAGTAGGTATGGTGATGTTTTAGTAAATCTATGGAGCATTTTCCCATTTCTGCCTCATATGTTCTAATCACCTTAAATTGAGAACAAATTGCTAAAAACTTTTGATGATTTCAGAAAGAATTTTAAAAATAAACCAATAAAATGAAATAATGCAATGACAATATTTAAGTAGGAATATTATGACAGATAAATTCTTGGAAGTTTACTGCTAATGGCCACTTGACATTTTTAAATAGAGCATTTCAGTAAATCACTGGAAATTAGCCGACAAAAATTTATATTCATCTATTTAAATGATACTTATAAATAAGTAAATATGGTTTAAAAATAGTTCGAGTGATGCTGGAGTTTATGGCAGTTAGTATGGGTTTTGTTCTAATTTCAGATCAATTCAACAAGCATCTATTGTAGATTTCCTATGAGCCAGGAAGTATATTAGTTCCTGGAGACCCAAGGAGGAGAAAGAACAATTTTGGAAATTTAGTAAGTAATTGCCCATGTTAGAGTCCATCACCATTTACCCCAGAAAACCTCCTTTCTTCCTTGAATAAAATTCGATACTTGGGGACTTATGTGACTTCCAGGTTAGAATTTAGAGTTGTCCCACTTCTGTTCTTAATGTTATCTTGTAGTTTTTAGCTTACACACAGTTCAGGAGCTAGTCACTGGGCAACTGTTTGTAATATATGCCAGTGGAGTATTTTAATTGCGAATGCATTAGTTCATTCATTCTGTAAGTATTTATTATGCATGTTCTATGTGCCAGACACTGTTCTAGGCACAGAAAATAGCAGTGAATAAACCAAGACTTGTGTTCCACTGAACATATTTTTTAGTGAGGAGATCAGCCGTGGATTTGCAAATAAATAAATTCAGTAATGTCTGTGAGTGGTGAATGTAAAGGAAAAATATATTTGAGCACTTATAGAGCACTCGAGATGAGTGGCGGAAAGACTCTACACAGAGCTCTCTGAAGAGGTATTGCTGCGAAGGTGGCATTTGAATTGGAAACGGAAGTAGGAGCAGAAGCTTGTGGAAGTCAGGGGGATGAGCATTCTGGGTAGAGGGGCACACTGTGCCCAGGCCTGAGGAGGGAACTTGCTCAGTATAGTTCAGGGTTAGAGAAAGGCAAGTGTGGCTGGACCTTTGTGGGTAAAGAAGGAAACCCTTCTGTAAGAAAGGTGAGGGAAGCAGCACAGATTGTCTGCTTCTGGGCACTAGAGTTTGTTTTGTTTTGTTTCATGTACTAATGGAAAGTCATTAGGTTTGAAGTATAGATAGTACACCTATTTGGTTGTTAAACTGACTAAGAATCTTCGTACTTTTCTACATACCCTTTTAAAACGAAATAAAGTCAAGTCTCCTTGAGTCAAGTCTTCATTTGAGATACTAGGGAAAACCCCAAATATCTACCCAGTCATCAATTCAAAAATAATTATAGTTACAAAACTCCTAAGTTAGAACTTCCAAAAGATACAGTAATGATAGTATCTGTCTCAAGTAAGTTGCATGCCATTGGTAAAAGAGCTCTTTATAATCACCTATGATATAAACTTTTAATGAAATAAATTCTATAGTAGAATCCTAAAGGAAAAAAATAGCAAATCCTGAGTAACATTATTCATTTATTCTACAAGCACTTTTTGATCACCTGTCACATAAGAATGTGGTGGAGAACAAAACCCAGATGGCTCTTGTTCTCATAGAGTTTGGGATCTAGTAGGGGAGCAGGGATAAAATATGAAATATGATCACAAGTTAGAATAAATGAAATGAGAAAAAATGGCACTTAGGACATAATCTAGCACATAGGCACATAATTATCAGCTGAATCTATGAATGAATGAATGGTGAATAATAGGGAGTAACATACTTTATACAGAATTGTCAGAAAAAGCCTACCTTAAATAGGTTCTACCATTTAAGCTGTGATCAGAAGGAAGTGATGGCATTATTTCAAAAGCCTGGGGGAGGGGGAGTTCTAGGTAGAGGGACATATGTGTAAAGGTCCAGATATGGGGAAGAGTTCTAGAATGTGTCAGAATGCTAGAGATATGCCATTTGAGAGAGAAAAAGTGGCAAAATAGAATAAGACATTGCAGGTTGTAAGGAGTCAATAAGTCACTGTAGGGCTTCATATGATCAAGTAATCATCCTAATTTCTAAAAACAGATTAAGTGAGGACTAGAGCTAATGATGGAAAACCACTTATGATGATATTGTGTTAAATTAGAGTAAAAAATGATGGTGGTTTGGGCTAAGACAGTAAGAATTAGATGGAAAAACGTGGATGAATCCAAAGACTTTATAGATACAGTCACTGGATGTAGTGGGATGAGGTATTTTTCTTCTTTACCCTAAAAACTTGCACTTAGCCCTAACCAGTTTGGCTCAGTGGATAGAGCGTCGGCCTGTGGACTGAAGAGTTCCAGGTTCGATTCTGGTCAGGGCATATACCTTGGTTGCAGGCACATCCCCAGTAGGAGGTGTGCAGGAGGCAGCTGATCGATGTTTCTCTCTCATCGATGTTTCTAACTCGCTGTCCCTCTCCCTTCCTCTCTGTAAAAAATCAATAAACTATATTTAAAAACAAAAAACTTGCACTTATCTTTGCTATAGCATCAAGTGTGAATCTGTTAAGGAAACCAGTCTTATTTTCTGCTCAAAACCCTCCAAAGTCCCTTCCATATCATTCAAAGGAAAAAGCAAATCCTCCATATGACCTACAGGCCCCTGAATGCTCTTCCCCCATGTGAAATCTCTGAATCATTTTCCTGCTAGTGTCCTCCTTACTTAATCTGATTAGCTGCACTGGCCTCACAGAATTTAAACACAACCATCACACTCCATCTCCTGCTACTTGTCTGTGCTATTCTTTCTAGGTGGAATTTCCTAGATATGAGACAGTGCTTCACTTTATGTAGCTCTTGGCTCAGATGTCTCCTTCACAGGGAGGTCTTCCCTGGTCACCCGTCTCAATGTCTAAGCCCTCCTTTGCAATATACTTCATCCTCTCTCTCTCTGCTTTATTTTTCTTCTTAGTATTTATCACTATGTAACAAAATATATGTTTCATTTTTTCTTGTCTCCCCACTAAAATATAAACTGAGAAGTATTGTGTGTGTTTTTTCAATCACCATATCCCTGGTGCCTAGAATAATGTTCTAATACATATTGGTTAAAAATAAATAAATAAATGACATAGTTGCAGAAGGGGCCATGTCTTCCAAGATAAATGCTATTATATAATAGCTCCAGTTTACTGACCATTTGGAATATATCAGTCATTGAGTTTATTAACTCTTTGCAAGGATGATCTTTTCAGTGGGAGATGAAGCTGGGTAGGGGTAGGCAGACTTGGGGATAATCAGAATAATGTTAAATAGCTTGCCAACATGTTTGGACATAATTCAATAGATATTTGGGGTTCATTAGAAAGTTTTTAAAGAGGTAGGTAGCACACTCTGTCCTATGTTTTATGTTAATAATTGGGGGGGAAATGTGAAGGAGGCAGTGTGAGTAGGTAGACTGTGGGATAAGGAAAAAATTATCAGGAAATTACTGAGTGACTCCAACTATGAGGTGTATGTCACATGTCCAAACTTTAGTTTTCAAAACAGAAATGGGGGAAAAAGAAAAAAGATATGGGGAATGGAAACCATGGGCTCTTATAGCAAAGATCCCGGTTAGTTTCAATAAGCTTCTTTCTCTTAAAGATAATTTATTTTGTTTTTTATATCCTTAATTTCTCACAAAGCATTTGAGTCAATTGGTTATTAGGAATATTGAAATCTACCTTGACCCCTGTGGTGCCATTTATTTTAGAAGAAATCATGCTATTGTCCTGGCTAAAACTTTTGAAACTTTTCTGAAATGTTTCTTAATGGCCAAGTCACTGGACTGTTAGGCTCTCCCAGTTTTTGCTATGTTTCTGTCAGTTACCTAACAGACATGTGACTTTGATTATATCACCTAACTTTTCTCAACATTGTCACCTTATGGTATAAAGGAGCATCATGGAAAGAGGACATCAGAGAGTTGTCTTCAAAGACCAGACTTGGGCCCAGGCTGATTCCAGATCCCATGCTCTTAACTACAGTCATAAACTGCATGATCCCTAGGGAGGAAGTAGGATACTTACAGAATTCCAATTCACCACAGGGAACACCTTTCAGAATGCAGTGGGGTTGAGCTATTTTAACAGAAAGTGACCTCCCTATCATAATATAGCTTCAAGCAGAGTCTGGGTATCCATGGATGTCTAGTGCTTTCACTCACCAAGCGTTTTTCAAGAAGATCCAAGACCTAAAATAGCAGCTGAATTAGATGGCTTTGAATTCCTTCTGTTTTGTGTGTAAATGCGAGAACCCAGGAGTCAGCAGCAGTGCAGTTTTCTACCACCCATCATCATTTCTAGTTCCTCTTAATTCTGTACCATTTGAGATCCACAGCAGCTTTTATGTTTGACATTCATATATATCTTATGTCTTCCCCTTAATTTTGAGAGCAGGGATTATATTTCATTCTTCTTCAGGTCTCTAATGTGTAGACCTCCATTTTATTCACAATGGGCTTTTAAGCCATGTTATATTTATTATATATTGTGAAAAAATAGCTTGTTCAATTCTACTTAAAATAAGAAATTATTTCAAAAATATATATCTAAAAAGTGGAAAAATCCAATCAACTAGCAACTCTTTGAAGATCAAAAGATAGGTACCTTGGGAAATAAGACCAAGCCCTTTAACTGTTCTCAAGGCATATGTGTGCCTGCAGAAGTGATGACATGGGGAGTCTAAACCTCCTTAGCCATACCCAAGAAAGATTTATTTTCAAAGCAGGAAGTTCCATCCTTTTAAGATAATAAAAAAACTATCTTTTGTTATTATTGTTATTGGGAGCAAAACAGAACATGTGTTGTTTTGTTTTGTTCTGTTTGGAATAAGTGAAAAGAAGGACAACCTCTTCAATTTAAAAGCTATATTTTTAAAATAAAATGTATATTTTGAAACTTATATACAAATATAAAAGATCTATTTTATTTTTTTAATATATTTTATTGATTTTTTTTTTTTTTTACAGAGAGGAAGGGAGAGGGATAGAGAGTTAGAAACATCAGTGAGAGAGAAACATCTATCAGCTGCCTCTTGCATACCCCCTACTGGGCATGTGCCCGCAACCAAGGTACATGCCCTTAACCTGAATCAAACCTGGGACCCTTCAGTCCGCAGGCCAACGCTCTGTCCACTGAGCCAAACCGGTTAGGGCTAACAGATCTATTTTAAAATAGAACAGTGATGACCAATGTAACTATGTAAGGGAACCACCATTGAAATAAATGAGGTAAAATAAATGTGATAAAAGTGAGGCCCGCTAAATGTGAGCCACTGAGTCAAGCTGCATGTAATCATCCTAGAAGACAATGCCCAGGCAGAGAATGTTGTTAATGATTTGTCAGAGCCCAACTAGTGTGGCAAACAACTCCCAGTGCATTTACTCCTCCTCGTACGGAGCCCATCACAATGTAAAATCGAGGGGGCACCTGGCATTAAATACTGTATTTACAGAAACGCTGTAAAAAAATCAAGATAGCATTTAGTGTATTGTTCTTTTACAAAAGAGAAAGAAGGAAAAAAAATTGCCTTTATCGACCAACATATTACAATTACGATGTTTTATTTAAATAATCACAAATGGGCAATTTGTTCAAACTTATTTCTATATTCCCAGCGTGAAGTCATCCCCCATCCACTCAAGTTTTTCTATGCATCTGAAATGGGATAAGTAGAACCATAATTACAGGAAAAAATTTGGGCATCACAATTGCCATCCAAAGTGTTGGGGTATTCGCTTTCATGGCCTTGGCCGTTCCCTCTGTCTTTGTTGAGTCTCTATTTTCTCCCCTCAATTTAGCTATGGTTTCCTTATGGTATTTTAAATTAATTATCAATACCTTTTATGCTTTTTTGTGTTTTTGTTCTACATTTTTATGGATAGCTCTTGCTATTCTTTGTCAAAATTGCTTCCTTCGTCGTGCATGCACCGGAACGGTGGTTGAATCACAGTGAGGTTTCCTAGCTGGTAGGTGCACCCATCTCAGTAAAAAAGGCTTTGTTCCCTGGGGATCAGCTTCATAACAACTGAGCCGGTGGTTTTGCACTGCAGGGAGGGGGTCAGGAGGCGAGAGTTCATTTCACCTGGCACTGGGCACTTGGCTTTGCCCCAGTTTCATTCCCTTGAGGAGCATGCATTCATTCCTTGGGGTTCATAATGTAGCCTATCACTTCAGAAATATCCTGTGCAGTGTTTTATGTACTTGCACTGGGCTGAATTCATAAACTCTAATCACACAAAAACTAATTAGTTCAACAATGAAAATGGAAGCACTGAACACCTGAGTACTTAGGAATCATCTTTCAGGATCGTTGATTTGGTTAGTTATCTTGTATATTTCATGGCCTACATATTCCAGTAAAATAATAATATTCTACCCAGACACACTTATCCAGGAAGCCAGGAATGGAAGTTACTGCATGTAGGCATTATGGCTGAGTCCCAAGCTGAGGAGGCAAACCTTTCTTCTAAATTATAAGCAAATACAAATGCAAAACCAGGTAAGGATTGTGTTTAAAAGGTAGTAGGAGATAAGGAAGAAATGGATGTGAATTTGAGCCCAGAAACAATGGGACATGCAATAGAAATTCCAACAAGTATGCAGAAGTCATTAACAAAGATAAAAGCAATACTGTCTCAGTGACATGGGCAGCAACTGAAATAAATGAAGAGGGGAATGGTACTCAGAGAAGCCTTTCCTGAGGAGCAAGAGGACTAGACTGAATTTCTGTTATTATTGGGGCAAATAAAAGAATAGGCAGGGCCACATATGTGCTTCAGGGCTCTGGCTTCACCGATTTCTAGCTGTGGAACCAGAAGAACTACTTACTGCTCTTCTGAGCATCAACTTCCTTGTGTATAAAATGGGAATAATGATCTTATCATCTTGTAAGGCTATTTAATGAGATAGCATTTACATAAATTTCTTAAAGCAATACCTAGTATATATTAAGTAGTTGCTGTTATTGTTACTGTAAATTTTTTTGTTGTTATTATTATCAGAAAAATAACTCTTCTAGACAACTTGATCAGAAAGCCTCCCTCCTAACTTTTTTCAGTCTTTCAACTCAAAAATTATTTAGAAGAATTTTAGAATCATCACTATTTACCATGTCCTTGGGCCACTTAGTATAGGGCATATTCTTTTGGGAATGGGCAAATGATGACTTTGGAACTGGGTACAGGACTTCCAATGGCATAGAAGGGAGACTAGAGTTGCTGCTTTCTAGTGTATGGTTGGTGTGAACATGTTTGGTGCTCTTGCCCCTATACTCCAAGGTGAGGGATGTGAATTCACCTGCATGGAGAGGAAAGTGTGTCTTTAAAAGTAGGTCTCTAAACAATACACGTGGATGGAATTTGGCCTCTTAGGAAATCAATGAGATTTAGAAAATTGATGTCACCCTCTCCAGGTAGATCTTCTAGGCTCATGAATCCAGTGGTTACCTTGCCTTCACTCTGTATGGCAGCACGGTTAGAGAAACTAGTTCAGTGGCATTCTAATATACTCAGTAAGTCAATGATATGGGTTATCATGTCTACATCTGATTGTGAATTGGTGTGTGCATGTATTTTATAACAAAGCAATAGCATTTAAAAATATTTAAAAGATCCCTACAAATGTTTACAGCTTATGTTTATTGAGTTTTTACTATGTACCAGATACTATGTTAAGAGTTTTTATAAATTGTTTTGCTTATCATCCCATCAAAACCTTATGTTGCAGAATACTTTCATGATCTACACTTTAACAGTGGCAAAAGTGATATGAAGGGATGGTTGGTAGCTTGCTAAAGTTGACACAGAAAATGGTGTTTGGTCCTAGCTAAGAAGTCTGATTCTGGCCCCCTCATTTTAACCAAACTTAAAACAGAAACTGGCCTTAAATAGACCAGTGGCTGCCATCTGGATATCAATGTAGGGCAGTGAAACTTGCTTAAAATTCCTTAAAGGTACTAGGTGAACTTTAAAAAATATGCCTTCTGTGTTAATATTAAAATAGTTCATCATTTGAAAATAATTCATTTTCAGCTACACTTAATGGTATAAAATTATGAAGTAATATCTGTAGGAGCCCCGCCTCTTTCTCTGAAAATTAGAGCTAAGTGGTACCTTTTAGACTTGGGCCAAGCAGACAATATGCATTTGCTATTCTAGGAATTCCCATTTAATAATGCATTCTCCTTTCTTCTTCCCTCCTTTCTCTTTTCTTCCTCCCTTCCATTTTCTTCTTTACTTTCATTGTTCTTGTAACGTCATTCAAACCTGTCAGCTTGGTGTTAGCATGCTATAAGTACATTGCGTTTTGGCAGTAATGGCCCTCTTATGACACATTCTCTGGTTTTGCAGGTCATAGTATTTGAAGTAGCAAGCTCTCCTGATATATTAAAAAGGCTACCGAACTGAGGTTCTGATAATGCAAGCATTTTGCAGTTGTCACTAAAGCCATATTTGTCTTTTGAAATTGGAATTTGTGGATGGTTTCCAGGTTTAAAATATCACAGTAGAGGAAGGTGACAAAATCCATTGTTGAATAGAAATTCAATACAAATTTCATTGCAAATAACTCATTTGTGTACTCAAATTGGAGCCTCTTAGGTTATTGTGCACAGGGCTTGACCATGTTAACTGGGTTGGCCAGCAAACCCCTGGACTGCGATTCGCTTAGGATACCTGTTTATGAACACACCCACTCACTTCCATGCCCATCACTATCACCACTCCATTTTGCATACAGCATAATAAAGTCCGGTCCACTCTAAAGATTCCAACGTTAGTGCTGCAGGGGAGACCAATTGTTTTAGCCCCATTTATTTAAAAGATGCAGAAACTAAAGCTGAGTATGTAATTTGTGAAAGGTAATACAACTCCTGAGAGGTTTAGCCATGCCTCCCATTCTACTCTCTAAATTCCATCTGCAGCCCTGGCTGGGTAGCCCAGTTGGTTAGAGTGTCCTCCCAATATGCCAGTGTTGTAGGTTCAATCCCCTGGTAGGGCACATACAAAAAGCAACCACAACCAATCAATGTATAAATAAGTAGAACAACAAATCTCTCTCTCTCTCTCTCTCTCTCTCTCTCTCTCTCTCTCTCTCTCCTTCTCTAAAAATCAATCAATAAAAATTGAGTTCCATTCCATAGCATCAAACAAATCAAGCTATTATAATTTGCTAGTATAATGCTAATGGTTGTTAATAACAAACACTCTGATCCTGTGTATTGATCTGAGGAGTCTAATAACACATAAGCTGGGCTGGGAGTGAGATATGATGTTCCATGTGCCATGGTCAACATTTCTCACTAAAGCACCTCAGCAGCCTCACTGGGGATCTAATGTAATTACCCCCACATTTATAAATGAAGAAACAAAAACCTATCAGATTAAGTAACTCCCTGAAATCCACAACCAGTAAGTGATGGAGTCTAGTTCTAAGCCCCTGTCTTACTGATGCCAACCACCATGCTGTGCTGCCCGCTGAAGTGTCTTCAGTCCTTTTCTTCTTTCTCCCAAACTAGAACACATGTAAACACATACACCCACAACAATCTCTCCACAGTCTTATCCGAAGCCAGTCTTTTTGGTTTCTCCAGGATGGGGGGTGGGTACAGCAATCTATAGTTTCTCTGTGCTGCTGGCCTCACGCTGTGGCCAGCTGATCTGGACCAGGCCTGCTCCGGAGAGCTGCTTGCCGTGCATGCCAAGCTCAGTCAGCCACAGCCTGTGAGGGAGAGCTTGGAAAGGCATTCTAGTCCCTGGCCTTTTTTGTGTGGGTTTTTTTTTGCTTTTGTTGTTGCTCACAGGAGTAGCAGGGATGGAGACTAAAGCTGTCTGGTAGGCTGGCTGTGAAGAAAGTTGAAGAAAGCTCCATTATTACCTTAGTAATATAAATCACATGTCAGAGTTTGCAAAGAGAAATTTAGGCAGAACTGTAGAGAATAAGGCTCCTTGTATTCTTTCTAATCAGCTGTTACCAGACATAGTCCAGCCAACTTAAATGTGAGTATACCTAAACTTCCTGTAATAATAGCATCTACAACCCAAGGAGCAGAAACAAGAAAATTGAAGGCAAAAATGTTTATGATCTTTTTCCCTTTGAAGAAAAAAAGAAAATATTATAAACATAATTATTCACTTTTTTTAAGTATTCAACACTTTCAGGCAGAAATAGTTTATAATGTGACACTTTCACCCAATCATTGAGCAAGTATATTGTAGCTACATAATACAAAGAGGGAGAGATAGTTTTAGCCCACTTAAGATTCATAATACAATGAATAGACATATTAACAGGTAAGTTATAATTAAGGGGAATAAGTGCTACAATAAAGATCTCCATAAAGTGATTTGGGAATCTAAAGGAAGAAATAATTGTTCCTGGAGATTTTTAGCCAAGATTTTGAACAGCAATTGACATTTGAGATGATTGTTGTGGAACCAATAGTCATTATCCAGATTGTGAAGGGAGGGAGTGAGGACTCCAAAGCAGAGGAAGCCCATTGGGTGACAATTCAGTGGTATCCGATGTGGCCATCGAGAGAAACGTGGATTGTTCAAAGTGATGGGGTGACATCAGGGAGTGGCAATGGGGAAGGAGACTAATGTTAGCCTTGGGAATAGAGTTGAGATTATAAAAGGTTCACACTTAAATAAGACCAATTTCAATTCATTGATGTGTGTGTTTTTTTAAATATATTTTTTATTATTTCAGAGAGGAAGGGAGAGGGAGAGAGAGATAGGACATCAATGATGAGAGAGAATCGTTGATCAGCTGCCTCCTGCATGCCCCATAGTGGGGATAAAGCCTGCAACCCAGGCATGTGCCCTGACAGGGAATCAAACCGTGACCTCCTGGTTCAGAGGACAATGCTCATCCATTGAACCACACCAACTGGGCTCTTATCATTTAATGTTTCTCTCTCTCATTCTCCCTTCCTCTCTGAAATCAAATCAATAAAAATATATTTTTACAAATTTGATTGAATATAAACTTTGGGAATGACACTCTCAAATTATTTGATGCATAGACAAGTTGGATTGATCTTATAATGGCCTAAACCGTATTATCTTGACAAATCATTAAACTGTGTGCTCTAAAAATTATTAGTAACTATCATCAAGATTTATACCCTAAAATTTTCTTGTATAGGCTTTTAAATTTTTTTACTCATTTAAACAAGATTCTAAAAAAGACAAGTCATCCGGGAAGCATGCTCAGCTGTCATTTCTCATCCCTCCTCCTTCCCTCTCCCTTTGCTGAATGAAGGCAATTCTGCTGACACTCTGCTAATTCTCATTTGATGTGAGGCCATCACTGCAGATACTGTCAGTGTGCTTCGCAGGCCCCTGCTATTCCTGCCCTGGACTAACTTTAGACAAGTGAGAGGTTTTCCACAAACAGGTCACGACAAGCGCACCTGTAAGTTGTTCTAGTTTTGTCCTAAGGATAAATTCTCTTTCTGTGCTTTCTGCTGCTGAAGGATGGTTGAGGGTGTTGTTTTTTTTCCATCCTCCAAAATGCCAGGATATTTGGTGAGAAAGTCAGTCAAGATTAATTATGAGACTTATTTATTTGTTATATTTAAACCGAGTCACCTACCTATTTTATCAAAGAACACATTTGACTGCTTCTTTTTAAATTTTTTATGTTTGTTCCTTGATTTTTCGGAGGCCATTGCATTCACCTGGTTTCTACTATGACATTAAGTGATTCATGTAGAGGCAGAGCATGATCTCTTATGAAGTACTTCTCATCTGAGATGATTAAAGAAACCTTCTGTCTTAAATTTCATAAAGGACTAACCATGTGTCTGTGGGTTATTATTGAAGATGAGGTTGTAGACTTCTTATTCTCCACCGAAGAATGGCTACTGTGCAAAGTAACAGTTGGGACATTATTTGGTGAATTTAGCTGTGGTTTACAAAAAAAAGAAAACAGTGAAATTTACATTTTGCCAGATAGTTTCCCCGGTCCATTGCCCTAAATTCTGATAATTTCCTCCTTTCTATCACTCTTTTTTTCTTTTATTCTTTCTGGATGAAATTAAGTTATGGAACACATCTGGACTAAATTTTTAAAATAAACTTTTTTATTTTAGAACAATTTTAACTTTTAAAACATTTTAGATTTATGGAATTATTACAAAGATAATACAGACAGTACCTGTACACCTCACAGCTAATCTCCCCTATTTATTAACATCTTCCAATAGTATGCTGCATTTGTCACAGCTAATAAACCAATATTGATACACTATTATTAACTAAAGTCTGTACTTCACTTCACTTTCCTCACTTTTTTCCTAATGTCCTTTTTCTGTCCCAGGATTCCATTCAGAACACCACATCACATTCCATAGTCATGTCTCCTTAGACTTTTCTTGGTTGTGACAGTTGCTCAGATTCTCCTTGTTTCCGATTACCCTGGCAGGTCTGGAGAATTCTGGTCAGGTATTTTATAGAGTGTTCCTCAGTTGGGCTTTGTCTGATATTTTTCTCCTGATTACAGTAAGGTAATGTGCTTTTAGGAGGAGGGCTATAGAGGTACAAGTGTCATTCTCATAGTATTGTATTATATCAAGGGTATATTCTATCAACAAGACTTATCACTGTTGATGTTAACACTGATCTTCATCTAAGAGAAAGTTTTTAGAAGAAAGTCATTCATACTTAGGGAGTGAGGTGTTATGTTCCACTTCATTGAGTTTAGAGCATTTGCATGAATGATTTGGAATTCTTCTGCATGTGAGAGTTGTCATTCTACACATTTTTTATTACTCAGTTATTAATTTCCGCTATCAGGAACTCATAGATATTTATTTTATACTTTGGGTTATACACCAATACAGCTTTATCTATTTGGTTGCTTAAATTGTTCCAGTTGGCCCCTAGGAGTTCCTTCAGTTGACTGTTGGGTTCCTTGGATGTACACCCATCATTGTGGGCTTTTGTTTTGTTTTGAGTACTTTCTTACTTTCTGGCATACAAGATGTTCCAGGCTCTTGTATATAATCATCTCTCAGTATCCATGGGGGACTGATTCCAGGAGCCCCCTTCAGATAGAAAAATCTGCAGATGTTTAAGTCCCTTATATAAAACAACATAGTATTTGCCTGAAACCCATACTTCCATATAGGGTACAGCAGGGTGTGCCTGCATATAATTTCATTCCCACATATTCAGCATAGTGCTGGGCACATGGCAAATTCTAGTTTGTTGTTTTGAAACTCTCTGGGAGGTTTTTTTTTTAATATTTTAAATCTCTGGTTTGTTGAATCTTCAGATGTATAGAGGGCTAACTATAATTTCTGTCCAGCCCTAGAATCAGTCATTTTTCCAAGAAATATATATATTTCTCTCTTCTTTTCTTTTTTCCCGTTCTTTCCATCCTCCTCCTTCCTTCCTTTATTTCTCTGTCTCTGTTTCTCCTCCTCTTCCTCCTCCTCCTCCTCCTTCTGCCTTTTTTTTTATTTTTTGAGAATAATATATAGAAACCAAAATCAGTTGTGATTTGCTATCTCCCATTCTCTGTTTTGACCTAGCTTTAATATTGGTTGGCCATTGAGAACTTGATGTTTCTACCATGCAGTTTGGAGGCACTATCTGATCTTTTATGAAGTACTTCACTTCATCTTTTGTTTCATTCCCACTTATGTAGTATATGAAGTTTACATTTGACTTCCAGATGTTTTCCTTTATCTACTAGAATCTCTAAAATAAGACTGATATGACCACCGAAGAAAAGGCTGTTCCTTTGTTTTAGTTTGAGAACTAAGCTTTCTTCTTCAGTCTATTCAGGGGTGAGGAAAACAGAAATCCATCTAGAATTGGTAGGTCAATGTATCTACAGAATTTATAAAAATAGATTTAAAAAAGGAGCCCTGGCCAGGTAACTCAGTTGGTTGGAGTGTCTTCCCCTACACCAAAAGGTTGTGGATTCAATTCCCAGTAAAGGCACATTTCTAGGTTGCAGGTTTGATCCCCAGTGGGGGTGTATATGGAAGCTAACGGATTGATGTTTCTCTCTCACATCAATGTTTGCCTCTCTCTCTCTCTCTCTCTCTCTCTCTCTGTCTCTGTCTCTCTCTGTCTTCCTCACTTCCTTCTTCCCTCTCCCTTCCTCTCCCTCTAAAATCAATAAATATGTCCTCAGGTAAGGATTAAAGAAAATGCACAGCTAACTAGACTTATTTTGAAGGCTCATTAAGGAGATATCCCATTGAATGACACTATCAATGAAGATAAAGGTCCCTGAAGAAATCCATCAACATGACTGTGTTGTCTTTACCCTTCCAGCAGTCAGCCAGGACTCTGCATCTCATGACTAGACTTCTCATTCCTTCCTCTTTCGGATTCCTGGGATTGGTGGCTGAAAAAAACATCAGGAAAAATAGGGCACACCAGAAATGTGAAGGGGATTAAAATGTCAGGTCTGCTCTTTAAGTTTTCTGAGCAGGCTTCCTCAACCCCTGGGCTCCCCAGAAGAAAGGAGCGTTGCAGACTTATATAAAGATGGATTGGGGGGGGGGGCGGTAAACTTGCACAAACTGAGCTTCCAAACAGCCCATCACAAGTGTCCTTTGTCTCTCTGGTGTCCCAAGCCCTGAGAGACAGAAGGACAGGAAGTGCAGCTTTTTTTGAGGGTAAAGAGGGAATTTCATCTTCCTAATGCGTTGTTGATAGGCATTTCACAGAGGAATAGAACCCCGGTTCCTGAGATCTGTTTCTCTTGGCTTTGGTGTCAGTTATTCAAAAGCAGGAATCACTGAGGGTTCCAGGAGGTGAACTGCTTCTCGAGAAACCATGTTGACAGGCCCTCCCTTCCATTCAGGCTTCAGTAGCTGCCATGTGTCCATCAGCCCACGTCTGAGTGCTGGGGAGCACAAAGCTTTCCTTTTTAGGGGACAGAAGTATAGTCAACAATGTCAACAAACTCACCTTCAATCATTTATCATTTATGCATCAGTTGTGTTTGAGGGCCACAAGCATATGCCTGTGACAAAAAGAAAGTTGGTATTAAAGGGAGAGGACTTATTAAATTTTCTTTCAATTATTTATTTTTATTTGCTGAATATTTGAAACTGCTTCTTTAGTAGGAGAATTAATAGCTGCCTTTGGTAGAAATAAGGTTTTTCAGGGGCCTTTACATTTCTTGTATTAACATTATTTTAAGTAATTGGCATAAACCCCAGTACTGGAAAGGAGCTAATAATCGTGATTTCTGTAAAAACTATATTTGGACAAACCCAAAGAGGGTGAATCATAGATTCTCCACACAGGAGCAAATGTGATTTGGCAACCCACTGACCCTATAGAATTTATTTTATTTTATTTTTTTGAGAAGGAACTTTTTATTTCTTATCTCTGAATATAATCTGATTAGCTCTAATCATTTCATTCAGCTGAATAACACATAGGGAAAAACAAATAATCAGTAAAAGGAAAGAATGAGTTGTACCAAATATCTGATTCTTAAATAAATTCTTCCAAAATAATGCTATAGTAAATGTAGCCAAGGACATATTTTATGAAATTTTGGCAGAAGTGGGACAGAAAGACCTGGCCTAGTTGTCAAGGACTTCTGTCCAAGTCTGTCCCTTCCTCGCTCCTTCCCTCCCTTCTTTCCTTTCTTCCTTTCTCCCTTCCATTCATCCATTTACATTTATTTAGGCAAAACCTTCTATTTAGGTCCCCCCCAAAATATATACACATACATTGAATAATCATAAAGGCGGTATCTATTAAAATACATTTTATTTTCAAAATTGAACTAGCAGCTGTTAAAGTGTGCATACATTTTGGGGGACACCCTGCATATACCCCTCAAAATACAGAAGTAAATAAAGAAAATACTCCCTCATGGAGCTTAAATTCTGGTAACTATCTCTCAAGCATATGATGCTGCAGGATTACGGTCGGTGGAAACACAACTCTACACAAAAGGCTATCCCAGCACCATTCAACCATGTCCTCCACTCCCTTTGAGAAGAGAGGAAAGATTGTCTCGTTCCAAACTCTGGTAGCAGGCAAAGGGATTTCCCCCTCTGCTTTTTAAACTGGACCGGAGGCTCACTATTCAGGAATAACTCCATTATACTCGTTCCGCTTAGCATTTGGGAAAGAATTATTCAAATCATATGGGAGGTGGTTCTTTAAAAGCCCCAGCTAACATGAAAAGAAAAGAAAAGAAAAAAAAACAGGAAGATTTACAATCGGAAGCCAGACTTAATAATACATAACAAATTGCAGCTCTGTTTGGGATTCTCCCTAGGTACCGTTCCTAAGGATTCCAAGTGTTTAATTGAAATTTCTTTGGGGACAGCAGTCATCATTCACTTAGGCATTATATTTATATTTGTGTGCAGAGGAAGGAAGTCAAAGGGCTAATAGACTGAGTGAGCAGAATGGCTGCCTTTCAGCTGCAGGCCATGAAGAGCCAGCAATTCTCGGAGGAGTGCTTATCCAGGAGACAGCTTGCTTCTGCTGTCCTCTGGGGACCAGGGGAGGAGAACAGAGATGTGACTGACAGCTGTTTCTTCCTAGACGGAGATAGAACTCCTGATCCCGGTGCTGCCTGTGTAATCAAACTGTTCTCAGTCTAGAGGATTAAAACACCTCGAGATGGGAAAGAAAGGCTGTTCATTTTACCCTGATGGTTAGCATAGAATAGTTTAGTCCCAGGGCACTTGTGCCTTCATGATTTCCAAACAAAAGTTAATGAGTAACTATTATTCAAGGCATATTTTAGCCATTAAATTCATGATAGAATCAAAAGAAAAGTCACAATGTTATAATAATTCTCTTTTCAATCTATGCAACATGAGTCATAGATTAGCTTTGAATAGTTTACTCCACAATCTATATATCTTAAGAGTTACCGCTGTTATTTTATTCTGTGCTGTTGCTTTATTCTAAGTTTTCCAGGTGCAGTTTTTACCTACATACAGAGAAGTGCTTACATATCACCACCTTAATTTGTAACAGGTTTACTGAGGTATAATTTACACATCATAATATCCTCCAATTCCAAGTGTACAATTGCATGAATTTTAGTAAATTAACAGAGGTGGACACTTATCACCACTATACAATTTTAAACCATGTCCATCATCCCAAGAGGATTTCTCATGCTCATTTGCTCCCAGCTCCTGCCCCAGACAACTGGCTTAGCTTTAAGAGTTCTAATGAACATTGTCATGGTCTATGCTTATCTCCCAAAGGGTCTAGGTTTCGTTTCCTTGGATGTGGCCTCTAGTCTGTATGTTAAATATTGTAGATATTGTCATCCTTATTTTATAAGTGGGGACATTGGAATTTGGAGAAGCTGGAGGATTGGGACTTTGTCTTGTCTGATTGCAAAGCCCCTGTGCACTGTGATACACAGTTACTCCTACTCTGAAAGTGAGCTGGATCTTCATAGAAGTTGGAGATTAATAAAAGATCATTCTTATGTGTATATATAGCATTTCACTTTCCTAATTTCTCAATTCTCATTATTAGAATATACGTAATTTGTGCACATGGACGGGGTGGGCAAAAGTAAGTGTACAGTTTTGAGTATGTAAATCACAGTTTATTATTGTATTATTTATTCTTTAATTACTGCATTATTGTATAGTTATCATATTTTATTAACTGTAAGCCTACTTTTGCACACCCCTGTATATGTATGTATACATACATACATGGCATGTCTCTGTTTATTTTGGGTTATTTTAGGGTTTGATGGCTGACAGTTTCCAGATGCTAACTTATATAATGCTTATTTTCTTTCCTATTAAAAATTAAGTTATCATCACTTTTCTTATATGTATGAGAACATCTCAAAAATATTTTGTTATTGAAAGATAAAATTGCTAATATTGAAATACAATATTATAATATTACATATGGACCAGTTAATTCTTTACGTTGAAATTTTTATTTGGAGATATTTGTGTTAGGGTTTTTTTTTTACTTTTAAATTGTAGTAACAATAATCAGAAATCTAACAGCTGACATATAAGATTTTAATAAAAACTCAGGCACCAACTCATGTCATTGCAATAGAAATTAATTTATGATGGTAAGAACTTCTTTGGAGCTGTCAAAATCTGAGTTCCTGCTTTTCTTTCCTTCCCTCTCTTTCTCCCTCCCTCCCTCTCTCTCTCTTTTACTTTCTAGAAAAGATGTAAAGTTTTTGTTTATATATATATATGTGTGTGTGTGTGTGTGTATATATGTGTGTGTGTATGTATATATGTATGTGTATGTATATATATGTATATATATATGTATATATATGTGTGT
>NW_005362269.1:13300314-13306089 GCF_000412655.1 Myotis brandtii
ATATATATGATTTATATTATGTGTGACCTAGGCACAATTATTTA
The DNA here is from genome assembly GCF_000412655.1 of Myotis brandtii. Taxonomy (NCBI): domain Eukaryota; kingdom Metazoa; phylum Chordata; class Mammalia; order Chiroptera; family Vespertilionidae; genus Myotis; species Myotis brandtii. The sequence goes on from NW_005362269.1 coordinate 13,300,359, forward strand.
AAGTTAATAAAATTTTATTTAAGGAATTTCACATGTTCTGATTCCTTCCAGTGCCTTAGTTCCTCCTGAATTTGAGGCTTAATCCCTTTTTAAAAGAATGTTTGCTCAATCCAGTGGTCATGTCAGTCAGTTCTATAATCAATGGGACTCTATTTTTCAAGTAATTCACTTTGGGGCCACTGTTAGGGTCAGAGTAGATGGATCTGCCTGGTCTCTCAAGTTCAGACACCCTCTAAACATGAGTGAGTTCAAATCACAGTCATTTCTAAGCCATCACCCCCTAGAACAGTACAGATCTTCAGACTATCCAAATACCTGCAAATCCAGACATTGTGTTCTCAAGATAAAACCCATGACATTCATATGCCTGTCTTCTTTTCAGGCCACTCTATCTTCAGTCCATTGTTTTTGGACTTTGATACCCTCTTTTTTAGACAAAGCAGCTTCTTCAGCATATTCCTGTTCTAACTATGCATTCATCTTCTTTGGTAATTCAGAACTTACTATGAAATAATTATTCTCTACCAGTTTGACATCACATTCATCACCAGATTCAAGATTCGTTGCAACCTCATCCTCTCTGCTGACTCTTCAGTGGGAGAGATAGATACACTGTCATCCAAGTGTTTATATCTATGACTGTCAGGGTCTTTTTCTTCTAAATCTTCACCAGCATTCATCTGTTTTGAGGATCCCTTGAGGTGGTATTCATACTTCAGTTTTTCAAGATAGTTGAAAAATCCTCTTGCCACTGTTGGCTCGAAGGTTAAACTTTTTCTCCAAAGTAATGGTTTTCTTCCAGTGTCTGATTCTAAAAGAGGAAGTGAGGTCTCTTCTCTTTAAATTGTTTCTTATTTATTTGGGGTTTAGTGTTTTTCCTTCCTTTTGTTCTTCCCTTGGTCTTCCTGTTGGCTTATATTTCCTCTTTTTACATTTCTTTTTCTTGAATCTTTCAAAAATAGTTTTATTTATATTTAGTTTAATATGTATTTTTTATTGTTGACAGTATTACAGATGCCCCCTATTTCCCCCCTCTTTGCCCCCTCCACCCAACTCCTGCCTCACCCTAGGCTTTCACCACACTATTAACTGTGTCCATGGGCTATGCATATATATCTATAAGCTTTTTGTTGTGCTTTTTGTTTTGCATCCCTGGAACATTTTATTTGTTTATTTTTCTTTATTGCTGAAAGTATTACAAATGTTCCCTTTGTTTGTTTGTTTGTTTTCCCCCCATTCCTAATCCACCCCCCTCCTAGGCATTCACCACTCTATTGTCTACGTTCAGATATGCATATGAGTTTCCCAGTTAATCACTTCCCACACACGTCCAACCCCTGCCTTCCCTCTGAAATTTGTTAGTCTGTCCCATGCTTCTATGTCTCTGGGTCTATTATGTTCATCAGTTTATTTTGTCCATTAGATTCCACATATGAGTGACATCATTTGATACTTGTCTTTCTCTGACTGGCTTATTTCGCTTAGCATGATACTCTCCAGGTCCCTCCATGCTGTTGCAAATGGTAAGAGTTCCTTCTTTTTTATAGCTGCATAAAATTCCATTGTGTAAACATAGCTTTTAAAGTCAATGGTCTTGGTTCTAAAGAGGAGTCACTAGATGAATCTCTTGCTTGAGCACTTTCAAGTGAACTGACACATATTCTACTAGGACTTCTTTGCCTCCATTTAGGTGATTAGGAACACATTGAGTTTTAAATAAGCTCCTTCCCGAGGAAGAGATATCACTTTGATTTTCAATATCTATAGTTGAAGCAGTTGCTGTTATGTAGTCCAGATAATCCATTTCTGATTCAGATTCTCCAAGTCCCTCTCAAAATTGTTATTCATCACTTGTTCCTTCCTTTCACCAATTTCCACCCAACTCGGCAGTTGGCTTGCACCAACAAGTTCTGGTTCAGTATAGGCCTCAGCTGCATACTGACCACCTGCAACCCACCCTAGAAGGTCATCCAGGAACTCCCCCCACTACCCCCGACTTCAGCACTCCCAGGCAAAAACCACCTGCCTTTGCGAATGTGTGGAAGAAAAGACTAAATCTTGCTTTTCTATTGACCATTTTGTTGTCCTTTAGCGGGTCATGTAATTTCCCCTTCTCCTCTGTCATTTCATACTAAAGAGGTCTGACTAAATGGCAGTTATTGGCTTAAGAAAGTTCTCAACAGGAAGTCAGTGTTGTCTTTTGGATCAAGTAGATGAGTAATTTACCTATAAAACACAGCTTCAAAAATTTCAACATGGACTGCATTATTTGGGGTAAATCTAACTGATGGAACAAGGGAACATACATAAAGAATCATTAACCAAAATTAATTCCTCATTCCTGTGGCATCGGGAATCACGAATTCTGATGACCAGGTTCATGTTCTCCAGGGAATAAGGTTTCTCTCATCTCATGGCACTGCCATCTTAAATTTTTCATTGCCAGTACCCCTGCATCATAAGGGGAAGAGAACATAGAGCAGGATCATTTGTTCTAGGCTCTCTGACCTTTAAATGGCACATGTCACTTTCACATCACTGGGTTGACAAGAATTACAGACACAAGACCTGATGGAGATGCAATGGGAACAGGGAGCGATAGTTCCTGGTGGGCAGCCACTGTCTAGCAGCGTTCTCTACCAAGGAAAGGGACACACTAAGGTGGACAGTTAACTCTCTCTCACGCTAAGTCTCCAGGCAGAACATTAGACAGAATCTGACCCTGACACCTAGTGGAACCTGGAACCTTGGGTCAGTTAGGTATTGGGAGAATTGGTGGTGAATAACTTGGTTTCTTCACTTGAAAATGTAGTCTGAATTATCTGTTTTCAAAAGTTTTCTGGCCCCCAATCGTTAAGTAGATAAAATGGCAGAACAGCTCTGGCGGAAGGGGCTTTGGGAGGGTCAAGTCCTTCTCACTCCAGCAGGCGCTCAGCAGAATCCCCAGGGGTCATGGGTGGACACTGGAGGAGATGATCTCAGGATCCTTCCTCTGTCAACATTCCCTGATTTAAGGTTCTCATTCTCTCCATTCTCTTTTATTAAGAAAGGCTTATTTAAATTATCACTATAGAAAGTCTGTATCAGAGACTAAAGACTCGCAGCCCAAAGACCTATTTTATTTGGACTGCACCTTTTTGGAATTGCATGTTTTGGGCCACCATTTATAAATCAGTAAAAATATATATATATATATATATATAGAATTCATGTTTTTCTAGAAAAAGTGCAAGACCCGGCAACATTAATTCCACCTCCTTCAGTGGCAGAAATCTACTGGCTCTGAATACCAGACTCTCTTCCCTTTATCTTTTTTCTTTTTTTGAAATATATTTTTATTGATTTCAGAGAGGAAGGGAGAGGAAGAGAGAGAGAGAGAGAGAGAGAGAGACAGACAGACATTAGTGATGAGAGAGAATCACTGATCGGCTGCCTTCTGCACTATCCCCCCTGAGGATCCAGCCCTCAACCCGGGCTTGTGCCCTGACCAGGAATTGAACTGTGACCTCCTGTTCACAGGTCCATGCTCAAGCACTGACCCATGCCAACCAGCTCTTCCCTTTTTCTCCAGGCCCCCTCCACTCCTTACTGCCCTTTACACTGGCTGACTTAGCTCTTTTGTGTTAACTGCTTAGCTTCTGTAAGTCATTTAAATTTACAGAATATGAGCTCATGGAAAACTATGTGACCTCTTTGAAATTTTTATCTTTTTCAGGCAAGCAGATAATTATTGAAAACTTCTGAGCAAGAATAAATTGAATCTCCATGCTCAATTGTTCTTCACTCTATAATTTTTTGATAGAAGGTTCTACTGTATGGTCCTCCCTTTTGGGAAGACATTTATTTATTAAATGAATTTTCCACAATAATATTCCCCATTGCCTATGTGACTCCCTATAGCCTTTTGGCTTACAGGGTTTTAGGCTTCTGTTCTGAGTTAATTTAAGTAGTGATTTTCTCTTGCCAGACAAAGGCTCTACATAGCAACAATATATATGACAAAAGATATAATGGCACTTTTTTAAAAATCGCAAATCTTTTTCTTAGAGTGGTAGCTAATAACGGCTTTCAGAGGATGTGTAGTAAAACTTTGACATATGTCATGGTTGTCAAAGTCAGCATTAACACAAAATAATAAGTTATTTAATATAGGATTCAACTTTATTATTTTTTCAAGTGAGCTGTCTATCACCAAGTTCTGAAGTGGATTTCTTTAAAGTCTCCCTGTCTCCAGAGAAAAGGGGGGGGAAAGGCAGCGTGTCCCTGGACAGGATCTATGACTCATTATGTCAATCAAACCCCACTTCAGAAGGGAATAAAGAGATTTGTATCTCAAAGCTGCGCATAACAACTCCTCGGCTTTTCATTTCATATTTATGAGCGGGTTTACTTTGAAGTGTTTATCAGCCAATGCGCAGAAACATGAGGGAGCCTTGCCTGAAACCACACTCGGGCGTCTAATCTGCGATGCGTGCTGAGCAGCCTGGCTCGCCAACGCGTGCCGTGCGAAAATAAATACATAAATAAACTTTTTGTTATTGAAGGTCTTGGAGCCATGTCTTTATATGAACTATAAAAAAAGAATAAATGATGCTGAACATTTTGAAATCGGTGTAACACAGCAAACCTGGCTCCATGATGTGTGAAAATAAGGGAGGGGCGGATCATTTCCTGCTTGAAATAAAACCAAGTAAAAGGCAGAAAAATTAAAATACACAAATATTTACATATACCTCTCATATGGTCTAAGTCCTTTGGGTCTGAGTGACCATACAGTGGCAGTGGGTAGTACTAAGTGTCTGTTTAAAAAAAAAATTTTTTTTAAGATGTAATTCTTAGAATGGTTGGAGAGATGTCAAAACCACTAAGTAGAAAGCTGTTTTACATTTTTATCTGGATTTTTAAATATATAAAAACAAGTAGAAGGAATGTCAGGGAAGATGAAGAAGGGGCATATATAAAATACACATTCTTTATGGATAAAACTGGTATATTTTTTGCATGTTTAACCTACCTGTGTATCTTTGTTTAATTAATTCCACAAATGTTTATTGAGCAGTTACTACACTAGTCCTGGCTTTACAATGGTATAGGTCAGTCAGAGTTGCTGAGGAGGACTCAATGTGTTAGGGGAGGCTGAGAAGTCAAAGTCAATGACAAGTTCACATATTGTTACTTCCTTGACCAAGAGATGCTCAGTTTTCTACTTCTTTATGTTAGATTCCATATGCGTATGCTCATTTATTTATAGCAAAAAGGGCGTTTAAAGACATAAGCCTAGCCTGGCCAGTGTTGCTCAGTGGTTGAGCATTAACTCAAGAGGTCACAGTTGGATCCCAGGTCAGGGCACATGCCTGGGTTTCAGGCTCAATCCCCAGTAGGGGGTGTGCCTGAGGCAGCTAATCGATGATGATGATTCTCTCTCGTCGTTGATGCTTCTATCTCTCTCTTTTTCTCCCTTCTTCTCTGAAATTAATAAACATATATTTTGAAAAAATACAAAAGAAAGAAAGAAGCATTATACACTTTGACAGTCTACCAAATGTTTCATTGATTTGAAAAGTTTGGAAAAAAGAAAAGCTAGGAGTACATAAGCTGTCCTCTTAGAATAGGGTTACTTTCTTCTTTTGTCCTTTTTCTACAGATTTTTCAAAGAGTATCCCACTGTCCTGCCCACCTTCACATATCCCAGTTAGGAAAAGTGGCTGTGATGTCTAATATCTAATGAGAA
>NW_005362269.1:13306114-13312689 GCF_000412655.1 Myotis brandtii
TTAGACAGTTTGAGCGTTAGCTATGATGCCCACTGACTACCAGGGGACAGACATGGAAACATGGAACAGACTGATGAATCTCAGAGGGAAGGGGGGAGGGGAAAGGGTGAGAAGAGATTAACCAAAGATCTTACATGCATATTAGAGGCCTGGTGCACGAATCTGTGCACCAGGCCTCTAGTGCTATATAATCACAGTAGCTTAAAATGGAAAGTCTTTAGATTTAACTAGAAAGCATGGCATGTGAGATACCACAAGAGCTTTGGAGCCAAAAAGGCAAATGCATGAAGCTTATTCCACCTACACTTTTTGTGGCCTTAGGGATGTTATTTATTCCTTTTGAGCCTAATGCCTTCTTCCTACCTTTGTTCTGAAGATTATATGAGCGTTTGTATAAAGTGTTTGTTACCTAGTCTTGGCACATACTATCTATAATAATAAAAGCATAATATGCTAATTAGACCGGATGTCCTTCCAGACTACTTCCAGACAAAGCTGGGGCTTCAAGGGAAGCCTGGGTCTCAGGTGCCAGAGGAAAGCCGGTGCCAGCAGCCAGGGGAAGGAAGGCCTACTCTTGCACGAATTTCGTGCATCGGGCCTTTAGTACAAATAATAAATATTTAGCCAAAAATGCTGGTTAAATGAATGGCTGAAGGATGACAGATCTTCTTGATCCCATGTTTTAATTTTAAAAAGAAACTAAGGATTCAGAGTATGAAGGAGCTTTCCCAAGTTCATGTTTGCCACCCATAGTCAGGTTTTCTAGAGAAAAAAGAAATAAAATTACCTTCCCCCTGCATCTGTCTTCCCACCCATCAATGTAAGTGCAGTGGGAAATAAATCCATCAGGAATAAGGTATGATATCATGATTGTATATTTATGTGTTGATCTCACTTAGCAGGACACAGTTTTCCCATCTCTGTATCCCGGTCAGTTCTCAGCACACCTTTTTGTCCTTTTGTAGAACTGAATTGAATTAATTTGTTGGAAACATGAAGGGTGGGTGCCCCTCGGTATGTATGTGAGCCCTACAAAGGCAGCGATTCTTGGTGAGACCAAAGTACAAAGAAGCATAAAACCTGCCAGATAGGCAGGCACATCAAGCATAATAGCCTTTGCAGGGTGTGTTCCTGTTAAGGCTGAAGGATAGGTTTTCTGAAAGGACTATTTGGATTTCCTAATCCAAATGGAGATTGAGCACATGGCACACGAGAGAGTGATTTGGACCCAATTCTAAGAGAGAAGAAATTGAAGCAAAAAATAAGTGTTTGAAATAATCTTCTGTTGCTGATCCCTAAACAACTTGAATTAATGAGGCCCCACACCCCTTGTGACATGGGCACAGGGGACTTATGGCAACGAAGCAGCAATTTCCCCGGTGGTTCTTTCACAGGCTAGGGGGGTGCATACAGATTCAGTGCCCCCCTGAAAGCAAAGCTCTGCTAACAAGGGAAAGGCTGTCTCTCAGACGAAGGCTCACCATGTGCCAGGTAGTACAGGTGATTTCCACAGAGCAAAGAGAAGAGTCTCAACAGAAGACAACTAAGTGTCTTGTTGAATTTCATTGCCTGTCATTCTAGAGAAGCCGTGGTTTTGCTGGGGAAAGTTTGTTGTTGTTGTTGTTGTTTTTAATTTTAATTGTTTTTATTGATTTCAGAGAGAGAGATAAAACATCAATGATGAGAGAGAATCATTGATTGGCTGCCTCCTGCATGCTCCCTACTGGGGATTGAGCTATGTGCCTTAACCGGGAATCAAACCCTGACCTCTTGGTACATAGGTCAATGTTCAATCACTGAGCCATGCCAGCCGGGCAAAAGTTGGCCTTTGAAGAAGAGGGCAATCTGCCAGCAATGGCCCTTGATTTAAAAACAAAACAAAAATCACAAAACAAAAAAAAAACGACAGAGAGATGCACCTCACTTCTTAGCTCTGTCAGAGGCATGTTTTGTGACTTTGAGAAGCCCAGCAACCTCCATTTCTCTGCTATGAGGGGGAGGTAATTCTTGCACTTTCCACGGATGATATTAACTCCTAAAGCAGTTTGCTTTGAAAATCTTCAGTACGTGTGCTCTCTGTATACCAAATAGAAGAAATAGAGAGTAGAGTCGGTTCGCTGGATTCTGAGAGATATTTTGAGGAAATGAGGAAGGGCCAAGGAATTGGTCTGTGATGACTAAGCATTTGTTCTGCTAATGAGAGGAGGCAGGTGACATTAGTGGTGGGCAGCCTTTGCCAGAACACCTGGAGACGGAAACCAGGCCTTGTCCCTATGCCTCTCAAGCAGCCAGGTGGCCGGAGCATTGGGTGTTGATGTAGGGAAGATGTTCTCTCTGCATTGCAAGCTGACAGCACTGTTAGAGCACGATCTGAATTTCTTATTAAAATCCTGTGAGGAGGGTTTTGGGTGGATTCCTTGTAACTGTGGCCTTCCACCAGGGAGGGGTTGCATGGAGGAAGCAGAGCTGCACTGGCCCAGCCACGTTTGCTTTGGCCTGCCCCTCCTCCCTAAAAAAAAAAAATTAAAATGATATTTGACAACTGTAAAGACAAATCTATTATAGCATAAATGAAAACATTTTCTATAAACAAAAAGTTTACTTTTTTCTGATTTTAAAAGAAATTAAACCATTTTAATAAAACCCTACTAGCATATGGGCCCTAGTGACTACATCTATTATGCTTACTGGATAAGGTGGCCCTGGTCCTATTGAAACTGACATTTTTGTTATTGTTCCATTCACTCATGAATCTGAAAATGTGAATTTCAGGCCTGGTCTGTTTTTCTCAGTGGTTAAAGCGTCAGCCCTCATTCCAAAGGGTCTTGGGTTTGATTCCTGGTCAAGGGCATGTACCTGGGTTAAAGGTTCAATCCCATTTGGGACATGTGCAGGAGGCAACCAGTGGATGTGTCTCTCTCACATCAATGTTTCTCTCCCTTTTTCTCTCTCCCCCTTCTCCCTCCCTTCCACTCTCTCTCTCTAAAGATCAATGGGAAAAAAATCCTTGGGTTAGAATTTTTTTAAAAAGTGAATTTCAGTGTTTTGAGATAAAGACCTCTTCTCTTAAAGATGGTACCTCCATCTGATGAAAAGTAGAACTCTTCACATACTATTTAATTTCTGTGAATTCATAATTCATAGTTACAATTTACACTTAATTTGGTCCACATAACATCACCATAATAGCTCTCTTCCCAACCCCAACGTAAGAGACATGCTTTTTTAAGAACAGTGTTTTTACACTGCACTTAATATTGTCTCATTTCTGAAAACTGAATCTAGTCACCATAATTTAATTTTTTCCATGTGAATCAAGGTAGCCCTAGTGAATGATGAATGAGTTCAGTGTTAACGTGTGCATTGTAATACATTTGTTCCCAGAAGTTTTTGAAGTTTATTAAATTTCAAGTGGTTCCTTAATTCCACTTGCATTTGTACTAAACTGTCTGGTCTGTGCATTGCCTCACTCTTTTAGCTGTCAGCTTCGTTCCCTCTCCTCTCTCCCAAACCTATATAGCACCTCCTCCCCATCGTCGATTGGAGGCAAACTCCAACTCACCCCAACTGCACCCACATGCTTTTCATTCCTGCCTATTACGGGCTTGGATAACTTTATCTGTACAGCCTCATGAGGATGTATGTCATTGTACCTATTTTATAGATGAGGAGACAGAAGATTCTGGGGTGTCAGTTAACCTGCACAAGATCAAATCTTACATAGGGAAGCAGGGATTCAGACTCTGGGTCACTTTCTCCTGAGGTGTTTTTAACCACAGGGATAAAGAGTGTTTCTCCTAGGAAGAAAAGAGCACACATTTTCTGGCAGTATATTCATCATGTAATGATTTGGTTGCATTTACTTTATTTTTTTTAAAAAAGACTTTTTTAAGAGCAATTTAAGGTTCATGGCAAAATTGAGTGAAAGGTACCAAGATTTCCCATCTCCCCATCTCCCCCATATGCACAGCCTGGCCTATTACCAGCATCCCCCACTGCAGTGATAAACATGTGTTACAACTGATGAGCCTACACTGACACATCATCACCCAAAGTCCATGAGGGGCATCAGGGTTCATTCCTGGTGTACGTTCTGTGGGTTTGGACAAATGTAAAATGACGTGTATCCATCATTATAATATCACAGAGAGTATTTTCACTGCCCTAAACATCCTCTGTGCTGCCTAGTCCTCTCCCCCTGCATGACCCCTGTGAACCACTGACCTCTTCACTGTCTCCACAGTTTTGCCTTTTCCAGAATGTCATATAGTTGGAATCATGCATACACGGCCTTTTCAGGTTGGCTTCTTGCACTTAGGAATATGCACTTAAGGTTCCTCCAGGTCTTTTCATGGTTTCATAGCTCATTTCTTTTTAATGCCAAATAATAGTTCATTGTCTAGATGAACCACAGTTTAGTTATTCATTGGTTGCATTTACTTTTGTTTCATAACGTTAACCCTAATTGACTGGGACTTCAAGAGGCGTGCAAGCAAAGGCGTTTTTTTGTAGTCTAATTCAAAATATAATCATGAGCATGTTAAATGTCATGATGCAATAGGAAAATTATGATATTGTAAATATTTTAAGGTATGAAATAGAGATGGTCTGGCCCAAGGCTTCAATTCTTACATTATTTTAAATTTTAGAAAAAAAAAGCTTTATGTCACAGAAAAGTACAGTAAATGAAGTACATAATACTCATCACTTGTAATTATGTTATTATTTTGTTACATTTATTACAGACCCCCCTGTCCCCCATTGCATTCTTCCCTCTGCATCTCCAGAATGAATTCCTGTTAAGAATTTGGTGCATATATTTCCAGTTCAAATTTATCCTATTAGTGTATGTGTCTCTAGAAACAACATACAGCACTCATTATATTTTTCCTATTGTGCTTTAGTAACTTGACCTTTGGATTTTGAGATATACCTCTATTAAGACTAAGACTTGTTTTTGATAATTTACTCATAAAATTGTCATTTTGTGGCAAAACATGGTCAGTGTTAGAGGTTTGTAGAGCCTGTCAGTTTCTCAGGAGACTTATTCCTTCCAAAATAAGCAGTGTAGCAACTAAATTACTTAACAAATCTAACTTTGGGGACAGTTTTATAGGGACAGTATGCAGATATTTTTTTTTAAAAGTCACCGGTTGATGCCTGTGGATATGCCGAAATTCTCGTAAAGCTGTTGTCTCCATTACAGGTGAACACATCTATCACGTGGTGAAAGTAATGCTTGTAAGGCCCTTTGGTTGATGGCTGTAACCACATTGGGAATGATGTATCTCAGTGAGGCAGTTGTCTCCAGTATTGCTGAAACTGATCCATTATAGCGGCGCTCACACCATGAGCATAGTAAGAGTGCTGATGGTGGAGTCTTTCAGCTGTGATGACATGGGACTCTTTTACCCCACTGTGCAAGCTTCTGTATTCTGTTCCTGAACTTCTTTTTGACATTGAATTTATGTGACTCAACAACTCTCTGTAAGTCAACAGCTGCCAGATGCTAAATGTAAGGCTTTACATGTATTTGTAACCTAGGACATGTGTTAGGAACACAGGAAGCAAGGTGGGAGAGGAAGAAAAGGGAAACTGTTGACTCAGTTTCAGTTATCCTCTCCCTATTTCACAGATGCTAACAGGCACTAAGAAACTATGGTCTGCAAGCTCAGTGGCTGGATGCTTTGCATGGTTTTAGACAAGTACCTAAACCCTAACAGTGATTGGTGGGTGATGGAGTAGTTGATGTAATGAATCAATTGATTTACAAATAAGAGTATATCATTAATATTTCTCCCTAAATATGTTTGGTTACAATGTAGATGCTGATTAGTTGCTGAAGCAAAAGTATCAGCTATACATACATTCACCTGGTGATGGACTGTGATCTATCTCACTAGTTGTCAGTCTGTGGATGAGTTAATTAACTGCTGAGATCTAGAATAATCCTTCCATGATGGGAGAGTCAAAATGTTTTCCAAACATCAAGCACGTGATGGAGACAGGGACCCTCATGAGTGCTAAGAATGCCAATGGCATGTGCCTCTGTCAAAATTTCAGTTCTCTATTCACATATCAAACATTCCCTGTATTACTTTGGGAAAGTAGGATATTACATCCCTTAATGGAATAAACATTAAATATAAATGTATGCAGCTTAACTGGAAAAAATATTTCATTTGTATAGTAGTAGAAAATTTGAAAATGGAAGCATGCTCGTCATTTTGTAGTTTTACACTTACTAGTAACATAATAATAGTAGTAATCGATATATACCTATAAAAGCATAAGTGACCATCCGACCATTCGACTGTCCGACCGGTAGCTATGATGTGCACTGACTACCAGGGGACTGCTATGCTCAACGCAGGAGCTGCTGAGCTGCCATGACTTGGCAGCTGCGGTTCTCAGATGACGCACCCAGAACCAGAGAGGAGGGAGCCCAATTATGGGGTGTCACCCGAGAACTGCCCTCTCACAATCCAGGACCCCTCGGAGTATGTTGGAGAGCCAGTTTCAGCCTGATCCCCACAGGCCAGGCCAAGGGACCCCACTGGTGCACCGTGCACTGG
>NW_005362269.1:13312746-13351888 GCF_000412655.1 Myotis brandtii
ATGAGGCAAGTAGTTTTCACAGAAAGTAAATCTCTAAGCAACTAAAACAAAACAAAATAAGAACTAAAAATGAGCTAAAGACAATAATCTAAAGATTGATTTGCGAGATCACAGCAGCTCTTCATTGAAGGCAAGGGCTGCTATCAGAGTGCAATTAGGAGACTGGACCTTGGGTTTTGAGCAAGAAAGAGGACCTGAAACTGAGATTCCTGCAATAAGCAAGAGATCTGAGAAGAGAAATGTGGTTAATAGTACCATGGGGCCTAGACAGAAGCAAATACAGAAATTTCAGGACACAAGCATCATCAATTTAGGCCCCTGTGATTTTTGAAAATTAAAATAAACCAATCTCAACTAAAATTAAGTGTAATTAAGTACATAAAAACACACACCTTCATAATTAAGAGCAAGCAAAGCAACAAACAACCAATTTTTATCTTTAAAATCCTAAAACATTAGAATTTGTCAGATACATATTTTCAACTGTGTGTAATATACAGATTAGCAAGTAATGGAAGCACTGAACAGAAACACTTTAAAAGCTATAATAGTTTTGAAAGAAAATGTATAATTGCTGAAATTTTTTAAATGTTTAGTATATGTAGTAAATATGAGATCAGGCACAATTAAAGAAAGAATCAGTCAACTGAAAAAAATAACCAAATTAGCAAGAGACAATACAGAGAAAAAAAGATCAAAAAATATAATAGAGACATTTAGAGAAAGTGATAGTATTTAGTTTAATTACTGAGAAAATACAGAATGTAGAAGTATTTAAGAGGCAATGGCAGAGAAATATTTAGAATAAAGAAATTATGAATTCCCAGAAATTGGAGCACAGTATATATCAAGCAAGAATAGAATTCTAAATAGAGTGATATAATTATGCTCTCTAGCCAAGTGCAATTATATTAGAAGTAACAAACAAAAATATAAACAAACTATCTGAATACATTTATAAACTTAATAAGTTCAATAAAAATATAGAAATATTTAGATCAAAACAACAATGAAAATACCATGAATGAAGAGTTGGGAGATGTGGTGAAAGTGGTCCTTAGAGAGGAATACAATATATAGCCTGGAATGTTTAACAAAAGAAGAATGGCTGGACAATAATAGCATAAAGAGCAAAGTTTAAATATATTTAAAAAAAAAAAACAATGGCATGAACTAAAAGAAAGGCGGAGAAAGTGATAACTTGTAAACAGAAAGGAAGAATTAAAAAAAATTGTTTTTTGAGGGACAGACATAATCATTGGTGAAACCAATCCAGCTAAAAGAAAGAAGGCACAAACAAATCATGGCAGGAATGAAAATGAAGACAGCAAACAACAAATCTAGCAGACATTAAAAGAACTCAGAAATACTTGGAAAACTATTCCAACCATTTGAAAACATAGCTGAAATGGGCATATTCCTCAAAAACTCGATTGTTTCAAAACTTCCGAAATCATTTCAAGAAAAAAATAAATAGAAAATTTTAATAATTTTATAGTAATAAACCAAAATCACAGCAAGTCACTTCCTCTGTATACTGATTGTCACCTAATAGCTATAATTTGCTGTGTAGTTACTCTTTAGTAGTCAATGTTCTAAGCATTTCTCTGTGCCTTACCTAATTCAGGCCTCACAACAAGCCTATGAAGGTAGGTGCTATTTTTTACGACCCCTTAATAAATGAATAAATGTAGACTCACCAGAACAAATGAATTCTAAGAATATATGGTCAATAAGTATTTTTAAAAGAGACACTGGAACTCCCACATTAACTCTAGGCTGTATAGTGACTGTTTGATAGGGCTGTTGTCCTAATTAATCAGGAAACTATATAAAAGCATTTTGGACTGTGCCTGCCACACTGTGAAGTCTTCAGTAAGCTAATCTAGTAACTGTTCTCAGATATAGGAAAGCTAGACTATTGTAGCTCACTCACTATTGTCCTTTTCTTTTTCTGATTACCAGTAAAAATACTGTTTGGAGAGGCAGAGCCTCCCACGACCAGATGTCCACCACCGTGTTGCTCTTACATAGAATACGTGATTGGTACCATCTTTAATAGCAGCATTGATTTTTAATCTTGTCTGAGCTTTAATCAGCAGAGGAGTCTCCAGCTAGCCAGATGACTGGACATCTCATTTCTCTTTCTGAACTGGCAGCTGATCAGCAGAACCTTTTGTTGTGCCTGCTTTGTGCTTTTCCAAATTGGACTTCGTTCAGGTTGGAACCTGGAAATGCCACCATTTCAGAGAATGCCCCTTTCACCTTTCTCTGTGAAGTGACAAAGCTTACAGAGAAACCTAGGACATAGGACACTCTCCCTTCTTCACTAGCCATTTTGGTGTCTCCTTGATTTGGAAACGTGTTTATTTGCATTGGAATGACTAACTAAAGTCATTGCAAAAAGTTGTGACATATCTGACATTCAGACAGAGATTAGAATTCTTAATCTAAAAGTGGAGAAGTACTAAAATATTAATGTTTTAGGTGCTACAGATAAAAGAACATTGTTATCCTTAAAGTGCATTTTTGAATTATAAATATTGACTTACATTTTTTTGAATAATAATGTATGTGCACTTACTCTGTGTTTTTAAGCCACAGGATCATATTGTGAACAGTTTTGTCAACATTTGGGAAAATATCTGAATATGTAAAATCAGATGAACTTTAGAAGGGCATTAAGAGAGAGTTTATGTGAACAATTTTAGTAAACACAGCATAAAACATTAGAATTCATAAGTAGTTCCTTCTGGCCTTCAAAATTGTTATTATTGCATATAAAATATATAGGTTTTAGACTTGTATGAAAATAATAATTTAGATAATGTTGGTAATTGTTTGGACTGATTATTTTGTGTAGCTCATACATATTTGTAATTGCTCAAAATTTAAATATAAGGTATTTAATGTGAGAAAATAATTTGGTGATAGGCTTTGATTAATTAAACAAAAATAAGAGTTTTATTTTTTATAATTACCACATTTTTCTTGATTATTCTATTTTGCAAAATTTTAAGGCATTGGGTGAAATTACTTTGTTTACTGTGATATGAACTATAACATTATAGTTTATATCCATGTGTAAAATACCTGTTAGAAAAATTTGGATATTCATTTCTGACTGTAAAATATAGACTTGTAGCATTTGCTAAAGATAAGTGACCCATGTTTATTTACAGGAGATTCTTTTTCTTAGAATAAATGGTCATAGAAAAGGCCACTTAAAAAAAGGAATCAATGTTTAAAAAGAACCAAAATTTATATTAAATAATAAAAAATATTTCATAGCAATTTTATTTTGGAAAAATAAAATGTATTGTATAATTTAATATTGAATACAATTTATTATTCCAACTGTGCTATAGTTATTTTAAAAGAAAAGAATGCCAAGTAAGGGGGCATACTATACATTTTACAGTCAAATTGTATGACTACATTATTCTATATTTTACTTTCAAGTTGCATTTTGAAACATGATCACAGAGGGTCATTTATTTTTTTACAAAAAAATTGAATATAAGAGGAAAAACTAAAATCCAAGGAACTCACCAGTATGTTCCTCCTCAGGTCCCAGGACCCTAATCTTTCTGACTTCTTCTCAACTCCTTCTAGATTCTTCCCAGGTGATTTTTATATGTACTGTCAAGGGTTTTTAGCTGTACTTAGTGGGAGGAATATAGAGAAGTGGAAAATTCCATCTTGGTCTGGAACCAGAAGTCCATCAAATTACCTTTTGAAGAGTTCATCATCATGCCAACATCCATTTCTAGTTTCTCTTAGTAGCTTAATTCTGTTAGATTTTGGTTATGCTGTGGCCCTGCTTATGATCCTTGTGTTTTTTTTAGCAACATTTGTATTGACTTTGTGGAAAATCTGCATCTTCATGAGCTTTTAAATTTAATCTCACATTAGCATTATATTACTTTCTGTTATCAGCAACTAATTGATGACATCGACATTGTTATGTGATTGATAGGAAATCAGATATTAGCAGTAAGTGAGTGGTAACAGGTGGGGATTAACTTTATAAGTGACTATTAGCAACTATTTTCATGGTATAGCAACTTGGGCTCCCCTGTGTTAAATTTCTTCTCTAAAATTCAGGGGACTTACATAGTAAATGTTTAGATAATGAAAGTATTCTGTATTGTACTCCACCATTACTATAGTTAATTTTTATCTTCTTGCCCTCATAGTGCAAAATCTGTTCAAATGCTGACATTTTCAATGCTATTTGTATTCCCTGGTATTACCCATGACATGATAATTCTGACTTAGCAACATATGTGCTTCTCCTAGTTAAAGGTTATTTGAAAGTGTGAGAAGTTGGTAAAAACTTAGAAAATAAAGCCATGATCACAACGTGCTGACATATCCCTCCTTAGAGCTGCATCCCCAAGTACAATTAGTTGGCCAAGTGATGACACTTGATATCTAAGGCAAAAATTTCTCTCTAATTTTTTTTGGGAAACGAATCTGTATTATACATAGGTTGTGATCAAGAAAAAGACAACTTAAAGCAAAAGCGATTAATCAAGAGAGTTATGTTTAAAGATTGTTTTCTGCTATCCTGATCACCTAATAGTTTTTAGACATTAACATTCTCTCCCGTCACCTTAAATTATACTAAAATTCCATGATCTAAATATCATAGATTTTGTGTAATCATCCTAATAAAGAGGGAATATGCTAATTGACCCTCACGCCATTGCAAAGATGGCGGTGCCCACAGCCAATAAGGAGGGAATATGCTAATTGACTGTCATGTCCTCAAAGATGGTGGTGCCCACAGCCACAAGATGGCAGCACCCAGTCCCCTCAGCCCCGCCAGGGCAGCAGGCGTGCGGCAAGGCTGGGCCCGCCCCCAGGTGGGCCCAGCTTTAGCCCCCAGCCTCAGCCCCGCCAGGGCAGCAGGCGTGCGGCAAGGCTGGGCCCGCCCCCAGGTGGGCCCAGCTTTGCTGCGTGCCTGCCTCCGGAGTCTCCCAGTCCCCTCAGCCCCCCAGCCACCCAGGGCCGGCCCAAAGTGCAGGCAAGCCTCAGATGGAGGCTGCCCAGCCACCCAGGGCTGCCCAAGGCTCAGGTAACCAGGGCCGGCCGAGGCTTGCGCTGCCGGCAGTGGCAACAGCAGAGGTGTGATGGGGGCATCGCCTTCCTATGATCACCAGGTCACCTCCCACCCCTGAGGGCTCCTGGACTGTGAGAGGGGGCAGGCCAGGCTGAGGGATCCCCCTCCAGTGCATGAATTCTCATGCATTGGGCCTCTAGTTCATCTATAAAAATATTGACTCACCTTGATAATATAATATGTGGCCATCCTGGGAAGTTAATTGGCAATAGCTATACAACACATCCCTGAAATGACCTCGGTTTGACACACTGCCCACATCCACTCTCATCAGTGATATCAAGGAGATTGGGGGCAGATAGAGGGTAAACATGAGTTTCATGAATACTAAAATATAGTGCCTCTTTTTATTGTTCTGCAAGATAGTAAAGGAGGAAGGAAATGTTGACTGCTTTCCACTAGACACCTCAGCCTAGGGAATTATACAATGACTAGGCTCTTTATTTCATCCAAAGCTGCCATGGAGCTTAATAAAGGCATAATTATACAAGATGAATTAAAGCAAAAGCAGTCTTCCTTCAATGAGAAAAGTAAGTGCAAACACTAAGTTGACACAGTATTAAAATGTTCCCATACTATTTACGTGCTAGGCATGGGGCTCCAAGCTCTAAGACAAACTACATGAAACATGTTTGTCTGAAACACATTCCCATAGAGGAATGTTTGGGAAGATGGGTATGGAAAGAGACATGATAACTTCTCCATGAAATTAATGTCTAGTCCCTGAAAGCAGTGAACCTATTGCTAAATGAACATCAGTGAGGCATGCTGGTAAAGGGTGAAGGGCTGGACCACCAGGTGACCTTCCATGGCTCCCTGTCCTTTTCCTATATAATATTTATTACAGCATAGATTGCACTTTGTTTATGGGATTATTTGATTAATGTTCTTTCCCGATTAGACTGTAAATATCATGGACTGTATTTTTATAATGCTCACTGTTATATCCCCAATGCCTAGCCTAGTACCAGGCATAATAAATATTTGTTGAATGATTTAATAAAGAATAGACCACAGTGAATATGGCTTACCTGTTTCCTATGTTAAGCCAGGAAGCTTGGGAAAGGCTTAGTCCAGAATCTGCCCCCCAGGTATTGAGAATGAGTTTTCTATTCTTTGAGTTAGCTAAGGTTAAAAAAAAAAAAAGTAGCCAACCAGGAATTGTGGGGAATGGGTGGCATCAGGAAGGTGTGGTCCTATGGGAAGATGAAGATGAGGAGTCTACAAGATATAATTTCCAAGGAAACAATTCTGTTTTTAGAGGAAAACCTGCCTTTCTATAAGCCAGTGTGAACTGAGTTACTTTTTCCTGGTGAATTCAATATGGTGCCTCAGGTTTTATTTTCCATATTGCTTGCTGTGGCTTCAGGGCTGTGAGCTTGAAGTGGAAACTCATGAAATATACTCTTTCTTTTCTAACATGTGTGGTTACTTTTAAAAAAATCATGCAAATTTTCACTGATTCATGATGATCTCAAGTTTGTTTTATGAGAAAAATAATAGTTTAATTCCTTATCATCAAGTAAATTTGATAAGCAAAGCAGGGGCACTGTATTTATTCCACAGCTTCCCATGCCCCAGGCTGACCGCCTGTCCTTCCAGTCCCCAGACTGAAAAGTACGTGGGAAGCTCTGCAACGGAGGTTTCCTTCCCTCACACAGATGTTTCTCTTTTCCCAAGGAGGTCTTTGAAGCTAGTTCCCAATAATGCAATCAGGGAAAACCATCAGGAAAGTGTATGTATGTACCCCATTTCCAATGGAATCCAAGAGCTGAAAATTCCCACATGTGGAATAAAAACATATATGTTCAATTTGGCTTGTTTTCATTAATTGTAGGAAAAGGAAGCAATACATCTCATGACTTTCCAGAACACGCATGGGCTCTAAAGACAAGTTGGGGAAATGTTCATATTCAACAACTTTTTTTTCCATTGACTTAAGAATGAGAAAAGCAATAATCGAGAGAAAAGTATTGCAGCACCAGATATATATGAACTCAACAACTTCAGTTTTATAGACTACTGAACCTGAAATACACATTTTCATGTACAATTATGAGACAATACCTGGTTACCAAGGCTGCAAACTGGAACAGAGTACATGGGGCAGAGAATTTCAGCAGCATGAACAGATGGGCCTGGGGAATAGACAGTGTGGTGACGGTGGCAAGGCTGGCCCTCCTCCCGCACAGGCACAGGTGGTTGGAAATCATCCCATGCCCATGGGGACTTCTGCTTGGGTTAGCTCCCCAGTGGGTTCACTCTGCAGAGACAATTATGTATAGAAATGGGTTTGATTCCATTTACACAGCCAAATAAGGCTGGGGAGGTTCAATGTGCAGTGAAGAAAGAAAAATAAAACCCCAGAATAAAAATACTTGTCTGTTACAAATTAAAGTCACCCTGGATTAATATAAATGGTTGCTTGGTGTTTTTTAAAAATAAAAGCGGAGCAGTGATGGCATGTATGTGGACTGTCAGAGTGTGAAGTTTAGCATGAGTTTTCAGACTTGAGTGATTAGGAATGCCTCTAGTGTATTTGGTAGACATAGCAAGTCCATGGCTTCAGAGGTACTTATAAGGTTTTCTTCACTTACAGTGTAGAAGTGCATTTCTTCACTGTATAGTTTTCATTGTCCTTACATTGGTTAAAGGTTTTACAAAAATCAGCTTTATGCATCAATAAGTTGAGTGTTCCATATGATTCCATGTAATTTGCCTTGAAACCTTAAAATGTCTTAAAAGAAGCTGAATTTTTAAAGCACACAAATAGAGCATTCACTATGCAAAAAATGTTGTCAAGTGGGTTTTTTGATTGAGACCATTTGACATTGTAGAAAGAGCAAATGCTTAGAGTCTGCAGTTTAGAGGTGAATATGGGCCCTGCCACTTGCCCAAGTGTGACCTTGGATCCAGTATTTAACTTCTCTGTAAAGTGTTCTACCCCTGTACTGATGGGCTAAGGTGGGATTTAAATGAGATAAAGCTGTACGTTGCCTGGCCCCATGCCTGACTCATGGGAACATATATGTGTTCAACAAATGCCTGTTCTCTTCTGCGTCCCCTAAAACCACGTAACACCCCTCATACCCCACATGTGTACATATGTACTCTCCATAGGTGAAGCCTACTTGTGGTGTTAAATTGTGTGAGCAAAGAGAAATTGTTTGATATCATTGAAAAACAAAATGACCGACTCTTCATCCCTAGGATGCTGACTTAGTTAACAAATTATATAACTCATTTAAACAAAACAGTTTGGTGTAGATGATCACATATAATACACATAGGTATCCTGAGAGGAATTTAAGAGATTAATACCCAGATTTTACAGATGAGAACATTGAGGCTCAAGGAATAAAAGACTTGCCACAGTGAGACTTACCAGTGGGAAGCTAGGACTGGTACCCAGGTCTCCTGGCCACCACTCCCATTTATTGGAGGATTAAGGTTCTTTGACTTGAAGACAGACTGCTCAAGATCAGATCCAGGTTTTGCTACAATCTAGATGTATGACCTTGGGTAAGTCACTTGAATTCTCTGTTCCTCTACCCTTCAGTTTCCTTATTTAAAGAATAATTACAATAATAGTATCATCATTCTAAAGTTATTATAAAAATTTTAAAATGTGAAATGTTGCAAAATAAAAGATACTTAGAGCAAAGTGCTCGGTATATAGTAGCTATTCCTTTTGATGTAGTGTTTTTTTCACTAATCTACGTGGTGCTCCCTAGACAACAAGAAATGCTTAGAATTTTTATTTTTAAATAAAACCTGAGCATTCTGTCCTAGAATTCAAATTAATCTTAGATGGTTACGTTTTTTTGTTCTCAAATTGACCCCAATATCCTAAGTACACTTGCCCAAGACCTAGTTCTGTGTACTGTGGCAAACCTGGTCTATTTTTTTGGA
Source organism: Myotis brandtii (assembly GCF_000412655.1). Lineage (NCBI taxonomy): Eukaryota > Metazoa > Chordata > Mammalia > Chiroptera > Vespertilionidae > Myotis > Myotis brandtii. The sequence goes on from NW_005362269.1 coordinate 13,321,787, forward strand.
TGGGAAAGTGTCTGTCTGCTTTTTGTAAGAAAACATTTTAACCCTGTAAAGCATTTCCCCCATTGTAACGGCCTCTCTGTTGCTGTCACCCTAGGAACTAACTTCACCCTTGCGGAGCTGGGCATCTGTGAGCCCTCCCCGCACCGCAGTGGCTACTGCTCGGACATGGGCATCCTTCACCAGGGCTACTCCCTGAGCACGGGATCTGACGCCGACTCGGACACCGAGGGAGGGATGTCTCCAGAACACGCCATCAGACTGTGGGGGAGAGGGATAAAATCCAGGCGCAGTTCCGGCCTGTCCAGCCGTGAAAACTCAGCCCTGACCCTGACTGATTCTGACAACGAGAATAAGTCAGATGATGAGAACGGTAGGCCTGCTTCTTACATACCTTTCCATGTTCTGGGCACTGCACACTGTGGGGCTTGGGGGGATTTCATTATTTATTTATTTTTAATAAAGAGGCATCTAAAACCATTCATTTCCTTGGAAATTGACTTTGTCTACCCACTCTGAGCTGGGGGAGGAAATAAGCCAGCCAACCTCCAGTGCATAAGGAATCACGTTTTGACGATGACTTGGTTGTCAGGTAGAGCTGGTTGGTCTGATGAGCAAGTAAATGACATTGCCAACGCGGAAACATAAACCATGACCTGTGCCTAGAAAATGTCCTCTCTCCACAAGTTTCTAGGTCTTTGTATTGATGTCCCCTTCCTGGTAAATGGCAACCTGGGTTATATATTTATTTTTTTCATGAAGATCTCTTAAGAATCCTACCTTATCTTAGCCTTTTATTGCCAGGCGGCAATGCCTCATATCCTCGTATTGAAGATCAAACTCAGAACAGATGCTCTGGACTTTAATAATGACAAATAGGAAGGGGTTTGTCTTCAAAAAAGAGTTGTGTTCTGGGTGTACTTTTCTCCTTGGTACCTATGTGGGCTAACGACTTCCCACATCTTCTATCACAGATCGCTACGGCTTATCCATCAGCTTTGTAGACGGGCTTTAATGAAACTTTGAAAATTAAATGCTTCCGATCATTAAGCAGTAAATACAAGGAAACCTAAGAAAGTCATTAAGGAGATAAGGTGCTTATTTGTGGGTTTCTCAGCAACTCACAACTATGTTTAGTCAAAACCATTTTTTTAAAAAAGAGAAATCGCATTAGGTACAGTTGATTTATGAAGAAAACATCAAATGCTATGTGGGTTGTTATGAATATATTGTGTGTTTGATAAAGGAATTACCATTAAAATGCATCCAAGTAGATCAGTTAAGGGTGTTTATATAAAATGCTATAAACTTATCCTAGAGCAGCTTTAAGGATGTTCTTGCATTAAAAAAATAAATAAGTAAAGGAAACTTGCAGGCAGACAGCTTGTTGCTGATGCAAAAGCAGAGCTAAGTCTTACTTGATCTCAAAACTGTTGAAAATACATCATTTCCTGGGTAAGTTGCATGTAATCCAAAAGGTGTCACTTTGTTGCATTTAAATTTAGGTTCAATTCTGAAATAATGTATTCCATGGTGGGGACAAGGGGATGTGTCTTAATTATGCCTTCGTTCGCGTAGTTAATCAAGGTGTGCTCTCGAGGAAAAATCCGCACTTGACTCCTTTTGAATTCTGACAAAATTCTGCCACTTGGCACATTCAACACTCCAAGGTGCTTCATTGATAGGAAATTACTTTTAGAAGTTTCCAGAAAGGCATACATTGAATTCATTTCCTGACGTACTTTTTCAGCTTCCGTATGTGTCGGATATAGTTCCAACAGAGGCAGTTTGCTTATCTAATAAATAAAACCCCTTGCAATCCAAGAACTTCAGGAACAGTTTAAACAAGGTATTTTAGCAAAATTTCCTTGTTTGGTATTTTCACTGGTCTTATGGGAACCAAATACACAGAATTATTTATACATACTTATGGAGTTTGCACCCTCTCTTTGAAAGCTACATACATCTTTAAAAACTCAACTAATAAAGAGAGGTTTCCATGAACAAAGGGAGCCAAAAATGCTTGCCTTGAATTTACCCAGAACTGTTATGGATGGGAGAACTTTATAATTAGTGATGTATTTGATAGGCCAACAGTTTCTTTGTTTTCAACACTATTTGAAACATCATGTTTGAACAATTTTTACCTTAGGGAAGTCTCTATAAATCGCTGGGTACTCATAGGAAATAAACCCTTGGACACAGTGTCATTATTTTTTTCTGGAATTGCTAGTTATAATGCAGTCAGATGCATAAAGAAAAATGATAGAAGGCCTACGCAACCCTTTCATACCTGTGTCTGGCAGAGGCCGGAGGGGTATTGTAGCCATAGTCCAAGCTTAGGTAATAGACGGTTATTTTAAAATATTGAGAATGTGTTTTCTTTTCTCTGTTTAACCATTGTTCAGTATTTCCCATATTCAAAAGACGTGCAGAATGCATGTTCTGTTCTCCTTTGCAGCCAGAACTAAAACTAAGAAACTGTGCACGTCATGTCATAAGCTCTTTAAGCAAATAACAACCAGGTACACACTCCTCTGCACAACGAGGCGCTGACTTCCGTCCACTTCTTGCTCTTGCTCCCCGACAAATTCTGTTTAGCTCACGGAGAAATCAATGCGTTTTCACATCACTGACTTTATGAAGTTTGGGAATGTATTATCATATAGATTGACAGTTGCCCCACTGATTCCTCACCACAGCATGGACACTCACCAAGCCGTCATTAATTTCCTCACACTTGTACCCGCAGTGGCTTCCTCCATAATAAACACTCCGTCCTTCAGAACCAAATCGATAACCTTTTAGGTACGCCTCTCGTGAACAGGAAGTAACAAGGATCTATGCTTTGAAAAAGAAGCTCTCCAATTTCATGTTAGAATGTAAGGAGATGTGGTCATAAAAAGGAATCTATTCCTTGGATCCCATATATTCCTATGGCATGTTTATGGTGGGGTCTCGGGGTACATAGAGTTCCCCAGTGCTTCTTGAAAACCACCCTTAAAAAATTCCTAGTGTGGTTTTATGAAGCATAGGTAGAACATGGAGACAGGTCTCAAAACCCAACTTCTCTCTCTCTAATGTGAAATATGCATCCAACCTTCAAACTCATGTCATAAATTTCCCGATGGCAGCAGTCCTTCCTGTCTGCTGCTGGGACAAAAATGACCCACTAGTCACTTGAAAATCCTATTACACTGAGCACACAGATGAGTCTGTCTTTTTTTGTTTTGTTTTTTTTACCCCCAGCATAAACATTTCGGAATCATCACCCCTCGCAGCTCTGCATCTTATGCTCACTGTGTGACCACCAGATTAGCATCGGGCTTGGCTTGGGTTTCTTTCAATAGATGAAACGCTCGGGTCCGGGTTATTTTATCAGGCTCTTTACCTCGGTCTGTAGGTTAACGATGGCTTGGTTGGAAACGGCAATGAGATTTGAGAACAGCCCGGCCAAGTTTCTGCCGCTGTGAAATTTCACTGCATCTATCGAAAGGGCTTTCCCGGTGACTTTAAATTAGAAACATTCCTTTTTTGGGGTAATAAATGTCCCACTTAAAATATATCCTCTCTGAGGCCCTTTGTGTCGCCCGAGTTATGGAGAAAATGGGGCAGTCACTAGTACACAAGAATAACTAATTGCCTTCTTAAAAATGCGGAGAAGCACACGTTGTAAAAAATCTGGTCTGTGTACCCTTGACTCCCTTAGGCAGTTTCTTCACCTTGGGGACTTGAAAATATCCTTGAGGGTTTTTTTTGTTGGTTTTATTTTCCCCCAGCACAGTTCTATTATAAGTTTCAGTTACATTATTGGAAATCCAGGAAGAAGAAAAGACAAAGAAAATAAGCTTGGCTATGGGATAGGGAGCCAGACGTTACAGAAAATGAAATCTGGCCTCGGTTAAAGCTTTAAAAAAAAATTATCCTTCCCTTCTCCTCTCCTTTTCCACCCAAAGTAAATAAGGACAATGTTCATTTTCATCTGTTGTCAACTGGGACATTTATAATTCTCATAATGTGCTTTGAGGCTGAAACTATAAATGTTGGGTTAATTCCATTGCATTTCACCAAATGCATTTATAAAACAAGCCGGCTCTGGGCACATAATGGATTTGTGTAGAGTGTGTTTGTGGAACATAGATTCTATTAGATTGTGAGTCCTCCTGGCAGGTCTGCGGTGCCTGTGTCTCCTCCAAGGGCCTAAGCACACGGCCACTGGCTGCATGTTAATTGAGACATGAGGCATGCACTCGGAGGGAAGGAGGATTTTCCTTCGTACCAGAGACAGTGTCTGTAGGTGGTTCCCACCATCCACATTGCACTCATTTGTCATATGGGGTGACTTTCTTCCTCTCTCTTCAAAATGTGGCTTCTCGGTAAGTTTCACTTTGGAGTTCCCCGTAAGTAAACACCTCCAAGACCTGCTGTGGGGTTTTGTCTCGACCCCACTCTGTTCCTCTTGCATGCTATTAAACTTCCTTTGTGTTTTAGAAGCTACTCTACTCCTTTCGTCTCCCCCATCCTGCATGTGTGAGCTACACCGAATGCCTAGAACAGAAGTAAAAACTTACTGTAAGCACCAGATAATTGTAGCCCAGGGCTCATAAATTTGCCCTTGAAGTTGGGAGTAAGAGTAGTAAAAGAGGTGGCTACGAAAATTACAAGGTAATATTGGACTGTACGTTTGATGTTGGTATGCGGATGATTTCTTTTCCAGGCAAACTTTATGGAAAAAACTTACATGGAAACTTATTGTCTTAATTCCTTAAATACAAAACAAAACAAAACAAAGCAAAAATGAAAGAAAACAAAACAAACTTTAAATCCATTTCAATGACAATTATTTCAAAGTGTGATTATGAGCTTTATTTTTTTTATTCTTGGAAATTTGAAAGAATAATGTTTATAGAGAAGAACTTAAAATGAGGTAGCATGGATTGAAAAAAAAGATGCGAGAACAAAATGTCCCAAGCTCCTAGACTTGTCTACTCCTAAATAAAAGGATGATTTGATTTTGATAACTCCGATTTGATTCTCTAAAAGTGCAGATATTAGAGGCTCTAGAGCAATGGTTCTCAACCTTCCTAATGCCGCGACCCTTTAATACATTTCCTCATGTTGTGGTGACCCCCAATTTCATTGTTACAAATTGAACATAATTAAAGCATAGTGATTAATCACAAAAACAAATGTAATTATATATGTGTTTTCCAATGGTCTTAGGCGACCCCTGTGAAAGGGTCGTTCGACCCCCAAAGGGGTCTCGACCCACAGGTTGAGAACCACTGCTCTAGAGTCACCTTATTTAAAAAAAAAGTTTATTTTGCCTTTTTGCAAAATTAATAGGAGTCTCAAATATATAGTAATTATCATAGTGTTAAAATACAGCTGATAAGAATAGACAATCAGAGACAAAATTTAGGAATATCAAATTGTCACATGGTGTGATACATGAGCAAGAAATGGGAGGCTTGATGTTTGGCCAATGAACCTGGATGAGACTTCAGTGATCTAGATTTCCGGCTGATTAAGCCATGCTTCCATTGCTGTAACGTAATGAACTTGAAGGACCCTAGCCTATGTGCTGATTCCAGCGCTGCATGTTCCACATTATAAACTTCAGTTGCATGGTTCTTAGGTATTTATATTTCTTTCTTTCCTTTGGTGGTTTCTTTCATCTTTGTTAACGCTCCCAGGGGCTATCAAGCAATGGCTCCATTCAAAAAATACAATAAATAAAATGCAGCGCTAAGCCTTCCTTTTGGCAGGGCCAGCCTGATTATTACACGTGTAATCTCCAGGCCTCTGGGGAGACACTGGGCTTGCTGGGTAATCATTTGGCTTTAAGCTGCTGAGTTCCTGATATCTGTACTTTCACTTCCGTTAAGCAGCAAAGGCAGGAAACCGGTGAGAGGCCACATGTTTCTGTCCCTTCACAATCAGAAGCCTCTTCACGCAGAAAACTCTCAACTTTTTTGCTTAGTGTGCAGCCACTTTTTAGTTTCGTTGTTGTTTGTCAGGGATCAAATTAAATTTTAACTTTGGGGAGAGATGGAATAAGTTATTAAGGCCATAAATAAAATGAGTTAAAGCTAAGGACGTTGATAGTATAAATTTTCTAGACATCTGAGTCAGGATGAATTTGCACAGAAAATAATAGCAAACTAAAAAGTGCATATTAAAAGTAAAGAAACATGTCAATCACCTGTTCTGGAACTGGGACAGGGCAAGTGGAAGGAGGCAATTTTTTTTTTTAATATATTTTATTGATTTTTTACAGAGAGAGGAAGGGAGAGAGATAGAGAGCCAGAAACATCGATGAGAGAGAAACATCGATCAGCTGCCTCCTGCACATCTCCCACTGGGGATGTGCCCGCAACCCAGGTACATGCCCTTGACCGGAATCGAACCTGGGACCTTTCAGTCCGCAGGCCGACGCTCTATCCACTGAGCCAAACTGGCCTTGGCAAAGGAGGCAATTTTAAGTGATAGGTTTGTAAACAGGATAGACATTGCAGATATGTAGGTGTTGTGTATTTATGCATATACAGAAAGATAAAACTTTTACTTATTCCTTAATGCTGAGTATTATTTAGCACAGGATGAAAGAACCACCTAGGTAATTATTCCTCCCAGTCTCCTTAAACTCAGCTTTAGGACTGTGAAAGAAATAAAGACGGAAGTAAAAGGTCCAAGGAATAGTCATTAACCACAGTGGTCACGAACTGTAGGCCCAGGAGTTGTGCTATTTGGTTAGTTTTAGGCAGTGTCTAAAAATTGTACATTACTAAGCAACATTTGAAAAGTGGGAGATTTCATATTAGAAATTTGTTTTTTGGGCTTCTCTCCAGATTTACAATACCCAGTGACACCTGTTTCGGTTTGGTTTTGTATTGGGTTAGAAGCAGTGAGCCTGCAGTTCTAGGTGGTTCCTGTCACCTGGGTCACCCAAGCTTTCCCCAGGCACCTCCTCTCATTTGAGGTTCACTGTAGCCTTTGTAGGCACTGGAGTTACCAACCTTAACCTACATATAAACTCAGAGATACTAAAAATGGTAGAAACAAAGCTGGAAACCAGCAATTTTAGCTTCATTTAACATGAGTTCAGAACAGTTATGTTAGATCTTTTTCTTTTCTTTTCTTCTTTTTTTTTTTTTGGTAAATTTGACTTCTCTGTAAAATGGGGTTAATTTTGCTATAACAAATTTCTAAAATAGTTTTCAGGATAAACGAAAATTTAAGGGCAAACTAAAATAAAGTGAAATCATATGAAAATCAACTTAATTTAAAAATGAATACGGGAATTGTATAAGTGTCAGAGGGGATCTTAAGTGGGTGATATGCCCTCCCACCTTCTAAGTGGGTACCCTGAAGTACTGAACAATTAAAGTGAGAATCTCTTATTTTAACACATACACTTAAAGCCATTTTAATATAAAAGGATCTAGGTGGACCTTTAGGAAATAGGTGGAGGGAAAACGTACTTTAAAATCTTTAGATACTTGAGCTGATTGAGGAAAACCCCAGGGCTTTTCAGGAGGAAGCCATTTAAAGAGAAGGAAAATGCCCAGCTGGTGTGGGTTAGTGGTTAAGCATCAACCCATGAACCAGGAGGTCAAGGTTCAACTCCCTGTCAAGGCACATGCCTGAGTTGCAGGCTCAATCTCCAGTAGGGGGCGTGCAGGAGACAGCCTATTAATGATTCTCTCTCATCATTGATGTTTCTCTGTCTATCCCTCTCCCTTCCTCTCTGAAATCAATGAAAACATATTTTTTTAAAAGAGGAGGAAAATGACTTTGTACTCATTATGTTCCATTTGGGCGTGCAGGAGACAGCCTATTAATGATTCTCTCTCATCATTGATGTTTCTCTGTCTATCCCTCTCCCTTCCTCTCTGAAATCAATGAAAACATATTTTTTTAAAAGAGGAGGAAAATGACTTTGTACTCATTATGTTCCATTTTGGTCAGGCAAGTAAGTGGTTTGTGGAATCTGTTATAGGTAAGTGGAAGACAGTAAAGCAAGTTGCAGGGTTTTATGAAGACAGCACCCCACAAGGAAAGAGTGGGAGCCATGCAGGATAATGCTGGGTTGGGGACAGTGCTCCCCAAACTGAAAAATGTCACTTATCTGCAAGTGGATAAGCAGTGGACCAAGTATTATTCAGGGTTACTCTCGCCTACTGTGCAATATACTCCCAGTTCTCTCAGCATCCCAAGGATACTTGTGAAGGAGAAAAGATAATTGAAATGCAAGCCTGTTTACTAATAGAAGGGACTGAAATACTTGAGTTAGCATTCCTTGGAACCTCTCCATTCATGGAGGTTTATATCAGCCCTAGGGGACTAGAAAAGATCGACACAGCAGGAGTATTTCTGCTTGTGTTAAACATAAAAAAAAGGGTGATGTGGATTTACATGGAGAGAGCCAGGCGCATGAGGAAGTGTGGGAAGTATTTCTCACAGTATATTTTATGCAAGAGATACACTCTCATACATTCACTGGTCAAACAGCATCTTTGCAATGAATTAGAAGCAGAAAATCGGTATTTGGAAGCTAATGTGCATTGGTTAAATATGCATATTTTAATACACACATATGTGAAGCTGGTAGAATTATGTTCTGTTTTATTTAGCTTTGACAAAGAGTAGCTAAGGAGGAGATACTTTAATATGGAGAATTCCTACTTTATTTTGGAAAAAAAAATTTAAGGAGTGGCTGCTGGATGTTCAGCCTTATACAAAACCATTGTGCGTCTCTGTGCAGGTATCTGTGTTATATGTATACAGAGGGCTGTTGGGAGGAGGGACGTTATTGAGAGGGATTGAGCTCAAGTCTAAGCAACCAATCTCCAGAATATGTGGATAATCCATTACCTTGTGGCAACCTATTAGTTTTTGTCTTTTTGTTCATGGCTATCCACACTGATCATACTTTACTATTTTTTGACACAATCCCTATTTTCTTCTCTCAATTCCCTGTGCCAGCTTTCACTTCTTACACGGGTGGATGAAAATATCTCCTTTGTTGTTTATTGAAGGAAGCAAGCACCCCTACACGTTTACTGAGAATTTCCCGTCTATTCTCAACAGAGAAATAAGGAAATAGCACTGTATATGTCAGCAGGCTGGGAGAGGAAGGGCGGCTTTGAGGAGATAGAGTTTTAATTAGGTTGTAAATGAGGGTTAGAGTTTATATGAGTGGGACTGAGATGAAGGATGTTCCAAATGAAAGAAAACCAATGTGGATGGTGGTCGGAGCGTGAGGAGGGAGTGCAAAGATGATGATGATTTTTTTCAGGAACATTCTCTTCCAAAAAGTCCAGCTGCAGTCATACTAGTGGGAATGTGGTGATTTGGTTGGACAGCAGTACATATATATCACTGGAGATGGAGGAACCAGTTGAGGAGCGTGCAGCTTCCTGCTAGGAATTATGATGGTCTGAACAAGAAGAACTAGAGAGTTACAAGGTTTAATTGAACAGGAACTATTACATTTTAGGAAGCTTCTGGTTAGTGTGCATGTGGACACCCGCGCAGGCAAACACACACACACACACACACACACACACACACACACACACACACACATACGTGTTTGGACAGGAAGGTACACAAAATTAGAAGCCGTGATATCAGGGAGGGACACAGTGATCCAGGTCAGAGGACCCAAGACATGGCTGGACTGCAGAGGCTTCTGCTTTTTGAGTTTTCAGTGAGAGAAATGAACCACCGACAAGCATATGAATGTTGTATAGTTGTAATTAAGATGTTAACATTTGAAATGCATCTAATTTGAAGCTCATGGAGTATAAGGAACGTTTCTTACAGAGGAATCTATGATGCGTACACATACGACAAAGTGTTAAAACAGCTGGGCTCAAGTGTTTATACTAATTACATGATTAGATAATAAAATAGCACCAAATATTGCTATTTATAGGAAAACACAGACCATAATACTATTTTTAAAGAAACAGTGTGTTATTATAGATGAACATTGTCTAGAACTCTTTCCGGGTGATTAACAATTTCTTGGTTTATTCCTGTTTCTATATCCTTCTTGAAGTCATATTCTCATGTAACTTGTTTAACTTCCTCTGTAAGTATATGTCTCTCTTCTCATCCCTAATCATTTCTATTTTCACCTCTTATGCTTTTTTTTAAAAAAAAAATCAGGCTTCAAAGAGATATATTTATTTCTCTTTCAAATTTTCTATTTATTATTTACTCTAATTTTTTTCACTCTTGTTATGTTCATCCTTTATAATGCTCTCATTTTATCTTTTTGAGTATATTTTGTTATACTTTTTCTAACATTTCAAGATGACTATTAAGTTTTGGTACTTTCAGTCTTTCTTATGTAATAATAGTAATTATATTTACCAGGTTCTATAGGTTTAATACAAAGTGGTATCTTCATTGCTTCTTTTTTTTTCTTTTACTCCTCAACCAAGGAGATGTTTATAGATTTTTAGAGAGAGGAAGAGGGAGAGAGAGAGAGAGCGCACACACATTAATTGGTTGCCTTGCATATGCGCCTAGCCAGGGACTAAACCACCAGCCTAGGTATGTGCCCTGACCAGGAATTGAACCCAAAATGGTGTACTGGACAAGACTCCAACCAACTGAGCCACCAGGCCAGGGCCTCTTCGTTGCTTTCAAAAGAGTCTTAGCCTTGTGGACTCTCAAAGTAAACAGCATTTTAATGCTATCAGTTTTCACTTTAGTACTAATAAGTGCTGAAAAGGCCATTTTTTAATTAATCCTTTATGGTTTCCAAGGAACATATAATAATATATTATAGCATATGCTATGTAAATATATAAATATGTAAATATATAGGGCTAAACTATATAATAAAAGTTTGCAAAGTATATCTAAAACATATGGAAATATGAATGTGTGTATATATCCCCCCCAACACACACACACCCATACACACACAGAAAAGCTTGAAGAAGAATAGAAATCACCTGTAATTTGACACCAGAAACAAGCATGGTTAATATGTTGGTGCATTTATTTTTCAGGCTGTGTGCTTGTGTATATATGTGTATACACAATATACATATTTTACAGAGTAGGCATCATGTGTACAAGCCCTGTGTAGTTTTATTTTTTTTTCAGTTAATATATTCCATGGCATTAAATGTCTTCTACAACAGTTATGGGCTTCATAGTATTCCTTTAGCATGAAATTTCCTCAGTTTCCTTTCATTGGACATTTAACTTATTTTCATTCTGGAAGCATTAAAGAATAGTGTTATGAATAAAACCTTTGTAGCTAAATTCCTATGCATCTCACTAACTTATTTCTGAAAATAAATTCCTAGAAGATTCAGAACATACACGGTTACAAAAATGTCATTCTTTTTTTTTTTAAACAAAATTGTCATTCTTCCCCACGGGTCTCCTGGAGGAAGGTTGGCCTTGGCCCAGGCGCCCTGTGAGAATGACCTGGCACCCACTTACGCTCAGGAGCATGGAAAACTGTGCTAATGTGCTTCCTGTTTATGGGTGAAAATATTTTCATTCTGGTTTTCAACTCTCCCTGAATTTATTGTCTACTTATATTTCTTATTTTAAAAGATATGGGAGTGAGTCTTCTCATTTTGAAGTTTGTATTTACTTTTTACAATGCCTAGGTGATCTTTGAATAAGTCCTGCTGTGCTTATCTATACAGAGAGCTTAAAAATGTTCATTTACAGGTGTGAAAGTCATTTGGCTACATTCTCAAGATCATGTGATTTGTTTTTGTGGGGTAGAAAACCATAAATATATATGGTTATATATATGGAGATAGGTAGATAGATAGATATTACCTGGAGATCTCAGAAATCCATTTAATCCATCAGGCTCAAAAGCTGGAAAAGCATTTGAAAGGGTTGTATTAAACAAAGAATAAAGTTAGCTCTGAGTGGGGAAGGGATTTTTTTCCATCACAAATATCTCAGCTGTTGTTCAAAACACGGGACATTATTTCAGATTGTTAATTTATAACAAACCAAGGATAGAATTGAATTACACATGATGAAAGGAGTTTCACATCTGCTAAGACAATCTGCAAGGCACCTTGAGGAGATAAAATCGAGTAAATGATGTATTAAATATTCTTAAAACTTCCTCCATCTATGGGGCCTTTGATTCAATGAGGATAGTAATCATAAACACAGTGGTATCTCAGCTATTGGTATTTTTACAAAAGAAGTAGGTCTGCATATAAGATAAATATCTCAGTGCAGAAAGAAATACTCTGAAAATAATCATGTGGAAGCAATTGCTATTATAATAAGCATATGGTCCTGCTAATATAGTGTTGCTTAATAATTGATGTTACAGGGGAGAAAAAAGAGTAGAAAAAGTTATTTATTTTGGGCAACACTTTGTACATTCAGAATGGAAAAGACCCTAGTGAAATGCAAAACAATTAAGAGAATACAGGCCCTCTTCCACTTCCGCTGATACACATTTATGGCTATGAACAACAAGGCACATTGGGAAGGCAGGAAGTATACAACTCAACTTAATCTGTCCCTCTGTGGTATTTCAGGCCCTCCACAATATAGTCCAATTTTATGTTTTTAGCCCTTGCTCCCACTTCTCCTCTAAATATATTTTCAGCTCCAACCCAACTGGGCTACTTCCTTTTTCCAGAGCATATTCTTTCCTCCCCTGTGTCTTTGTTCATCCTGGTCCTATTCCCTTCACTTTTATTGTTATCCCCAAGCCCGCGCATTTGTCACCTTCTAATCTATCATCACAGAGTTATCTAAGATGCTAGGTCTTCTATCACACCATTCTGATCTCTTCAACTGTATGTGAATGCCCAATCCTTAGAATTCTATAGCATTTTATTTATTGATTTCTTTTGGAACTTGGGGGAAATGGTGTAGCCTTCACCAAGGTAGAGCAGTAAATGAATTAGGATGTATTTTGGAGATAGAATATACAGAATTGGGAAATAGTTAAATGTAGGAGTTGGTGACAAAAAGCAATCAAGGATCTCTGACTTCAGCAATGGAATGGATTCCTAATTGCATAGAAGAGAAGACCTTAGAAAGGGTCGGGTTTAACCAAGAGCTCCATTTTGTTCATTGTTAAGTGGCATAAGACATCCAAGTAGAAAGGTATGTGTATAGTTGTGTAATTACTAAAAATGGAACCTAGACGAGAGGTCAGAACTGGAGACATCAGCTGGAGAATCAACAGCATAACAGTGGTCTATACTGGTACATACCCATGGAAGTTGATGAGCTCCCACAAGGAGAAAGGAAGAAAGAAGAGTAGAGATAGGGGCAAACTCTGACTAGCTCTTTTTTCAATGTTGGGCAGAGAAGAAGGAGCACTCAAAAGAGACTGGAAACATATTTTTGGCTTAAACACAGTAGTTCTGCATTCATTCTTACATGATTTTCGTTAGGCTACTAATGGCTTCCAGTTTGGCTGTGGCTGCATAGTCTCGCAACTCAAAAGTTTTCTTTTTCTTTTCTCTCCATAACTCTGCTGCCTCAACCAAAGGAGGCAAAACTGCACGGCCTGGGAACCTAAGTAAATGGGATAGGCTTTCTCATATGACTGGTAAACTGGTCTCAGCGTCATTTCAAAATGGATTGAGTAATGGGTGGCAACATTTAACTAGAAACTTTTACTGCATTCAGAATAGTATTGAGCACCTACTATCTATTTAAAAAGGTCCTTCCTTCTTGGAACTTAGATTCTAGTTGGAGAGAAAGACAGTAAAAAATGAACATAGAATAAAAGAAGGAAAGAAAGAGACATAGAGAAAGAAAGAAATGAGAGAGAGAGAGAGAGAGAGAGAGAGGAAGGAATGAGGGAGGGATGGAGGGAGGAAGGAAGAAAGATAGGAAAGGAAAAAAAAACTGTGCTAGCAAGTGATAAATGCCATGGAAAAAAGAAAAGTAGAGAATAAAGGTAGCTGGGAGTATGTGCTTATAGTTTTTCAGTTTTAAAAAGGGTAGGATGTCAGGGAAAGTTTTATTAAAATGGTAATATTTGAGAAAACAAAACCTTATAGGAGGGAAGGAATTTAGTTTTGAAATAAAATTTACTGTGCATATTTCTGAGGTTAGAGCATCCTGGGCAGATGGAAGAGTTAGTGCAAAGACTTTATTGTAAGATCACGCTTGGTGTATTTGAGAAAGTCATTGTGATTGTAGCAAATGGCACATTGGGAACAATAATAGGAATGAGGTCAGAGAGGTAAAGGAAGAGACAGATCATAGAGGACATCATAGATAATTAAAACTGCAGTCTTCATTCTGAGGGAAATGGAGATCTATGCGGATATTTTTAAGTGACATGATCTGACTTCCCATTTGAAAATATCACTTTGGCTATTAATTGCGTTTAGAATAGAGTACAATAGGCAAGAATGGGAAGACCAGTCAGAAGGCTATTATAGTAGCCAAGGCAAGAGAGGATAGTGTCTAGGACCAATAGAGGTGGTGATAAATGGTGTGATTCTTAATACATTTTGGAGGTAGAGGTAGTAATATGTCCAGATGTATTGTCTGAGAAGTATGTGAAAAGGAGACATCAAGGATGACTTAGAAGTTTCTTGACTATTTTTAATGGGGTTGTTTTATTTGTTTGTTTGTTTACTAAGTTGTAGGATTTCTTTCTATATTTTGGACATTACCTTTTATCAGATATATGATTGGTAAATATTCTCTCCCATTTCAAAGGTTGTCTTTTCATTCTGTTGACAGTTCCCTTGCTGTGTAGAAATTTTTTAAGCTGTTGTGATAACAAGCCAATGAACTAGGGGCTTGGGGAATGACAGGAAGATAATTTCATCCCTTCTAAAGAAATATAAATATATATACTAGGGTGCACGGTAGTATTCCTGCTGAAATACTCAGTTAAGGAAGAGGGATGACTGCACATTGAAGATACAGGAATGACAGTCTGATCTTATATACCTGAAATATTGCTTTTCTGAAATATGAATCCAAAAAAGTAGACGTCAAAACATGACTCAGGGTCATTTTCTCTACGATTCAATACGTGGGCTGAATGCTTTAAAAATATCCAAAATTCCTATCACTATTTCTCCTAGGAAAACCATGCCTATATCTAAGACCATGGGTAAAAGTGCTTTCAACTTCCAATCTGTCCCTGTAAAATCAAAACAAAAAAAAGGGTATTGATGAAAAAAATATATACGCTGTGCCCTATGATGGTGTAACATGTTAATGGGAGAGGTCAGAGGGCTTAGGAGAAAAATTCTAGAGACCTACGTTTTCCCCCTGGTTCTGCCACTAACTAGCTGTATGGCTGGGGACAGCAGACCCAATCTCACTAGGTGTCAGTACCATTATTTGTGATAGGAATACACTGGATACAGGATGGCATATCTATTACGTACAGGAATCTTCGATCCAGATAGAAAAGGATTTGAGTCCTAGCTCTGTCCCTTACCAGTTCCATGAACTTGCCAAGTTACCATTAATCTCTTAAAACCTTTGTTTCTTCTTCTGTACAATGGGAGTAATAGTTGTACCTCTCCCTTATTCCTGTGATTGTGAAATGAGATGATGTATACCAAACTGCTACCTTTGGTGCCTGGTACATGGAAAACACTTCAGACACAGTACTACTTATTTTTGTAGCACCATTTTCAAAATAAATTTCTTTGTCACCATATTTAATCAATTCACACTGCTTTTAAAGTTTATAGATTTTTCACATGCAAGTCATTTCAACATGATTTCTGGTGTCTCCTTCATAACCCTCGGCTATCAGAATCTTGGGCAGAAGTATAAATCCCTGTTCTTGCATTGATCCTGTGGTGAAAGCCATGGGGATTATATCACTCTTAACTGAGATTGGCCGTCCTCTTTTTCTGGGAAGCCGTCAGAAGTGGGAGTGCTGCCTTGTATATCAAGAAGGGATTCGAAAAGGTGATTTCATTTGCGCTTTCATTTTGTTCTTCAAGGAAAGGGAGTTAAATATTAAATAAGAAGTCTAATCCAGTAAATAGGGTGATGCAACCATCCCAGACTCATGGAGTTTATGATAAAAGGAGCAGCGAAAGGGATCAAAGCCAATAATGAGCTAGGATGAGCGGAGTGAGGAGCAGAGCAAGAAATTTGGGATGAGATCAAAATGCGCCAGAAGCCAGTCATGGTCTGCAGTGCAGATCGCCTGCACTACAGCAGAGCACTGCAGCGTCACTCATTCAAGGCATCAGCCAGTTACTGCATATCCACTGCCTGCTGGAAACTGGGAGTGTAAATTTAAAGATAAATTTCACATAATCCCTGGCCCCAGGTAACTCACATCCTAGCAGGAAGAAAAATACCCACCTGGTGACAGCAGGTAGAATAGCACAAGAATTAAGCACATTTTGTTGTTGTTAATCATCACCAGAGGATATTTTTCCATTGATTTTTAGAGAGAGAGAGTGGAGGGGAGGGGGAAGATAGGTAGAGAGAAACATCAATGTGAGAGAGACACATTGATTGATTGGTTGTCTTCCACATGTGCAATCCAGGTACATGCCCTTGACTGGAATCAAACGCAGGACCCTTCAGTCCAAGGGCCAGTGCTCTATTCACTGAGCCAAACTGTCCAGGGCAAGCACATTTCTTTGTAATGAGACTGTGTTGGTTTAAAGCTCAGTTCATTCACTTCCTAGCCTTTGGGACATGGAAAATTATTGCATCTCTCTGAGCCCGAGTTTCTTCATTGGTAAATGGAAGTACCTACCCTTGGATTTGCTGTGAAGAGTAGATAAGTAAGATGTGGAAATGGGCTTAAGAAATATCTACTCTCTAATATGGGCAATGATACATATTATTGTAGACCATAATAAATGTTGCTGTGTGATTAAAACTTTCACCAAGAAATTAATATCTGGTCTGGACTTTGAAGCCAG
The DNA here is from genome assembly GCF_000412655.1 of Myotis brandtii. Lineage (NCBI taxonomy): Eukaryota > Metazoa > Chordata > Mammalia > Chiroptera > Vespertilionidae > Myotis > Myotis brandtii. The sequence goes on from NW_005362269.1 coordinate 13,338,688, forward strand.
AAGATTGGTCTGGTTGGGAAAGAGAATGGATGATGTCTTAAGCAGAGGGAACAGCAGACTCGTGATTCAGAGCTCTTAACGTGTTAGTAGGACTGGGGAATAAAGAACAATCTCCCAACAGAGAAGAGAATGGTGGGGTGGGAGAGAAATTGCAAGTGAACAAAGAGGAGACTGGGAAGTTCACCCTGAGCTGCATATCAAACACATTTGGACTTGACCCCACAAGTGAGTGAGAGCTGCACTTTAGAAAAAAATGTTACTGTGGAATCTCTATTAGGAGGAGGAGAGCATGGACCAGAAAGAGGAATTAGAAGGCCAATGGTCAATAACGGTCCCACCCAGGGCAGTGAGAGTGATGGGAAGGAATAAAGCAAAGGCAGGTTTCAGAGGCAACTTGGCAGTGGCCAGCAAGTGATTGGAGTGGGCAGAGGATCTAAGGGAGGTTATAAGAATTACAACCAGGATGACCAGGTTAGAAGAAAGTTTGTAAATGAGATAGAGGCTAGAAAGAGAGGACCCAGCAGGGAAACAAGAAGCTTTGTTTTGGAAAATATTGAGTGTAGATTATCTAGAACTTCTGTGTGCAGATATTAAATAGACAGTTGGAAATATACTAGTGTGAAAACAAGGCAGAGTGTGAAACTGGGACTAGAGATAAGGAAAGGATCATCCATAGGTTATAAGTGGCGCTACATAAGGGGTAAGATGTTTGAAACAGGGGACCTAGAGTGGCCAGGTGCAAGGACCCTAGAAACACTGCCTTTTGGGGAGCAGTCCAGGCAGAGGAATCAGCAGAGTTGTTGGGGAAAGGATGCTCAGGGAAAAGGGGAGGTGAATCTGTTCCCTCGCAGGTCAATGGTGCTATACGCTGCAAAGTGTTCAGTTAAAGAATGAGGGGAGGCCTTTGGCTGTGACAGGGAATATTAAATGGGGCATTCTGGAGTGAGGCACCTGCACAGGCTTGGTTAGAATGGTTCACGGAGAAGAGGGTGTGAAGAAATGAAAGCAGACAGTGGGCCTCACATCCTGAATATATGGGAAGACCTTGTGTTTTCTGTACCCATGCTTCCAATACAACAGAGGATCTCTCTCTCTCTCTCTCTCTCTCTCTCTCTCTCTGTGTGTGTGTGTGTGTGTGTGTGTGTATGTTGCAGTCTTCACCTTCACCTTAAAGGAGTGAGACTACATGACCATTTCATTATAGCCTGTCCAGGAGGACCTTGATCTAGAGCAGGGATCCCTAAGGAGGAGGGCAGAGGCTTGCATTTACTGAAATTAGAACTCTAGTAATTGCGTTTGCTGAGAACTGTGAACAGTTGGTAAGAGTCTCCTAATCTATGCAGCATTTGGGGCATTATTAGAAACCAAGAAACCTCTCTCTTTTTTTCTGAAAGGACAGAGTATGAAATGTTCTGAATAAAAGGCTATAGAGCTTGACTGACAAATGTTGCTCCTGTGCTCATTTGAGCAGTGAATATTAATCAGCTCCGTCCTCCAGGAAGCCGGCTGTACTTACTCGGAAGCGGCACCAGATGGTGGGTGATAGACAGGCTTCTGGGATCCATTTAGCATCAATCCCATATCTTTTTAGCAGAAGACCCTGACTTCCCAGGCTTCGGTGTGGGGGGTCAATTTTCCTTTCAGAACCCCGGTATTCCACATCTTCATAGATGGCATAAAACTCACTAACAAATTGGTTTTGGTTGTAGTTAGTTATTGAGGTCTGACTGTTTTCAGTTCTAACTGCAGCTTATCTTTGCCGTTTCCCTAGAAGTAGAAGATAAACAGAACTCTAGAGAGGGTATTTTCTCCTTCCCCACTCCGCAAATGCAGTTAGCAGCTTCCCTCCTTCCCCTCTCCTCTAATAGAACATGTCATATATTTCTACAGCTTTTTAATAATCCCTTTCAAATAAGACAAGATTGGCAATACCATTTTTTTTAAATAGGAGAAGCAGTTAAAGTTAGGTTTTGGATTCAGATGGACCTGGATTTGAGTTCCACCTCTTCCATTTGAAAGCTGGTGGTCAGCCAATTTCTTAAACTTTCTGAAATTATCTTTTGCCATTTGTAAAATAACAAAAGAGAATATAAATACACTGGAAAAGGTCATCGCAGGGAATATAGGAACTAGTGCAATATAAGAACATCGGATCTCTCTTAGTTCTATACTCAAACAAGAGGTACAATATTCATATATAGAAACAGTCCTCCCATCTCGGAAAATTTCTTAAACTGGCTCTCAACAGAGAATGCACAGTTCTCTGTGCGCAACCCTGTACAGTGGTAAGCATGTGTAAAAGTTTAGTGCTTCCAGTACTACACAGAGCATAATGTGAACATGTACTAAGCAGGAATACATTCCATGTATTGAGACACACACACATTGTGAGCTTAGAGGGCAATGACTTGCCTGACATATGAGCAGATAGATTCATGGTCCTGTCCCATAGGCTCGCTGAAGCACACTTGTGCTTTCTCCTTCCTCCATCCGCCACCATAGGGACATTCTTCGATGCACAGAGAGGGATACCACCATGAGCCCAAGGCATACCACAGTTCCTAGCATATAATAAACACTCAATAAGTAGCCATTGCTATTTGCAATGCCTTGTGTTCTCCTAATAGAAGAAATTTTCAAACAAACCTTCTATCTTAACAAGGGTCTGCAGAGACTGCTTCAGAGCCGGCAGTACCCGAACTTGGAGACATGCAGCCTTGATTCCTAATCCACCCTTGGGTGACCCTGCTCCAATGATGCATCGATGCAATGTTTGAGTTAATTTTGGTCTCTCTCTGTAGTCTTCTAAGAGCCTCGTAAAAGAAACATTTTCTTAAAGCTAATACATAGGCAGGCCTGAAAGATCCAAATTGTGCAGCTTTCAGTGGATTTGATTTAAACCCCTTTACAAGGAAGCAGGGAGAATGGATTTGGTTATGGTTCTAGTTTCTTTCTTCAAAGAAGACTCATCAGCTTAGTGGGGTGTGTGTGGGGGGGAGGGGAGGGCTGTGTGCATGCATGTGGGTGGATACGTGTGCAAGATGACGTTTAGTTTGGGCTAATTAACATAATTGCCTTAGGATGATGCATCCCTGATACCAAGGGGATAATACTGCAGCAGGTGGGTGGTTTGGGACGCTGTCATGAAGATGCCTTTTGCAAGTAGAAATGTCTGCCACCCTTGGTTTTTGGTAGTAAAAAAAAAAGAAGAGTTTGAAGTCGCCTAAACACAGACACATAAATCAATGCTGTTCACAGCTTCCTTATGCCGTGCTAGCATATTTGCCATAGGCAAGAAGAAGCACTTGTCAATATTAAACTAACTTTAAACCATTAGTTTAAATGTTTGGATATTCTTTCTAATGATTCTACCAACCTCGTTCTGTGTTTACATTTCACAGGTCACATTTTGCACCTGAAAGTAGGTGTCACAGTAAACACACACACACACACACACACACTTTTATTAAGTTTCCAAACATGGGTTTGGATGATCCCGAAACTTTGCTTGGCTCCCTGCTGTTGATTTCTCTGAGGAGCAAAACGCACGTGGCAACTTCTTCAGAAAGAACATATTAAAGTTGAAGTATAAGGATTTTTAGATCAAAAGGATAATGATTTTTTAAAAATCTTTACTATGTGATAAATTATTCCGAAGGCATTATAAAAATGTACACACTTACACCAGGGGATAACACAGAAAGTTGGTGGTGACTTTGAAATGAGTACAGATATAACACTAACCTCCTCCCATCCTTGGCCAAGGTTGTTTATAGCAGGGCACCGCTCCTATTTTTTTTAAATGTCATTTCCTTATCATCAGAAAGATTCCCCTTTTTCTTTTTGAGGGGAATGCATGAGAAGAGCTGCGTGTTTTAACACACCATGCCCTCGCCAACCGTTCCCCCTCTACTGAAAAATAATGGTTTCGTGGAAAACTGTGAAGTATTTCCATCCTTTACTCACCTTTCATGAGGGAAATGACACCTAAATTTTAAACCAATTTAGCTCTCAGAATGTACCATCTGTGCCTCTCCTCTCGTCTCTAGGCCAAGAGAAAGTCATTAAACTTGAAGATGGGTGGGAGAGAGGAGTAGCGGAGAGAGGCACGTGTCTGAGAGGCGTGAGGGAGATGAAAGGCCTCTGAAATTGGAGAATTGCCTGGTGCTTTTCCCTCAGAAAGGCCTAATGATGGTGATTTGGGGTTAGGAAAAATGACTGAGCATCCATCAGCATAGGGTAAGATCAGAGGGCCCTGTCATTTCAGGGGAGGCAGGATTCCTGCAGGCAAATATTATGATTGACTATCACTTGGGCCTCAAGCGAGGTGAGTTGAAGCTACTGAAAATGAGAACACTGTGGTGTAGCCCTTCGAGAGAGAGAAACCTTTGAAGGAAGCCCTTTTAACCGTGTTCGTCTGAGAGGCCACTAGACAGTCCCTCAGAAGTGTATCGCAACTGCTCTTGCGTGACACTGTGTTTTCCCCACATTCTTCAGAGCAGGTGAACCCAGGGGTGCTGACCACGGAAATCCGTGATGACCAGGGTGCTGCTTATGTCCTTGCTCTCCTAGCACCCCTCAGCGATTGCTCAGGCTTCTTCAGGCTGCTCCCCTGACTTCTGTTCGTAAACAGCCATATTGAGAACTCATTCACATAGCATACAATTCACCCACTAAAATTATAAAATTCAGTGGTTTCTAGTAGGTTCATAGAGTTGTACAACCATCAGCACAATCCATTTTAGAACATTTTTTTAGAATCTTTATTGTTGAAAGTATAACAGATGCCCCTTTTTCCCCCCATTGACCCCTTTTAACCCACACCCACCCCCTTGCCCCAGGCCTTCACCACACTATTGTCTGTGTCCATGGGTTATACATATATGCATATGCGTTCTTTGGTTAATCTCTTCCCACACCCACCCCACTTTCCCTCTAGGATCCCACAGTAGCCTACGGCAGCTGCCAACCCCCCCCCCTTCTTCCCCACTGAATGGGAACCCTCAGCCCTCTGCAATCATCAAACTACTAAATCTCTGCAGATTTTCTATTCTGGATGTTGCATATAAATGGCTTCGGACAATAGGTGGTCTTCGTGATTAGCTTCTTTCTTTTTTGTTCTTTATTGATTAAGGTATTACATATGTGTCCTTATCTCCCCATTGCCCCCCCCACCCCCCTCCCGTTCATGCCCTCAACCCCCTGTTGTCTGTGTCCATTGGTTATGCTTATATGCATGCATACAAGTCCTTTGGTTGATCTCTCCCCTTTACCCACACCCTCTCCTACCTTCCCTTTGAGGTTTGAGCATCTGATCGATGCTTCTCTTTCTCTAGATCTGTTTTTGTTGATTAGTTTATGTTGTTCATTATAAACAACAAATGAGTGAGATCATGTGATATTTATCTTTCTCTGACTGACTTATTTCCCTTAGCATAATGCTCTCCAGCTCCATCCATGCTGTTGCAAATGATTAGCTTCTTTCACTTAGCAAAATGTTTGTGAATTTTATGTTATAGTATGCATCAGAATTTCATTCCTCATTATGGACAGAAAATAGTCCAGTGGATGGATATACCACATTTATTTACTCCTTCATCAGTTCGTGGACATTTGGGCTGTTCCCGCCTTTTGTCTGCTTCCTGTAATTTCTGGATCCCTAGCATCATGAGTGATATCTGAATGGTGTGGTGTAAAGACTACAGGCTTTGGGGTTGCCTGCATTTGGGCTCAAACCCCAGTTTTGCTGCCTATTAGCTACAGATCCTGGAGAAGTTATACAGCCTCATGATCCCTTATTTCCTCCTTTGGTAGAAATAAACATCCTACACCACCCCTTTGGCTTGATGTGAAGATTAAGTGAGAGAACTGTTGAGTAATTTTCTATTTCTTGAATAGGTAGTCACATAATATGAGCCTTCCCGTGGAGATCGTGTATATTTTATATAAAAGTAATCTGGATAATGCCAAGTTAATACTCTCTATTTTAAATCAAGCAAAAGAAGACGTCAGAGACATATCCTGGCATTGACAGTGTGCTCCACAAGAGACTGGCAAGGCTCACTGAGAATTGTTTCTGTTCATCTTTTCCTAGCTCAGCCTCACCCTGTAATCCCAGGAAGTAAACCGCACAAACCCTGCTTTAGATATAGTGCAATTTAAAAAAATGTCAGCAACCAGCCCAAACGAGAAGCTAGCATGGCTCTTCCCATTTTATAGCATTACCTATTGAGGCAAAGGTAAAGTAATGGATTCACTAGGTAATCCAGGATTTCAGAAACCTAAGCACTAAGCCTTTTTACATCTTTGACCTAAAGCGATGTTTAGCGTGTGCTGTTAAAACTTCCTCATTTTGATTTCAGCCAGAGAAGAATACACAGGATACAAATGGGACCCTTTAAACAAATCTGAGAGCGTGCTGAGAGTTTCTTTAGTAATTGAGTGAAAGAGAGTGGCTCGCCAAGGCTTCAAGTAGAAATGCACCTAAATAAATGCTTCTAAATCAGCTTGCAGGAAGCGAATAGACTTTTGTTTAATTAAACTTACTTGTAACGTTTGCTTAGAGGTGTGGTAATTCACCTTGTCAGTTCTCATCCAGGATGTTTAATGATGGGTTTGCAGTGGTTTCCAAATCAGAATCAGCTTCTCGCTCTTTACAGCCTGACATTAGGCAGTCTGTGGAAATGGCAATATTCTCCACATGAATATTCATAGAATTAAGTATTATCGATGGACTTAAAGAGCTCCATTATTTTTTTGAATTTGCAAGCTTAGTTGCATATGCTGAAGTAGAGTAGATGGAATATTTCAGGGCTTGGTCAAATCCTTGAAAAATAACATGTGAATGAGTCTACTAATATCAGCAGGAAACCACCATCCTTGCTCCATCAGTTGAATTTTTAGAACAATTACCCTCAATATTATCCTTTGATTTATAGTTCACAAAATATCTTAGTTTATAATGAACACAGAATTTTTTCCCCACAAAACTGAGCAAAAAGTATTTTGCAGATGAGGAAACTGTCATGCAAGGAAAATGTCCTAAGATCACACAGAAAATACTGTAGCAAGATTAGAACCCTAGACACTTCTGAATTTTATTTTTTATCTTTTAAAATATATTTTTATTGATTTTAGAGAGGAAGGGAGAGAGAGATAGAAACATCAATGATGAGAGAGACTCATCCATCAGCTGCCTCTTGCATGCCATCTCCTGGGAACTGAGACCAGAACCCGGGCATGCACCCTGACCGAGAATTGAACCATAACCTTCTGGTTCATGGGTTGATGCTCAACCACTGAACCACACCAGTTGGGCCAGACACTCATGAATTTTAGTTCTTTATTACATTTTCTGCATCCCGTTACCTCCCTGGGGAATGACTTGTTCCTGTGGATTTGAAATTACCTACCTACTTCAGATTTTTATTTTGGCTTGTGTGTATATTATAGTATTGTCCATTTAATTGTCGGGCCGCTGAGCCACATGGACACTTGGAAGTGGACAGAATGCAGCATTTCCTGATGCCAGGGTAAATGTCATTCTTGATTAATAATTAAATGAAAAATAAGGTGTTTGTTTACAGTATTAATTAAACATGCAAGGAAAACACCCACCAGCAATTCATTTGAGAAAACACTGAATGCAAATAAGCAAACAAAAGAAATGAGGGTAGGTTAATTCTATTCACATTTGAAAAATACCACTGCTTTCACTAGCTTCTGGGACAGTCAAGTTCATCTCCATTCCTGGGATCACTGTCATTGTGTTGGAGGATTACTATTGCAGTGCTGGTTTGTGGTGACTGGTTTGAAGAAATACAGGATATTTGAAAGCCGTGATCTCAAATGCCAGTGTCTATAGGAGCCAGGTAGCTAACTCTAAGACTGGGCATATAGTGTTTATAGATACACAGGCATGTGTCCTGCAAATGGTGGGAACTGTTGAGGACTGGAACTTGTTTACTAATTAAAGGAGAGGTACCTTGCTCTAGTTCAGTGGTTCTCAACCTTCCTATGCCGCGACCCTTTTATACGCCAGGTACTCGTATTTGGGCGTATCTGCATGTGGGTGGACCTGCCTGGAGACGGAGAGAGGAGCGGTGTCTCGGTTCCTAAGACCATTGATAATATGTGTTTTCCAATGGTCTTAGGCGACCCCTGTGAAAGGGTCGCTAGACCCCCAAAGGGGTCGCGACCCACAGGTTGAGAACTGCTGCTCTAGTTGTTTTTGTTTTTGTTTTTTTCCTATCTTCACGTAAGCATCTGTTTGTTCTAGATGAGGGTTTTTAAATTAGGATAAAAATCAATACATTTTTAAAAAGTTATGACATCTCAATATTTAACTTCATTAAATTTAATAAACGAAAATCCATTGCAGGACAAACAAAAAGCACAAGGCAGCAGGAATTGGCCCAAAGGCTATTTATTTTCATCTTTCACTACAGGAACCTTCCTCTTAGAAAGAAAACATATCACCATTGAACACTGAGGTACAAAGGGTAAAAAGAGTTGTGAGTGCTTACATTCTGATCATTTCAGTGTTTGGAAATTCATACAAAGAAAGAGTCTTTACCAAACCCTCATTCTTTTTCTGGGGAAATACCTAAACTCTCTTGCATCCCCTTAATTTCACTGTGGCCCATTGTGATTCCCCGTTACACTTAAAGTCATCAAATCTAACAAGTTCACTATGGAATACGAGCATACGGAAGAAAAACTGGAGAAACACAATAGAGAAAATAGGTAGTCTTCACCCGAGTATAACCTCTCATATCATTTCAACTCTCAAAGTCACAGGGAATCTTGAAAGTAGAGGTGCCAAGGGGTTCACTTGGAAAAAGAAATGCAATAAATATTGCTCTTAAGAACATCTCTCTCTATATGTATGACGTACTTCAGGGTTTGAATCTGAGTATTGAATGAACTCAGGGTCTTTGGGCCAGAAGCTTTAGCAGACGCAAAATCCTTACTTTCATTGTATGTCTCACGGAATGCCTTGCTTCTTGATAAAATTTCTGAGGTGCCAAAGATTCAGGTGACAAGTGACATTTTTATTCCTGACATGCGACTTTTTATTATATCATGGAGAATAAAGTTCAATAAGTGACTTCTGATCATACTTTATTGCAGTCTTTAGCAAAGATCGATTCCATTAAGTAGGTGCATTTCAGTTGCTATTACTTCAAGTGATGCCATAATGTACTTGAAATGCAGTCTTTAGTTAATAATAGCGAGCTTATTGAGTGTGTTAGAGATGTGCTCAAGCGCTTACTTTTGGGCCAGGTATCAGTCAAGAAATAGTATTTTAGACCTACATGATTTGGGTGTATTTTTTTTCAAAATTCTAATGTATATATCGTTCTTAAAAAATAAACATATATGTAGTATTGGTAGGGTGCACTATCACTTAATGCAATGAAGTAATGGAGTGGAATAGAATATTCAAGTTCATTGAATATCTTGAAAGACAACTTCACTCAAAGGTCATTTGGTCCATGCTATTTGCAAAAATGTACTCAAGTCTACCTACCTAGGAGGGACTTAAGAGCCATCATTTGAAAAGAAATAGGTAGAAGGATAAGTCACCAACCAATTCTATTTTTTAATTGTGTATTCTCATTACACGGAGTAGCTAACAATTGTGTGTGGTGAAGAGAGATGTGTACTGCCCAAAGATAGGAATTTGTTTCCTCTTGACTTTTAGTGTCAAGAAAATGAGATGAGAATATGAGAACAAAGTGGACAAACATACAGAAAAGTTGCAAAAACAGAATAAAAAAAAACTTCCATATCCTGCAGGGGCAATTTTAAAGGTAATTGTGAAATTTTAATAACATAGGGAAGTGCTCGCCCATCTATTGTGAAGTTAATAAGCAGTCGAAAAATTGGCATGCATATTGTAGAACCAATTAAGCTACTCACATAGAAAGCAGACTAGAAGCATGTGCTCCAAATACTAACAGTGGCTCGCGTACACTATAGGATGAGGATGATTTTATGTGTGTTGTTCTATTTTTCTTATTTGTTAAATAACTAGAATATAATTTCTTTATATAGAGAAAACATATTTAAGTAAATTTTAGGTATAATGGTGGTTTAAATGTCCTTATGCCATTTTTATTCAAATAATTTTTTAAGCACATGGATAATAAAGGAAATACCAGTTGTATGAGTGACCCCTGATGGAATCTCTAACACTGATGATGGTATTTCATAGTGGAATTTCCTTGTACTTTTGAAATTTCTTGGTTTTTGTCAGGTCACAAGGAAATCATCAAAATATCATTTGAAGGAGTGGAACCTTGTAATTAAATGTAAATTTCAAATACCAGTTAAACAAAGTATAGATTCTATGATTTCATTATGATATACCTATGTTGCTTTAGCATGATTTCTATCATCAAAAAATAAAATTCCTACATTTTCAGCATTTAGTATATAGAAATATTTGTGGGCAGCTTGAAATTCTTTCAGTTATATAACCAGAAAACATCTCCAAGATACAATGTTAGGTCTTTAATCAGTACAGTAAAATATATTAGAATTAGTCTTGATTAGCAAAATAGCAATCAAAGCCTTCCACTCTTCTCACTCATTGGGACAGATGGCCCCTCTTTATGAAGGCAAATATCCCAAAACAACAACCCACTACCTTATCTTTCAAAATATGGCACTCAGAATCATCTTGGAAAAGAGCTCTTTAAGCCTAATAAGCCATATGCTCAATGAATTGATTTATTTCATTTTGTGGTATAGACAGAAAACTCTTCTTTGCAATATCTTCATCATATCGAGACTCCCTGCAACTCAATTATAAAAATTAGCATGGCTTCCAAATAAGAAGTAAATAGTCATAGGGAATGCAGCGTTTGTATTGAAAAGGGGGGGATGAAGTGAACAGTCTCTGATTTGCCAGACATTCTCCCCGTGGAGTTCACAGTGTGTTTGAAGATCAGATGAAATGACAGCTGCCTTGATATGCACAACACAGGTTTAAACCTATTCCAGAACGGGCCCCTGGAGGAAAGGCAACTCCCCTGTCACTCTTATTTGTTTCAGTCAGAGGTTGACCATGGGCGCAGAAGGAAATTACAATGTTTCTGGGTCCTCAGACAAGAGTTCATTTAATATTTCATGTATTTGGACGTACTCTGCAGTGCCTCATATTTGGTATTATAAAGAACATCCTATCAAAATAGACAGCTACGTGTGTATGACTAAATGGAGACTGGACCTGTCTACCTCCAGCCACATTCAAATAATCCCGTATTGGAAACCCAATGTTGGATATGTGTCCTTTTGTCTTAAATATTGTGCCCCCAGAAAAAGTCTTTAAAAGTATAAATTCCATGATAAGAGGAACTGACTTAGTCAATTTGGGTAAGTGGTGTTATGAGATGGGTTCCAAACTGGAATCCATTTGATGCTCTGTGATATTGGGCAAGTTAGTTAAACTCTCTGAGGCTGAGAGAAAATAAGAGAGTATAATGATGTATGTAATCAAAACTGCAGTAAATTTTGAAAATAAATTATACTTTGCATGTGTGAATGTATACTCCTATAAGTGTGGCTGTTTCTTATCTAGGGAATCAGTTTTAAAATTAATAGATCAGTTATTAATTCCTTTGCTACTAGAAACACATAACATTTGAGAAAGTATTTTTTTTTTTTTGCTTTTCATGGTACAACACAAACAGAAGTTGAATCTCTCTAGAGCACATTGAGTCTTTAAAAGAGATAAACTATCAGTATCAGAGGTGAGACTAAGAACCTGATCTAAATAATCAGTTTCCAAAAGCTATAATATTGATTATCCCATTGTGTGTAATGAGAGACAGTTGAATTACTTAGCTTAAAATGACTTAGCTCATGGTGTCCCAAGATATTTTAAGAAGTCAAAGTTAGCCCAGTCGGTGTGGTTCAGTGGTTGAGTGTCAACCTATAAACCAGAAGGTCATGGTTTGATTCCCAGTCAGGCACATGTTTGGGTTGCTGGCTCAATCTCCAGTAGGGGGCATTCAGGAGACAGCAGATCAATGATTCTCTCTCATCACTGATGTTTCTATCTTTCTTTCCTTCTCCCTTCCTCTCTGAAATAAATAAATATATTTTTTTTAAAAATGAAAGTTATAAAATAACCAATCTATATCAACTCTCTCTGTAATTATGCTAAATCTTATACCAAAGCTCACAAAATTTGAGCAAGAATAATCCTCAATTGTAGGATGCACTGTAAACCATGAGGAGTTAACTTTTTAATCTCTCAGTTACTAGGTGATCTGTTTATAATATCTATGTATTTATAATAATATGTTCACATTTAAAAGCATCTGTATTGACTAAATTATTGCTAATCAAATCATACATATGTGTGGTAAAAGATAAAATATAGAACTGGAAAACCAGAAAAACATTTACTACTTAACTGTGAATATTTCCTCTAAAATGCTTTCTCAGAGGCTGACCAAGAAATGTTTTCTGGGTCCTTGATTGGAACATAAATCTCTAGCTTCCAAATTGCGTTCAGTGGGATTTGAAGGTTAACCTGGAAGCTCTAGGGAAATTTCATTTCCCTCTAACAGGTGACCTGAATCTCTTCAGTTCAGTGAGTTTTTAGAATCCCCAAAGTTCTTACTTTTGGACCACATTTGTTTTGCAAAAGTCTCACAGAGAACGGAGTGGGGGTAGCTGAGACATGTTTTTAGCAATGCTTCTCAAGGTGCAATCCCAGACCAGACCAGTCTCTTCAGGTTTGTCATTGATGTCACCAGGGGACTTGTTAAATATACAAATTTTCAAGCCCTACCACACAACTCCTGAATAAGAAACTGAGGGTATGCTATGGGAGGGGGGAGTGATCTGAGTGTCAGTAAGTCTCCAGGTGATTCCCATACTCAAGTTTGAGAGCCATTGGTGTGGTGTCAATCCTGTGGGCCAAATGCAACCTTTGCAAATAAAATGTGTGTGTGTGTGTATGTTTTCTCTTCTTTCAGAAATATTTGAAAGATTACTGAAAGATGGCCCCACCTAAAGATTTTCATTGCTACCCTTTCAGTAAGAAAAATGGTTACTGGAGATTATTTTTTACCACCTAGATTTGTGTGCAAGGTCAGACTTATGGTCATACTAGAGGCCAGGTGCACAAATTCACGCACGGGTGGGGTCTGGCCGGCCTGTCCCCATCGGGGTGGGGGGGCGA
>NW_005362269.1:13352111-13423209 GCF_000412655.1 Myotis brandtii
GGGCCACAGGCAGTTGGTGAGCCAGCACCACCCCCTGGTCGAACTCCCGGTGGAACTCCCAGTTGAGGGGACAATTTGCATATTAGCTTTTTATTATATAGGATTGAGAGTGTCTGTTACCAATCTTGGAAGTAATGAAAGAAAATATGGAATACTTTTTGACTATGTTTGTCCCTGAATCAGAAGTCAGGGAAATACTGTACAGACAAAATAGAAAGCTCGGGCAACTGGTACTTCCCAATGGTTTGAAGAAAACAGTGGCTGTTACATCTCTACTAAGTGCTGGTAAAGCAAACTGGATCCACCTTTTGGCCCAACCCAGTATAACTCCCTTTGAAATGTTTTATAATGCCTGTCGTTTAGTTAGTCATAGTTTAAGATGCTGCATGTTTAACTTGGGGAGATGAGTGCAGAGTCTGAAAATATATCATCAAAAATAAAATAGTGACTTTAATTTATGACAGAAAACTTTAAGAATATGAGTATTTGAGACCGTGCCAAGTATTCACCACTTGCAACAGAACTAAGGATTCAATAAATATCTACACTACACTCCCAATGTGACAATACTGCCTAACTTTGTACACAAATCTAGGTGGTAAAAAGTAATCTCCGGTAATCACATTTCTTACTTGTAAAGGGTATCAGTGAAAAGCATTATGTGGGGTCATCTTTCAAACATTTCTGTAACTTAACTAAGGAACACCATTTATGCAAAAGAAATTTTTAAGATTGTATCAACTCTTGCATCACTTTGGCCTCTTGCTTTACAAAAGGATGTATCCTGGCTGTTAAAATATTTACTGGCTCTGATGATCATTATTAATTCATTTCTATCTGTTTTCTACATAAGTAAGTTGTTCTATCAGAGTATTAATCTATTCCAGTGATCTATCCTTATTTTTTTTTAATCTCAGAAATAATATGTAGGTCTCAGATTAAGTAACAGTGTTAAACAGTTCTCCCTGACTCTCTTAATGAGGCCACTCCTTTTACATTTAGCCCAGGTGGCGCCGTGTTGGTCAGCATCACTCACCACAGAGTGAGCACCGTGAACTTGTAAGAGGTCAAGGCCCCTGCCAGTGATGACACTAATATCAAAGATTGTCAATGTGTAACACCGTGCTGTAGCCTTATTATCCATGCCCATGTGTCTGGTTGCAATGAGTTGTCTAATTTGAAATTTCTGGACCATGCCTTTAATGCTCACATACTTCAGGTATTTACCCAAACACAATGTAAGTTTACCTCCCTCAAATATTCAGCCAGCCAGCCGTTACCCTCAGAACAGAGCAATAAAACACCCAAGCCAGACCCTATGCCTTCCATATGGAACCGGTATGATTTACAACCAGGCTGAGTATAAAATCATAAAACTTTCAGGACATGGTTAATATATAACCATCAAAATAACAGAGTGCAATTCTAAATTTATGAGGCTGAACTTAACACTGAATATCAAATAAGAATCACATTGATCTCTGTAGCGGATGACTTAAAAACACATTAGGTGGCATAACTGCAAGACAGTACATTGATTTAAGCATAAAATGCATAGCACTCAATACTTTACCACCTAACGGTGCTCAATAATGAACAAAGCTGTTGTATATTGATGAAAGGAAAATTATTTGTTTTGTTATATTACAGTGCTCATGGAGATGCCTTGCATTTAGTCTAGGCAAACATGATCTGAATCCCAGTTAGCAAAGGGTGACATTGGATGGACAGTTTCCTGAATTTACACTTGTTTCTCAAAATAGCTATACGGAAGCATTATCACGATGACAGCTTTCTCACTTTTTTTTTATAACAAAGAGGAAAGACTCACCCAGAGCAGGTACTGGATTTTGGTAGAAATATATTTTGCTCTACATTTTCAGATACTGATAAAAGCAATGCCACATGGACTTTTAAGGTCGCTATCTCTAAATGCATCAGTCTATCATATAAAAATATCATCACATTCAGGAATTCTAGAAACATCTTTAAGAAGAAAAAAGAATTATGATAAGCACAAAAATATTTGCATTGGAAGGATATTTACGCTTAACAATTTTTGATTGGTTTAAGGAGAATTTGGAAATTGTCACGCAGGTGTCCAGGTAATGTAGGAAACAGCAATGGGTAACTTTGGTTCTTTATGGGGCTAGAAAGGGAAACTGACACTCAGCCTGTGATTTAGGGAGCTATTCAAAAATGCTGGGGACCCTGATCGACTGGAGACTGAGTGCCCCAACTGCAACTTCATCCAACTCTTGCCTCCGGTGGAAGACAATGCCAGATCTTGTGATATGCCACACAAGACAGAAATGCAGATTTTTATGTGAACTCTCTTGATTTAAAATTATTGAAAGTAAATTTAAATATAATATGAAGGGTACAGACAATATTTAACCCATCCTAGATGACTTAGATGAATTCTCAGCACGTTCTCTGCTGGTTCATGGTGTCCCACCTCAGGGTCTCTGAGAACTTAGCTCCATACCCAGTAGCAACAGTTATCTTCCCTTTAGATAGAAAAATCAGTGAGAGGGTCAGATATATCCCTGTGTTCATAACTGACACGGATCATATCACTTTGATGAAACATCAGTTCATATTATACCAAAGGGACATTGTGGTATCATAAGTTTCCATCAGATGGGTGGTGACTTCTAGACTCTGGTGAGAAAAGTTTATTTGTAAGCTCGTTCTTCTTCCACATAAGTCAGTATAGTAAAGAATGTTGCCAGGATAAGTGAGCAACAGTTAATTAACCCACATGTTAATTGCAAAGCAAGTCTAGATGCAAAGTTGGCTGACAGACCTACCGCACTTGAACTCTGCTCCACGGATAGGATAGAGAGGCAACTCCTTTCCCACAGAAAGGCATTGGCAGGAAGTCATGTTATTCTATCAAGTAAGCAACTCTTCTACAAAAATAGTACAGCTTTTACTGAACATTTGGATAAGCTATATGTGCATATTTGTGATATTTTTTTAACGGTGTATATTTTCTAGCATTTTCAGGCTATTTTTTCTTCATAATAAATTAACTTATTACTCTTTGTGACATGCAAGATGGACTGTGATGTTAAAGAATAATGTTTTCTAATTATCATGGACATTTTCAGAGAAGATTAAAATTTAATAAAATTAATTGTCCATCCTTGAATGGCTCACTTTGCAGTTAATCATAGAACTCTGGTTTCCCCTACTTATATGAAACTTCTGAGCTTCACACGTCTTATTAATATTCAAAATGAACCCTGAGCTTAGAAAAAGAGTTGGTTTCTGTCCTTTTTGATGTGGTCAATATATTTTAGGGATGTATTGATTTCGAAATAAAATTCTGTGGTTGTAATTTTTCAACTAAAATTCCACGGCTGTAATCTTTCACATAAATATGCAGAGGTAGCCTACCTTATGAGGCCAAACTACCTTCTGGAGGTGATGTTGAACGGCAAGGAATGCATCCTCTTCACTGAGGCACCTCTCCGGTAATGTAATCTGAAGTGCTAGGGCCCCTTGCATCCATTTCTGAATCTATTATTATTTGATTAAATTAACTGGCTGGATCAGTACAGTGAGAAGAGACACCGTAATGATATTATAGAATTAGTATGCTATGATGAATTGTCAGGAGAAGTAACTGTGACAGTCTGTGGCCATATGCACTTAGTCATGCAATTTATAGCCATTTGGAGAACCAAGGACTCTTCAGTTTGGGGTGGGAAGTGCATTCCTGCTTTTGCATCATTTGAGGGATATGTGGGTAAGAGTGGGGGTGGGGTGCTTAGTGGCAATCCAGAAGGAAATCAAAGTCTGTTCTTAGACATTGACATTTGGGTGATTTTTCAGAGAATCAACCACAGTGTACGGATGCCTTTTTTGTAACGGTGCCAATTCCTTTAAATAGATTTATATGATAGTGCAGTTTCTTTATGGTTGCAGAAGATAATGTGACTGTGGGTAAGATGAAAGTAAATGCAATCTGGTGTCACGATTTCCTGGGTTATGGAACACTGTAAATTCCCAGCCAGGTATTGCATCGGCAACAATCTCGAAAACATTTCTGAATTGTTTTGATTAAGATACATTTGAGGCTCCTAATTGCAAGTAGTTTTTAAGCAACTTAAAAAAATAACATCAGGTTTTATTTATTCTTTTTTTTTTCCTTTCCAACTATTTTCAAGTTAAGGGACTGTCAGATGGCTCTTAAAGGTTATGATGACAGTGGTGGGCAATACAGATACTGGTACAACACCACCTTAGGCCAAATGTACTGCAGGATAACCAATCCATGCACAACTATAAAGATGCCCTGATTCTACTGTTGTCTGAGAATTATTTCCTTGCTGTGTTTGTTTTGGTTTCATTTGTGGTTTTATTTTAATGATTATTGAGATCATATTCAGTGGTATAGTGAAATGGATACTGACATCCTTATTCCAAACGAGATATATGCAGAAAACTACTCTGTTTTCCTTTTACCGTGTTATAGCAATTGGACTTTTATGATTGACCATTTTTGTTTCTCAAGCAGGATTGTCATTTGATCAAAAAACAAAGTACAGAGGGTTTTTATTTGCTTCTTGTTATAGTCATTTTCATTAATTGCTACATGTATTTCAAAATTTTCTTTTTCAAATTAATTAATTTTGTTATTTTATTTTTCATTTTACTGTATTTTTTAAAGAAACAAAATTCAAAGCAAATCTATAAGAAGTTGTTGTCCTAGTACCTTATTTATGCTTTAGCCCCTTCACCTTGCTCTTAATTTCAATTACCTGGAATTACAAATTTGCAAGAGCTTGATAAACCTAACTGTTGGGTAACTCCCACTGAAGGCAATAGGAGAACACCTCTCAACTCCTCCCTTGGTCTCTGTCACCAGTGATCGTCTGGCTCCCTAACACTCTTGTCTGGGAGTATTTTCAGCTCCTCTTCTTCACCTTCCATGTCCACCTTATCACCTGCTGACCCTTTCCCAGCAGAATCTCTGAGCTCGCCCCTTCTCTTCCATTTCTATAACCACCATCCTTATCCCCTTTCATCTCTCTGGGCCTGGAGTACTGGGCCTGGAATACTGTGCCTGCAGTACTGTGCCCAGAATACTGTGCCTGGAGTACTCTGCCCGAGTACTGTGCCTGCAGTACTGTGCCTGGAGTACTGTGCCTGCAGTACTGTGCCTGCAGTACTTGCCTGGAATACTGTGCCAGAGTACTGGGCCTAAAGTACTGTGCCTAGAGTGCTGTGCCTGGGGTACTCGGCCTAGAGTACTGGGGCTGGAGTACTGTGCCCAGAATACTGGGCCTAGAGTACTGTGCCTGGAGTACTGGGCCACTTTCCCTGTCCATCTTGCTGCCACCTCTCCCCATGCCCTTAGAGCCTCTATATGCCATGCTGCCAGATGGCTTTCTTACATACTGATTATACCCATTCATATTGCCTCCCCGTGGCTCTGTGGCTCTGGGCCTTTTGCTTATTCTTGTTTCAGCCTACGGAACTATGCACTTTTGTCTTTCCTTTCTCTTCCCCTTTTCGTAGCACACATAATTGGCTCATTATATATGTCATTTATAATTTTTTGAGGCCGGCACTGTTCTAAGTGCACTACATATATTATCTAGTTTAAGCCTCACAGCATTCCTACAAGAAAAGTGGAATGATTCCCTTTTTAGACTCAAGGAAACAGAGGCTCAGAGATGCGAACCCACATGTGCATCAATATACAGCTTTAAGAGGGAAAGCCAGGGTTCAAAGTCAGTCTGTCTGGTTTTGTAATAAGTCACCATGCTACTTGGCATCCTTGGTGGTGTGATTGTTTTGCCATTAACTTTCATTGGATCTCCAATTTGCATTGGATAATGTGTCACTTAATACTTGTGCTTGTCCATGTGCATCCTAACCCCCATCCCTACCAAACTAAACTGCTTTGTAGGAACAGAATAAAAATAGTTTTCCTTCTTTAATACAATACTTTGTACTCATAGTCCCTAATGAAAGTGGGCATTCAACTCACTATTTGTGTCCCTTTGTAAGGATGGCTTTGTTGCTAAATTTTATTTTATTGTTTCCATTTGTTAAACCACGGACTAATTATATTTTCTTCCATTATGAAAGTTGAAAAAAGCAAAGTTTTGCAAATAAAACCCTGACCGTCTAGTCATATGCAGAACAATGAGCAGGGCATAAATGGTAAGAATCTGTGACCATTTGGAGGACATAGATATTTGGATGCAAAACTGTTTGTGATTAATGTTAGATTGAGTTCATAACTTTTTAAATAACATATATATTTTTTCCATAAAAATATTAGGAATGTGTTTTCTGGAAGGAGGAAAAAGTTAATGATTCTATCATTTATTTTGTTTTGAAAGGTCAAGAATAAGGAAATGAAAATTGGTAAAAGCAATTGTTGCTAAGGGTGAGGAATAAATCATATACTGTCCTTGAATACAAATGATTATCATATATTAAAAGTTAGTATCACGTCATTAAAAGTTATAATTGCTTCATGGTAGTTTAAACTTTAGCATTAAATAAAACAAAGCAATTTTGGGATATTAAATAATTTGAGTAATGTAAGTAACCATATTAAGTAATCCAAACAATATTACATACATGCTATAAAATATAAAGCATTATGTCTATATATGAAAGACTATATGTTATAAATATATGTATATATAAAATTATATATAAATGTGTATACCTAAATATAAAGATAATCTCTTAAATACGTTGATGGCTTTGTATCTACAATGATAAAATTTCATCAGCAACATTTCCTATTTTACTTAATGCTCTGAGAAGCCCTGCTTATTCAGAATGCCTGAAACAAAGAGATTGCTTTTTTAAAAGTTACATTATGTATTTTCAGCACATGTCCTGCCTAACATCATAGAAAGTGCATCCATTTAAAAGCCAGACAGGTCTGAGTTACAATCCTGAATTTTCACATCATTCTCTCTGTTTCTTTGGATGAGTTATGCAACTTCGTAGTAAAATATGAATAAAAACACCTAAGTTATAAGACTAAGAAGACCCAAGGAGGGGAAACACAGCCTGCATTGAAACTAAAATGAGGTTCAAAGACATGTTGCAAGTAACAAGAGGAAACTCAGTCCAAGTTTCCCTCACAGTAAACATGCCAGGACTCTGCAGCAACAGAGAACAGGGTTGGGACATTTCAATTACTTTTTTTTTTCACAAAGAGAGTTAGAATTAAGTTGTACTTTGAAGGGAAAATATTAGTTAAAATTGTAAAGGAAAAGTTGAGCATGTAGTAGGTATAGGGAATTACACTCTACAATGTGTGGCCAGCCACCTAACAAATAAGGACATCAGAAGCAAAAGTATTTCCCAACCTGAGAAGCATGTGTCCCTGAAAAGTGGACTGCTAATTGTTGTCCTGTGCAAATAAAATCGTGGAATGTCAGATTTTCTGATTCTTCTAGAGCAGTGGTTCTCAACCTTCCTAATGCTGATGGAATGTCAGATTTTCTGATTCTTTAGAGCAGTGGTTCTCAACCTTCCTAATGATGCGACCCTTTAATATAGTTCCTCATGTTGTGGTGACCCCTAACCATAAAATTATTTTCATTGCTACTTCATAACTATAATTTTGCTACTGTTATGAATTGTAATGTAAATATCTGATATGCAGGATGTATTTAGGCGACCCCTGTGAAAGGGTCGTTCGACCCCCAAAGGGGTCACGACCCACAGGTTGAGAACCACTGTTCTAGAGAATCCTGAAATCCAATATTTGAAGAAATCCTGAGTTTTGAGTAACGGTAATTAAATTATTAAAGCATTCTGGGCTCAGATGAAAGAATTGGGTGAATGACTGGATGCTTACCTGTGCTATACTGTGAGGACCATGCCTACCTTTAATAAGTGAGGTGTAGCTGTCTTTCCATTCTTTCCACCATGGGAATCTAGAAGTTCTATGACCTCACCTCCTACCAGTCCTCCCCGCCTCCCTCCTTTCCAGCACATTATCTTTGAACAAAGCAGACGCACTCCAACTTAGGAAATTTTGGCCTGACCTCTCTCACCTGGAGTGGTCTTCCCCCGACATCTTCATGTCTAAGACTGTCTCCTTCAAGTTCAAATGTCACCTTCTTAATAAGGCTAGTACATATAATTGCAACTCCCTTTCCACCTCTGCTTTACCATAATACCTACCCCTTGTCCTTTTCCCATGGTACTATTACCCTCTGTCCTATATAATTTACATATTTACTACTACATCGACTTATTATCTGTCTCCTTACTGACATGTTCTGAGGTGGCAGGAATCTTTGTTTTGTTTGCTAATATACCTAGAGCCGAACCTGATCGATTATACACACTCGAAATAGTTGTTGCGAAAAGAAATGAGTGAATTAATTCATTATGGTTTAAAGATGATCATGGAAAGAGATGGATATACCTGGGTGAAGTTGAAGACTATAGTAAATTAACCAGAGCAGAGAGGACCTTCAAATTTAGGATTGGAGGGATCAGAATAGTAAAAAATAGAGAGTAGGCTTATGAAATTGTAAAGTATTTTGAGGTTACAGTTAAACTGTAAAAATATTGATGCTAAAACTTAGAGTTTTCCCTAATTAACTAAACACATATTTTTTTAAAAAGCATTGTTGACATCTTAAAAGAAACACTCTGATTTGGGCCAGTGTTGTTTTTCTGACAATAACAATAAAGATGATTATATTTGACTGCTAACAGTTGTTTTGCAAAACATGGTTCTGACAGAGTAGTCACAAATGCCACAATTAACATTTCCATGGTTTGCACATTAACCTTGCTCTTGGTCAATCAACTAACTTAAGTGCTATGATAGCCGTATGTAACCAGAGATCAGTCTAGTCTTCATGTAGCATCTTAAAGGGTGTCATCCTTGAGGTGTTCAAAGGGAATCAGTCAAGTCCACTCAACAGGCGGCACCTACTTGACTCTCTAGAGCTTCGGTGAATAGAGATAGACTCCATGGTCAGTTGAACGTGCTAGTCCAGAGCAGGACTTTGGAGACTAGTAGTCTGGGTCAAAATGGTTCTTCTTTCACTTTCACTAGCTCTGTGAATGCCTGGGCAGCTCATTGTGAGATTTTCCTAGAGATAATGGAAAAATCTACCACATAAGATTATTATTACTATTACAAGCTAATGCATATAAAATTTTTAACACACTGTTCTAAAGTACCACAATGTACTTTGGGGAGTATCCCTAGGAATGCTGTGATTACTTTTTCTATCTTATAATGAATTTTATAAGTAACTAGAGGCCTGGTGCACAAATTCATGCACCAGTGGAATCCCTAGGCCTGGCCTGCAGGTTCAAGCCAAAACAGGCTCTCTTACATCCCCCGAGGGGTCCTAGATTGCAAGAGGACGCAGGCCAGGCTGAGAGACTCCATTGGTGCACGATCGGGGTAGGAGGTTAGCCAGCCAGGGAGGGACCACGGGAGGGCTCCAGGGCATGTCTGGCCCATCTCGCTCAGTCCTGATGGGCCGGACCCCAGCAGCAAGCTAACTTTCCAATCAGAGCATCTGCCCCCTGGTGGTCAGTGCATGTCATAGCGAGCAGTTGAGTGACCTTAGCATATCATTAACATATTATGCTTTGATTAGTTGAACAGCCAACCGATCGACTGGACATTTAACATATTAGGCTTTTATTATATAGGGTTGTCATATTTGTTTGGCATTGGTAATAGTTGTAATGATAGTTGACAATTACAAGTTATTCTGTTCCAATTGGAGGTAACCTAATATCCTAGTCCAAAAAAAATTGCCTAGCAGTTTCACAATATTCAAAATACTTTAGAAGGCCATGATACACAGTATAGTTCAACACAATAACTTATCTTTCTTTTTTTTCTCATCAGCATCCCACGACATGCATTTATTCAAACAAATCAACATAGCCATGGCTTAAGTTCTTCAGCTTTATGAACTTCAATATCATGAAGCTAATAGGTGGAAAGATATGTACCTACTCTTTTAAGGGATTTTCGACTCTCTCCCGATATCTTATATGGCAAAGGGGCTTTGAAGCCAAAAGCCAGCAGGCTGACTCTCTGTCCATGCTGGGGTGTTCTCCTGAATGGTCTGTTTCTCTCTTCCATTTCCTGCCCTGTGAGAAGATGGCTCTGGGTAGGGAGAACAGGGAGTCACTAGGATGCATGCTGCTGATAGCAATAGTCTATCTGATGTCCATCTTCAGAAGAAAGATGTAAAGTGGAGTGGTGAAGCCCTTAATGTGAGATGCCCCCATACATCTTAATAGCACACTGTCAGGGCACAGGAAATAAAGACCTCTGGGATCTAAAGTTTAAATGCCCTGCTCAGCAGGGAGGTCAGAGAGATTTGTTTAACTGAAATGAGCTTACAATCAGGCTTTCATCCACAGATAAGGCAGGAGCACACCCAGTAGTTTCAGAAGCACTCTTACAGGACAGCTCAAATAGATTTCTCTGCCTAGTGTAGTGTTCACGTCCCTACGGCATATTGCAAAGTGCATCCATGAAGATATCTTATTTTAGACCACGAAGAAGAAAAAGCTGCACATGAAACTAGATTTTATTTTTTAATTTTAGCGACAAAGAAGAAATAGAAATTTTTCATGTCTGCCATTGTCTTTTTTTGTTTGTTTGTTTCTCCTTATGATTTGGGTGATGTTCCTAACACTTGCATTTATTTAAATACAATTATTTTAGCATTTTTCAGGGTCATGGATGTATTTACTCTGCTAAGTTATCCAGCTTGAAAGGCATGAATTAACTACTAATGACTACTTAATGAGAGCTTGATGGCATGATGTTTAAGCGCTTGTCTGTATGAACATATTGATTAGCCAAGCCACCTTTTGGACTTATTGTTGGTAAACTGGGTTGATTTCTGAGGTGGATAAAATGCATGGCTAAGTATTCTGTTCACCCTGTGGTTGGGCAGGCTGTTGTTTATCACAAGGTTTTAGTGTTCTTAATGAACTGTTAACAAGCTGTCAATTATGGTGTTTATGCAGATTAAGGAAAGAGACATTGAAAGATTGATGTGCCTGGAGTTAAAAATGCCTCCTTGAGATATTACAAAGTTAATAATTTCCTCTTTTCATAAATGTTCTTAAACACGTGCGCTCCTTTACGGCTGACCATTCCGATGATGTGTGCTGACCAGTCCCATGATGTGTGCCGACTGCTCCCATGAGGTGTGCAGTGGTAAAGGACCACCCCCACTTTGAGCCATGTGTAGTGAGAATAAGACACATCCGGCTTCAGGAAGGGCTTTGCTTCAGGTTAGCCTTTCTGGAACCATTTTCATTCACCTTGGCCATGAGTGAAGATTGATGTGCCTGGAGTTAAAAATGCCTCCTTGAGATATTACAAAGTTAATAATTTCCTCTTTTCATAAATGTTCTTAAACACGTGCGCTCCTTTACCGCTGACCATTCCCATGATGTGTGCTGACCAGTCCCATGATGTGTGCCGACCACTCCCATGATGTGTGCCGACTGCTCCTATGAGGTGTGCAGTGGTAAAGGACCACCCCCACTTTGAGCCATGTGTAGTGAGAATAAGACACATCCGGCTTCAGGAAGGGCTTTGCTTCGTTAGCCTTTCTGGAACCATTTTCATTCACCTTGGCCATGAGTGAAGTTCAATTTGAAATGTTCTGAAATTCATGGGTAAGCAGGATTTCCAGGTGGGATATACATTTTTCCCTTCTTCCCACTGGAGACCACCTACTGTGGTGAAAACATTGCTTCCCCCTGTCCTTAAATGTCCTAATGTTAGCTGTCCCAAACCCATGTCTCTTCTTAGTACTCAAGATGACCTCTTCAGTACAAATCCTTTCTGTGGTTTTGAATTGTCAAACTGGAAACATTTCCTTCAAAAGTATTCTTCTATGCCGAGACCCCAGAAAAAAAAAATAGCCTATTTGTGGCCAATAGCCAGTGCATCCACTCATTTTCTATCTTGTTCTTTTTTTTTTTCATTTTATGTGCTCTTGAATTTGTTGACCTAATACACTCCCAGGCATCCTCCAAGGACCTATACAACTATTTCCTCTGTAGTCCTTCTTGCCCTTCCCCAGGCAGAGCAAATCCTTTTTTGCAATATTTCCAAAGAACTTTAAAGGACTGAAGTGCCTACCACCATCTCCACACCCTGTCTCCCCAGCCGTCCCCCCACAAACTGTGAGCACCTTCAGAATGCAGCCTGCCTCATATCCATCTTCACGAATCACGTTTCTCCGTCTTAGAAAAGAGCCACCTCCTGACACTTCTGCAGAAATTCTGCTCAGACTTATGTTTTATAATAAAACGAAGGTTATTAAATGGTTCCCAATGTTTATAAGGATAATAATTTTGCTGCAGCCTCATCACTTTTATTTTTAATTGTTATGATCAGAATTCTATCCACAGTTATTAGGAGAGAGCTTTCCTTGAAGAATGCTTCACCTCACAGTACAATTAAAGTAGACATATCTTAAAGGCTCTTAATATTCCCCCCAGAAATGAGAAATTGCATCTTGTTTTGTTTTGTGAAAGTCATGTTTTGATTATGTGAAATTGGTATTTTATGTTAAAAAATCTTTTTTCTGTTCAGCTTTGAGCATGTAGACTTGTGTACTTGTTAGCATATTACTTATTCCAAAATTATTGAAAGTATCATTCTTGCAGGTTTTTCTTAACCTCATACTCTCAGCTCTGGGAGTTATAGTGTTTCATAAAGGAAATATCCTAATCGATAGACAAATCATGCATTCATATCTAGTTGAGATGATGGATTAAGCTGTTTTATTATAAGTGTATCAAAAATGCAATAAATATTTGCCAATGAAATGTAGTTATCATAAGGTTTTGCATGGTGCAATTTCATGTTAATGTCCAGGAGAAATATAGATGGCTTTATATGTTTGGTTACAGTACCTGCTCTGCAGTTTGAAAAATTTACTTGTAAGTATTGAAAATGGAAATTTGAGAGTTCCAAGTATCTGTGAGTTATTTCTAAATACCACTTAGCTCCTCCGAAGACAGATGAGGGAGGGCAGCATGAAGCTGTAATTCTGGTGACGGATAAAGCAAGCTGGGCAATCAGAGGAAGTAATCCAATAAACTAAAAGAAAAGAAGGGCATTGGTCTTTTGAGAAGCAGGAAGGCATGATGAAGAGAGCCGGGCTCTGGGGACAGCTAGTGTCTTGGCCTCCCAGGGTGTTCACTCCTTTGTCTGTAAATGGCAGAGATGTTGCCTGGCTCCTAGGATGCCACTGTGGATTCAATGGGTTGGTGATACTGAACAAGTAAGACCCACTGAATGCTCACCACGTGCCAGGCGAGAGTGTAACACATACTCCGAGTTCTGTATCTCCATCTCCATGGAGCATATAGCTTGTGCTGTTTGACACGTGGTCTTGGCTTTTTGAGAGTTCCAAGTATCTGTGAGTTATTTCTAAATACCACTTAGCTCCTCCGAAGACAGATGAGGGAGGGCAGCATGAAGCTGTAATTCTGGTGACAGATAAAGCAAGCTGGGCAATCAGAGGAAATAATCCAATAAACTAAAAGAAAAGAAGGGAATTGGTCTTTTGAGAAGCAGAAGGGCATGATGAAGAGAGCCGGGCTCTGGGGACAGCAAGTGTCTTGGCCTCCCAGGGTGTTCACTCCTTCGTCTGTAAATGGCAGAGATGTTGCCTGGCTCCTAGGATACCCCTGTGGATTCAATGGGTTGGTGATACTGAACAAGTAAGACCCACTGAATGCTCACCACGTGCCAGGCGAGAGTGTAACACATACTCCGAGTTCTGTATCTCCATCTCCATGGAGCATATAGCTTGTGCTGTTTGACACGTGGTCTTGGCTTTTATTTTCCTCTTAGATACCTCTAGACTTGTGCATTTTAGGAAGAAATAAGTAAAGTAGAAGCTATCAGATCCTTTTATTCCTTAATTCTACACTTTCTATGAACTGGGGAATATTATTGAATCTACATCTCAGTTTTCTCAACTGTGAAACTGTGATGCTGCTGCTCATGGGGCACCCACTTCCCAGGGCTGTGGTGCAGATCTGGGGACATAATCCTGATGAAGCCCTCGGTGCTACACCTGACACAGGGCACGTGCTCAACCTGCTATTGTCATTGTTGGTTCCACAATGCGATATTGTTATTATCACTATTATTATCAAGGATAGTTGATCTTTAGAAACCCTGCTCTATGTAAGAGGTCAATTGAAGGAACCGGGAATAGTCTGTGACTCATCATTTTTTAGAGTATCACATTTCTCTCCTATTTCTTAGTATACTTCTCATGTTAGCTCTCTCACTTCCACAATGTGAGAGACCCAGAAAGCCTGGAATGGCAGAGCTGAACCGTCCTGTCCTCCCCTGGTCCCGCTATCTTAAACCCTTTCACAGTCCATTTTCTCAGAGGAACAGTGGCTTTGTCTTTGCTTCCTGCACCTGCAGCATTGCTCTTAGGAATAGAAGGGACTTCAAAGTAGCCTTTTGTTCTTACCATGGATACCACGTCCCAAAAGGAAGACACTGCTGCCAATCTCTTTGAAATTCTGATTAATCTACATTTAAAAAGTGTTTTTAATCCACATCACTCAGACTTTCATGATGTCATATTTCCAACCATGGGTTTGTCATGCCTCCTAACTGTGACCCTCATTCCCAAATCATCCAGACATCTCCAGGGCCCTAAATGTATCCTTTCCTGCTTCCAATAGCACCTCCTCTTTTCTCGTGAGCCTTCCATCAAGTTAAACAAGGCAATCATTTTCTATTTGTTTGTTTGTTTGTTTATTGTTGGAAGTATTATTGATGTCCCTTCCTCCCCCCCCCCATTTTTTTTTTTTTTTTGCTTTCCTCTGTGACTCCTGTGTGCACACTTATAACAGACAACTTATTATTCTCATGGTTGTTTGTGGCAGCTGCAAGATTTTATATCTTTCCCTGTAATGGGGAGAGGAGCCCAAAGTCAGCACTGTCTTAGGATTTCCTTTAAACAGTATTAAATGTCTCACAAGTTTACAGAATGACCATCATACAAAAGACATAACAGTCTCATGGGGAAAATAATACAAATGCCCAGGGTGGGAAAATGTTTATGAAATAAAATTACCCATTTTTCTATACCTGCTGAGTACCCCAGTCATCCACTTTCTCCATCTACTTTGTCCAACATGTGTGTCTGACCACTCGGTCAGCCCAGGTTTAAGTTCCTCCTCGTTACTAAAGTAACTCAGTGTCTCTTCCCCGCTGCTCCTACACCATCTCTCATGTGCGTGTTCTCTGTCCTCCCAGATGGGAATGGACCTCTGGCCCCATTTAGAGAAAGGCATATTGCTTACAACTCCACTCCATTTGATATGCTTCTCATCTATCTGGCCAGCATAGCTTTGGAACAACGCAGCATTTTTGTCTGAAGAAGAAAATCTTGCACAAAAATAAAATGTTGTCAGTGAGGCTGTGATTTACAAAGAGATTACAGAGATTGTTCTATTTGTGAACTCATTCTGGCCAAATAGTGCCTGTCTCTGGAATCAGGATAATGTGGTTGCAATCCACGCTGGTCACTAACTTGTGATATGATATTAGGGAAGTTATTTAAACCCCACCTGCATTCTTATTTGCTGTAAATATTATAGTTTTGTGTTTGTTTGTTTGTTTGTTTGTTTTTACTTCTTTACACACTGCCTGGTTTGTAGCAAATGCTTAACAAATGTACTTCTTGTTGCTATCTTTAATTAAGGTTAACATAATATTTTCCAAGAATTATAAAGGTCTTTGGGTACCTCTGAGACATATATGGGTAGTTGTTGTGAGTATGAAATGCTAAAGTCTCCCAGTAAAATACATTTTTCTAGAATTTCAATATTAGGCATGCCATAAAAAATGGTACTATGACATCATGTCAAAGGTGGACCTTTCTATTAAAAGTAATACTTTTAGATAACCTTGCTGGTATCTTATTATATACCTAGATGTAAGCATTTTGCTGATATTTTCGTATTGCAGCTCCTGTTTTAACTACTTTAGCATGATTGGTTTCCACTTTGTAGTTATTAATTTAGTATTTAACTGAAATGATTTGTCAACTAAATCCAAACATAGGCAGGTGTCTGCAATATATTGGAACCATCTATTTGCTCCTCAGACCTATCCATGTTTGCTTTTAGAGTTTGTCTGTGAATGTTCATTGAGAATTTGGAGACCTAGCAGCACATTGAATTCTAGAAAAAAAATGCAGTGAATCTATTTTGATACAGAAATGATTATTGCAGAGATAATTTTCACTACAAAAAGTGGTACCGGTTACATAAATAGCTTGTCCTTTCAAGATCTCAGAATAAAACCCACAAGGACAGATGTGTTCCGGTTGTCGATTCCCAGCTGGAGCCTGCGAGGAACATGGGCGCGGTGAGAGGACGTCACTTGGTCAGAGTGGGTTCATGTGCTCAGTGTTTATTTTCAAAAATAGAAAATGGAAAGAAGGGAAAAGAGAGGGAAGAAGTGAGAGGGAGGGAGAGGGAGTTAACAGTAACAGTTTCTGGTTGCAACATCTGGTGGTCTACTGTGTTCTATGTACATTGACTAATTCAGAATGTCCTCTGCATTCATTTGTTTCTGTCTATTGTTATTAATTTTTATAAGTATGTGAATATTTCAATTTTGAGTAAATACCCTCTTCTTGCAGAAGACAAAATGGTATAGAAATAGAGACAATGAAATCTCCCCAAAGATTGTGTTTTTTTTTCCAGAAAAGCAATTACTCTTACTAGTGTGGCCACGTTGAAATGATTAGCAGGAAACAGAGTCCAACTGCATCTAAAGCAATGAGGCCCCAGTGCTTGAGACCGGTGTCTTGTACAGGTGCAACCAAATTTCAGTTCAGTCATTGTTTCCTTTGTAATCTTTCACAGGTTACTGAAATCCTTTTAAAAAATCTCATCACCTCTATTAAATAAATAGCATTTTGTTCTTTCAATATGTTCATTAGCAGTAGCAATCATTTGTTGAATACCTAAACTGTGCTAGTAGAACTGTGAGCCAGGGTAGCAACTAAGCTTCCTTCCTTTCTTTATTTTTATTTTATTTTTTTAAATTTACTTTAAATACATATTTTTATTGATTTCAGTGAGGGAGGGAGAGGGAGAAAGAGATAGAAACATCAATGATGAGAGAGAATCATTGATGGGCTGCCTCCTACACACCCCACACTGGAGATGGAGCCCACAACCTGAGCATGTGCACTGACTGGGAATTGAACCATGGCCATCCAGGCTAAACTTTCTTTCTTTATACCATACTAGAGGCCCGGTGCACAGGATTTGTGCACTGGTGGGGGGCGTGGCCTGTGGGGATCACCCCGCTGTGGGAGTGCCGCTCACCCCAGTCAGCTGAGCAGTGCTCCCACTATGGAAGCGCACTGACCACCAGGGGACAGCTCCTGCATTGAGCATCTGTCACCTGGTGGTCAGTGCACAGCATAGTGCCTGGTCGACCAGTAGTTCCGCTGTTTGGTCACTGGGCTTTTATATATATAGATATGTTCATCCTCATTGATTCCTTGAAGAAGTTTTGAAACTGAGAAATATTAAAAATGTACCTGTGCCTTTGCAAAAGTGAAAACTGATTCATTGGGCTGAGATGCTTTACACGGCTGTCCCATTGCAGGCTTGAGTGATGTATCTGATTTACCTCAAAATTGAATAGCCTTGTTTTAATATAAAACCCTGAATAGTAAAAAATAAAACAAAACAACACATTTTCTTTATCCCCGGTTGCCCTTATAAATGCTAGTCACCTTGAATAATTGTTCAGTCGAAGCTGAGCTCAGTGTATAGAGAAGAATCTGCCCCCCCCCCCTTACTAGTGGCCAGGGCCTGAAACAAGGTAGCTTCATGTTTTGTTCTTTGGGACTCCCTAATGTTCACAATCACTCACTGATAACCTGTCCCATCACCAATAAAAATAGTGTCCTTCTTTGTCAGCAGTGCCCTCCAGGTGTACAGCCATCACTTTCCACAGTTCTACCAAGTATTTATAGACACATACATATTTTTTCTCTCTCCTGGCAAATCTATAAATGGAATTTTGAATGGCAATCCTATGATATAAATATCTTTGAAAGCTTTCTCATAGTTTTACCTGCTTTGCAATCAGCCATCTTCCCCTTCAAAATCAATGCCTCTCATTAAGACTGCTTCTGGCAGGGATGAGTGGCTAGCATCAGTTTGGAGGAAAGTGGTCATGATTTTGCCTCCGGGTTTGTTTTAATTGTTCCTTCTCCTTGCAGCTTGCTTTGTGGTTTGAATAGTAGGGAATTCATTTGTAAGCTTGCCTCCTATGTTAATCAAAAGGCGGCTGTGAGGACTACATTAACCCATCCCAAATTACTTACTGCACACCGACCGGGTGCCTGGTCCCCCTCAAGGTGTCACAGACTCAGGTGTAAACAAGAGAGTCCCTGTGTTCATGGAATTTAATTTTAGTGGAGGAAGCCGGAAATGAACAAGACGGAAATCACAGGTGAGCACTGCAGAATGGAAAAACAGCATGAGACGTGTGAGTAGAGCAGAGGAGATAGTCTAGGAGGGGCAGGGAAAGCCATTTCTCTTAAGGTACATCATTTGAGCCAAGAGGACAGGCAAACAGGGGAGAAAGCACCACACACAAGTGTCTTGAGAAGAAGGGATGTGGAATGTTGATGGAAGGAAAGGGAAACTCTATAAATCCTTATATGGCAGCTGGAGGGCATGAGATGAGACTAATGAGTGGACGGGGCAAAACCATGTCGAGCCATGAAGTATAAGGAGTTGGGGGGGCATCCTTGCCCGAGGACATGCCTTTATTAACTTGAGAGAGAGAGAGAATGGCCACCTGCCACATGCACCTCAATGAGGGATTGAACCTGCAACCTAGGCATGTGCCCTGATCAGGAATCAGACCCATAACCTTTGTATTCTGACTCTGCCACTTCCCTAAGCTACAATATTATCTGTAAAGTGGGCCTCATTTTGATCTTTATAACTCCTTGGGAAGGTTGAAATATGACAATCCAGGTAATCTCTTCTGTCAGCAGTAAGCGTTCCGCAGATGGAGGCGTTCCAGAAAACACTTGGGTGTCTCTTAAGTGTCCCCTTCGTTCTCTAGCCTGGGCCACTCATTAATTTATTTTGTCCTCTCCTCCTGTCCCTTAGTATCACAACATGTTGGCAATTTTCTCTGAGATTCCTGCACTGGGGCCTCTGGGGGTGGCAGGGGTGCTGGCTGCCCGTCTGGTAATTTTGGCTGTTCTCCGCTGGAAGTGCCATCACACAGAGAATAACGGAGAGAAGGAAGGTGGCGCAGCCTATTAAGTGGCCCCATAGGGCGGCCCCAGCAGCAAAAATCAAAACAAACAGCGTCCTAGAACAGGTTTGAGCTTTAGGGGGTTTAAAAATGGACATTTTCCCCATTACTAACATATCACTTAAACTCTAACATGACAGCTCTCAAAAAGTTTCTTCTAACAAAACCATTTTTTAGTCCAAAATCATTCATTTTGCCTACAGATGTCAGAGCCAAACAACACCTAGCAGACAATTTGGTCCACAGTTTTCAAGGGTACAGGTAGGAGCAAGTAGAAATCAGTGACCTGCTGCTATTTCATCTTTCCAGTGTTTCTGTACAAGCTAACCACTTCAGGGAACCTGAGCAATTCAAGATTTTTTAATGATGTAAAATATCGAGTTGAATGGCTTCTATAGAAACAGCATCCAAATACTTAAGAGGTATATTTTGTCTTCTGTTTTATTTGAGGAATTCCAAACTTAAAACTCTACCTAAAGAAAGGAATTAAGCATTTACATATACAGGGTGGGGCAAAAGTAGATTTAGTTGTTAGTAACTGAAACAGAATTTATTCTTGTATTGTTTATATTAATTATTGTATTATTTTTCATATGAGCAACTGTAAACCTACTTTTGCCCTATCCTGTAAGACAATTGAATCATGAATCTATATTGTTAGGCTAGCCATAATATTGCTATGAAATTTTCATAGTGAGGGCATAATAGTTAGATTGCAGGTCATTACAACAATTGCTGATTTCTTTTTATCTAAATCATTACATAGAGAGGCAAATGATATGCTTTATTTCATTGCTTGGTTAATATTAGCGTGTGGGAAAAGAAGGATATTTTTAGAAGAGAATTGTAAGACAGGTAATGTCAGATTTCCCATATTTAACTTGATGGCAAAGAAGGCTGGGAAATCTCTATGGAATGTTAAGCCTGGGACAAAATTATATCCCAGCTATTAGGGAAAAAATCATTAAAACTTTTTGATATAAAATGAAGACAGTTACTTGAAAAAATGGGATTATATCTATACAAACCCAATATTGGGGAAAAAGTGTAAAAGGAAGGAAATAGAAAATATTTGGTTTGCATTACATTATTGAATCTCTGCTCCCTCCTTGCCTGGCCAGTGTCTTCTGTAAAATACATTGCATTTGAGGATGAAGTATGCATAGTTACCTATACACTGTTATCCCTGTACACAGCCACATGCCTATCAACCTATATATTTATCTACATATTTATCATAACTTAGGAAGTATAAAATGAACTCGGTTTTCCTATCACCTACTGTCTTGCAAAGGTTATGCTCAGACAGAATGCCTGCAAATAATATCCTCACTACTACATCACAAAGATAAGAGTTTTAATCATTTGGGTACTTACCGTGAGAATCATTACCGCTCTGCACTTAAGTTATGAAGCTGAGCTATCTTTTCATTATGTTTCCATGCTTTCTATAAAATGAAAGTTTAGGTACACATCTACACTTGAGGAAAATAATGGCCAAGATAAAAGAAAATGTGTACAAGTTAAATGCTAATGCAATAAAACCCCTCCTGGAATTAAACTTTTACCGTTGTTCAATTACTCACCCATTTTTTATGAGACATTCCCAATATGGCAAAGCTCAGTGCGTGCTTTATACCCACAAAACAGCTCAACACACACATGGGCTCCCCATGTTTAAACCGGAATGACAAACATTTGACTTCTGCAGCAGGAAGCAACAACAGATTGAAACGCAATGGTTTCTACCATCACTGTAAATAATCATTTCCCTAGATAGAGCCTTTATCATTTCTTCCCTGTGCTTAACAAATGAGAACGGGTTCAGGTAACACCACCACATATTTATCTGTTGCTTGTTGTACATTTCACAGTCGCCGAGTGGATCAGCTTTGCTAAACGTGCTCATTAGTGCCGATTTGTTGCACTCCGTCTCTTTGAAGAAACCTCACAAGCAGTTGGAACCCTTATTTTATTTTGGTTCCACGGTGGAAAATTGTATTCACATAAGTAAGCATATACCAAACAGCAATAAATCATTATTTCTCAGATGACCAATATCAGCAGGAATCTCATATACTTCTCTGCGGGAGTTGATTTCCAAATTCATTGAATAATTATCGGTGCTGCTTTTCAGAAGTGAGAAACATTTTTCCTTTCTATTCCGGTTAACTTTTAAATGCTACCTTTCCCCCTCATTTCCTCAACACTTCTGAGAATTATTGGTAAAGGAAGGAGGAAAAAAAGGAAACTTATATTCAGCAAACGTCGAAGTGGTTAGAGTATAATCTGTGAAAACCATGCACCCACCCCGAAATGTAAACTTTTATAGTATGAGCCTTGGGACAAAGATTGAATTTTGTGTTAGATTGTCAGTAAATGAAATAAATACAGATTTAAGCTTTGATATTTGAAGGGAAATCTGAGAATTTATTAGGCAGTTTTAAAATATAATAATTAGACTATTTCTCTTTCTTTTGCGCTGCCAAGAGAAAAACCAACAACAACAAAAATATTGCCTTTTCACTTCCCAAAGGATTAATTGAATTTTGGTAGTAAGCACTGAGCGAAGTTTGAATAATAGGCACATACATTTCCATATTCCCCTACAGGGGCTAAATTTATTAACAGCAGGCAACTCATAGTCTTTGCTTCTAGAGTGAATTTATGAGACATTGTTTGGTTTCAAGTCAGTTTTACTACAGATTAGATACTGACGACACATTCCAGAACCTGTGAGCATTCTCTACTTGGCTTAGAACTTGAACCAACATTGTTAAATGGCTACTGTGCAGTGTGTTATTTTACTAGTAGGTACTGTTACAGGGAAAACAGCCAAACATGGCTTTACAATTAATTTCAGAACTTACACTCAGGAAGGGTAGGGTAGTGGTGGCAGGTTGAGATTCTGACAAATATTTAAATGCTTTCTGTTTATGCTATTGCTCCTTTGAGGAATTTTTCTCCTTTAATGCTTTAAATGTTCTCAGATTTTTTTGAGCTGCTAATTAGCAGGTAAGCTGAAGCAATTTAGGGAATGCTTTTTACTAAATTTATTTTCTGGCATTAAAGCCTGAACATAGTAAATACCTGAATGTAGAGCAATATTACCTTTGTACTACTGGTGTTTTTGCAGAAAATATGTAGTCTTTACATTATCTCCACATTTATCTTTAACTCCCAAAGTGAAAATATAATATGAATATTAACTGAAGGCAAAATATATTAATATAAAGTCTAAGAAATATTTTTGTATAAAATATAATGCACATTATGATTTGCCTTTTCATTGAAAAAACTCTTGGTTTTAAATCAACATATATGCAAAAAGTACAATATAGTCCAGATCTTAGAACCATTCAAAAGAAACTCAAATATGTATTCTTTCTAATTAAAAGGATGTCTAAGTAACTACAAAAATATCAATGTGGTAACATACCTTTGTGTTACTTTGGCTTGGAATCCCTTTATCTCTTAACTAATAAAAAGATTTAATATATGTATGAGTTTTAATTAACATGATGAACAAGGTACCTTCCAGATAGTCTAAAATATCTTATTATAAACTATTACTAAATAAAAACATATTTGAAATTATAGTAATGCATTAAGATAATCAAGTAATTTAATAATACATGAAAAAGTTAAACTATAAGATGTAATTTTTCATTAATATTTTATTAAAATACCCAAGCCAAATTGCTTCTAAATAAGTAATTACTTTGTAGTTCAGATATAATCTCAAAAATAATTTTTTGTTCAATTATTGAATTTATGAACCTCATCCAGCAATTATAAAACAGTCATTAAAAATGATTAGGAAAGCCACAGCACAAAATGTCTTACCCCTGGATTTTACCCAGGTTTACTATACTGAAGACTCTAGAAGTACTGACAGGACATTGAATTTATAATATTAATAAAGTAGCTATAATTTAGACTATATTTATTGGAAATATCTGCTCACACATATGGAGGATGTTATTAGCTCAAGTTCTCTGAGTTTCTTAGATCTTATGGGGAAAAAAGAGAAAATAATAGACATGATTTAGGTTAATTTGAAGGTTGAATTGAATATGCTACATGACCCAACTACTAAGAATGTCCCAACTTGTCTAAAAATTAGCAAAATACCAGATAGAATCACTTGGTTACTAACTCTTTGCTTACTTAGTAATTGAATGCCAGCATGCTGGCCATCTACACAGATGCTCTACTCTAGATGAATTTTATATGTCTCATTTATTGTATCACCTGTCTATTATTTTAAATTCTTTTTCATTAGGTAGGCTAATGTGTGAGTTGTTTCATGGGGGTGAGAGGAGCATAGTATGATCAAAGAGATACGAGGAATGCTACATATTTGATACCTTGAATTCATTGAAATTCTCATTGTTGTAATAGAGAAGACATCTCTTTAAAACAGTGTCTCCCAAAATGTCATCAACTAATCATTCCTTAGTAATATTCTACTATAGTCTACTAGCTACCTGATAATCGAAGCTATTTATAACCTATCTTCTATCTTTCTTCCCAACTTTAGTTTCACCAGAAAACCTGTACTTTGGCCTCCATGAATCCCCAAGCTGTCCCTCTTTTGTGCCTTTGCTCATGCTCTTCCCTCCATATGCAATGTCCATTGCTTCTCCCTTCTCATCTCAGCATGTTCAAAACTAAGTGCTTAGAACACAAATTGTACACATAAACAGTTTGCCAGGGTATAAGGTTCTAGGGGTGCATCTATGCAATTGATGTATCAAATGAGGCTTGAACAAATATTTTTAATGGTTTCAGAGCAAAGTATATTACATCAGGAATTATTACAAAGAGAACAATTAAGATTTTCTATATGCCTCACATGAAAGGGTCACCTCTGAATTTTTCCCAGGAGGCAAAGATGACGAAGCTAGCTTTTATGGAGAGGGTAGGACATAAATTATATTTTGACAAAATAATGTAAATGTGATGAGAAGCTCTAAGCTCATGCAACACCTGTCTCAATGAGTGGGAAGACTTGGAGAGGAGACAGTTTGCTTTACAGAAATGCCCTACTTGCTTTTGTGACTAAGAAATATAAATGCCTGTGGGTTGCTTTCTGAGCTGGGACTCGATGATTCAACAATTGTTTAAGTGCACTAAATCCAAGATGAAAATACTTTCAATCGAATCTGTCTCTGCTTACTATGATATTAGGAAACTTACTTAACCTTTCTAGGCCTGTTTATATCTCTGAAAACAGAAATAATACCAATTTCCTAGAGTCCATGAATGAGTGAATAATAAACTGTATATGAATACAGGGAAGATTAGCATGTAGTAAGTTCTCTATATGTAGAAAAAAGTACTAATAATATTACCCCTCTTCATTCTTTTGCTGCCCTTTCTCTTAGATAGTAACAAAGAATTCAGTAGCATGTCGTGAATATTCACCACTTTGCGAGTCATGAACATTCTTAACTACCTATATTGTCCTTGAAAAGAATATAATAATAAATCATTACCAAGGCCACAATTTTAAAAGATAGAGCATTTTATCTATAATGCATTATTGCCAATTCAAATTCAGTTACAGTATGAAGGCATTATCTAATTTAATTCATACCTTTGACCATCTCCTGTGGCTGGAATAACGTCCTATTTCACATGGCATCTCTAACACTACCCCAATTACCGCTGTCTGATGTTTTCAGACATAATTTATTTTTGATAAATAGATTTTATTTTAAAAGTGTCTATTCAGCTCTTTATATGTTATAACCAAATCTTGTTTTAATGAGATAACTATACATAACATGGCCATATTTTCATGTCTCTTGAATAATATATTGAGATCATTCTCCTTATAACAATTTAATGAAAATAAATGTGTTTTTTTGTTATTGAATAGAATTTCCATAACACAATGAGTTTCCTGAGGTAAAAGCTTCAATGGCAAGTGAAGGGCAGAACTAGGATGCTGATCCTAATAGAGAGATTAAAATAGTGTTCATCTTGTGTGCCAACTGCGACTCATTGGAAATGGTTTCCGGGATCCCTGCATTGAAAAGAATTAAGAAGGTTCATTCAGGCTGAGGAACAGAGTGTCGCGGTGGTTACGAGTTTAGGAGCAGGATATGGGGAATCTCAAGCACATATTCATTATTCTTGTCCAAATGAGCCATTTAATATCTATAATTATTGGGGAAATGTAAAAATATGATATACCTAGAATCTAGACTACTTTCACTTCCATGTTGTAGCAACCACTGAACTCCCTGACAAGAAAAAGGCACCATGTATTATTAATTACGAATGAACCTTTTTCCCTCTTTTGTTTATTGCTTGATTTTAGAGTGAGAGAGGCAAAATGTCAATTTGTTGTTCCATTTATTCATGCATTCATTGGTTGATTCTTGTATGTGCCTCAACCAGGGATTGAACTCACAGCCCTGGCATATGGGCATAATAACACTCTAACCAACTGAGTCACCATGTCAGAGCCCTTTTCCCCTCTTCTAACATCTCTTCTCATAGCTCCTGTCTTTGTCCTCTTTCTTATTCCTCTTTCTTCCCTCCTCCTACTCTGCTTGTAGATTCCCTTAACTTTTTGTTCTCCTTCACTTTCATTTCTCTTCTTTTTCAAAAATTTTGAGCATATATAGTTATGTTTACATATTAAGCCAGGTGCCCAAGCAAATCAACAGTCTGTGCCACATTAGAATGGTAGATTGTGAGGTTGTATCTAATTGGTCATTTGTAATTAGTCCTGATCACAAAGAGGGCTCCAACTAGTTTTCCCTGATGAGCACATGGATGTTCCCCACTGCTATTTGCTAACCTCCTCCTCAACTGCCCAGCAAGCTAACGACCCAGGAGGCATCCATTTCCCACCCAACTCCTGAAGGTAATGGGGAGCTGGCTGCTTTGAAAATGCTTGGATGCTCACCCATGCGTGTAATCTTCCCAGGACTGCTCTCCTTCATGGAGAGTTAATTGCTCTTTGGGTTTCCTAGGTATTAATCTAACATTTACCTAAATATTAACCCTTTTCCAAGCCCAGCCTAGAGGTAATTTTTGCCATTATGCTGACCATATGCTAAGAGAAATAATGTTTATAGCAGAGGTTATTCGCTTGTTTGTGTGTGGGGTAAATGGGTCAAAGTAATATTCTAAAGGAGTTTAGCATTAGTCACTAGCTATTATCTTGTCTCTACATTAGATGGATCTAATAATAATTTTCTATTTTTATTATCTTAACTCTATATTTTCAAGTAAAATTCCTATAAAACTCTTTTTGTGGATGTTTTGGGAACTCATCAAAATAAGTCTAATTATTTTATTGTACATCTTGCACACTTTATTAGTATGTGGCTTCCTTAAATGTAATTTTGGGTTTATTCAGCTATTTTTCTACTTTTCTATCAACTGAATCCCATAAATCCCCTTTTACTCTATTCTAATGAGGGAAATCAATTGCACACTGATGTTGTTCCCTATTTCATCAGCAGGTAAGTTGCTATTATTGGGAAGGAGTCCTATGGTCTGGTCTCAACTCTTTCTATTAGGTAGGAAAGGGAGGGAGGAAAATGACCTGGACCTTTTATAGGTTGTGTTGGTAAAGAGTGTGAGAAGCCTTTTGCTAATTAACAATTTTTCATGCTCTACTATAATACTTTTATTTGTCTCTTTTTGAAAATGAGTTTCTGTGCTTCTCTTGGAAAGATGGGTGAGGCATGGAAGGGCGTTAGTCTGTTTTCTCTCGGAAGGATGTTGCAATGACTGAGAACAGTTGCAGCGGGAGCATCACTTGGTGTGTTTGCCTAGAATCTGATGCCTCCTCTGCCTCTTACTTGACATGTGTCCTTGGGTCAATCTCAAGCCTCAGATTTTTCCATTTTAATTTTTTAGTTATAAAAAATAAGAAAAAAAACATTAAAAATAGAGTATTAAACAATTTCCTCCATTCTGAAAACTGTACATATGTCAATCCAAGCCCTTTCCTTGTTTCCCTACAAATAATCATTTTTATAAATCCCTGTCATCCTGTGACTTGCTTTTTCATCCAATGTTTTCTGAGATGAGGACATGCTGACACAAAATTGGTTTATATTCTTTGTATTGTTTCTAGCATTACATTAGCTGAATTAATTATGTTTGATTTAACCATTTACTAATGATGAATATTCATATTATTTGCATTTTTATTACATGAAATGCTGTGATGAACATCTTTGCACACACATGAGTGACTCTCTAAGACTAATAACTAGAAATGGATTGACTGGATTACAAGAATGTCACTTTATTAATTTTAAGAAATAGTGCCTTGTTGCCCTCAAAGTGGCTATATTGCTAAAGCTTCCACCAATAGCATGAGATGTACTTTCCCTAAAATCTCACCAACACTTGATAGTATCGATCTTATGGAAATCTGACTTTCTGCCAATTTTATCTAAAAGTATATCATTTTACTACCATTTCTTCTGTTTTTATTTAGTTTATAAAATGAGCAAGTTAACCTTCCTAATAGAAATTATAAAAGTTAGTTTTAAAAAGAGCTTGAAATATATTTGAGATTTAAGAGATCTCTGAAGCATTTTATCAGAAATAGCATTATTTTCTCACAACTTAGATGGCTACAAAGATAAACTCCATAATGTGGTCAATTTTCAATGAGAGCTCTCACTTCTAAGCCTGTGAAAAGACCTGTCATTTTCACAAGCATCTCCAAAGAACTTGCCATAGGTCAGTTATGAAGACATAGCAAACCTGCCCCAATTACCCGGCATCTTGACTTGGGGTTGTTCAACTTGTTTATGCAGGAACAAGTTATAAAACATCCTATCTGAGCTAAAACGTAAGTTGCTGTGTATAGAGTTTTGCAAATGCACAAAAACATTGCACTGGTTGATAACCTTTGAAAATTTAGGCTATTTAGGTCAATGAGGAGATGATGATAAGGTTTGTTATTCTGTGAACATCTTCCAAATGATCATGAGTTTTCAATAGCACATTTTCTCTGTCTGTTCTATGCTTTGAAATGATGGGTCATGAAACCTAGGAAACTGGGTGTGCATGGATAGCTGCTTTCCCCTGGGATTTGATGGTGCTGGTCCAGCAGAGATCAGAGCATTCCTGCCTGGGTGCTGAATTCAGTCCAAAGCTTGTTTTATAAATAAAGTTTTATTGGAATGCCTAAGAGAAGCCTACTTAATTTATGTGTTGTGTGTGGCTGCTTGTCCTAGGAGGGCAGAGTTGAGATGTTGTAACTGTGAAACCATCTGATGCAAAGCCTAAAATATCTGCTGCCTGGCCCTTTATAGAAGAGGTTTACTGATCCCTGGTCCACTATCCACAGCCTGAAGTGAACTACATTCTGAAAGTTGAATAACTAGTTTGTGAAGAGATACATGGACCTGTGGTCTTTTGAAATATTTAAAGAAACTTTAATAATTCTCTTGGAAGATGGGTAATAATGGCATGGCTGAAGACTTATAGTGAATTTTGTTTAGAAAATATATTTGTTTGTCCTAAGAGAAGTGAGGACTATAGTACAAGTACATCTGAGAAACACCTTAACTGGTGGATAATAGTAATTTAAACAATGTAGTTGTTTGCTATATTTTCTATATTACTGAAATAATATCTCCTCTAACTTGATAAAAGTAGCTTATTATACACAGTAACTCTTTAATGTTTAAAAGTAAAAAAATGGTTTAAGTTATGGA
This sequence comes from Myotis brandtii, assembly GCF_000412655.1. Classification (NCBI taxonomy): domain Eukaryota; kingdom Metazoa; phylum Chordata; class Mammalia; order Chiroptera; family Vespertilionidae; genus Myotis; species Myotis brandtii. The sequence goes on from NW_005362269.1 coordinate 13,381,173, forward strand.
TTTCTGTAGTTTTAATTTAATGGTAAAAAATCTGTCTTATGATTACTCAAAACATCTGTCTTTTTATCCCAGTAAGTTAATTCATTAAGTTCAAAAAGACTTACTTAAAATAGCATTAAAATATTAGCATATTCATTGGCAAATAAATGTTTAATAATTTTATTTCATATTTCCTCAATTCATAGTGACTGGTATTATGGTGCAAGATAAGTAAAATAGTCTCAAGAGACTTTACTAATTCAGGAAGATACTGTCAGCCTCATATTTCAGCAGCATGTCTTAGTCATAAAAAGAAACCATAATCAAATCTCAAGAAACACATTATAATATTAATTTTGTTTCATATTTCCACACATCCAGTGTCCAGTAGTCCTGTCACAAAGTCATATGCATGTACACACACACACACACACACACACACACACACACACACTGTCCTCAATGCTTTCATGAAAAAAATTACATGGGTGACTTTCATATATAACAAATGAAAAACTTCTCAATCAAGAGAAATCAGATGTTTGGGGACAATCACGTTTCAATATAAAACTAATGAAATGTCTGGAGACAAATCAGAAACTATTAGCAAATAAGTACAATAAAAACAGAAATAATTGCACCCAAAATAAATGCAAGTTAAAGGAAGCATCCCAGTATATACCTCATGTAGAGAAATAATTTGCCCAGAAGTAGATTACTGGCTCTAAAGAAATAAAACCAGATTTCCCTACAAAAATCATTCTCCAACTTTTACTGGTTCCTCTCATATTGTTGGCAGTGATTTTATTCAGAGAAAACACTGGTAAGAGTATATGGTGACCAGGAAATAAGGAAATTCTTTCTAATCTATGGCCAAAATGCCTGGCAAGGAGTAAAAGTTGAGCAAAGTTTTGCAATAAATGAGCATGTAGGAAATATTAAAACATTATTGAACTGAAATTGGGTTTCCAGCAAATTGCCACAAAAACTAGTATGATCATACTCGGTGTGAACTTTAAATTATATACATTCTTCCTTTTGATTTTTATAAGCACAGGTGCAACCTCTTTGTGTCTCAGTTTCCCCACTTGGAAAAGTGGGTGTAATAATGGCAACAGCCTTATAGGGTTGGGTGGAAGATGAAGAGTTGTTATACAAAAAATACTGAGAAAGCCCTGATGTATTGTGCTCGTAGGATCAATAGCAATTATAGTCATAGAAGTGATGGTAGTACTGGTAGTGATAAACAAGAATCATAGTCAAAGGCCTCTTTAAATGTCTCCAAATTTCCTAATTTAGAGTGTAAGTAAATAATGCCAACATTAACAAATACGTTGTCTAGAATTTTCTTCATAAGAGAAATGTAAGGCATTCACTCTTGCATTCAAGAACCACTAAGTAGGCTTTGCCCTACTTCTGGGCAGAGATATGGAGATGAGCAAGGTTGTCTCTGCTCTGGACGAAGGTACATCCCAGAAGGGGAGACAAATTATGAACAAGTCATTTCAAAGCAATTGTGTTCAACATGGATATAAGAACTATGACTAACTCAGTAGCATATAACTAAAAACTGTTGTAAAGGAGACTTTAGACATACAGTCTATCCTCCCTGCAGCCCTGCAAGGCCAGCCTTACCAACCCCATTTTACACATGGAAATATCTAAGAGGTGGAGTCACTAACCCGGACTTGTGCACCCAGGGTGTGGCAAAGGTGGAATTGAACCCAGGTTTTCAGAGACCCGAGTCCATGGTTTCAGAACCAACCGCTCGGCCATGGCTTGCCTGGCTCGGAAGACCAAGCATGTTGGCCAGGATACCGCTCACTCCATGGTGGGGCTGCCCACACATTCCCTCCTCTGGACACCACAAATGGAGCATAAAGAAACATGGAGAGAAGCCATTTCATTTTAGGGCTCTTGACTGCAGTCTGTTCAGTCTGGCCTGGTTTCTTCTCAGTGCTTATGGACATGCTAATTGCTGTGGCTAAATGGTGTCATCGTAAGTAATAATGTCCCGGCGAAAGGTTCAGTCTTCCCCAGGGTCTGGTGGACATCTTCGGCCACTGGTCCAGCGGTAAGCTGAGCAATGGGAGGAGAGCTTCTGCTCCTCTTTATGGAGCCACTTGTTGACAATATCCATTAAGGACTGATATCAAAATAGAAATTCTTTGCGTTGGAATGAAAATGAGTGCAAACATTCTGGTCTGCTGACTGGATCCATGCAGACCAGATTGAGGAAATGTAGGGCACTCCCTACTCTAAAGCCTGGAAGAGACTTCCAGATATAAATAGTGGTGCTTTGCCCCATTTCCTCTGTTTGTTTGGCATCGATTAAACTACTCCACCTTCCAATTTAGCAAGGTTATAATTTAGGACTCTGTCCACACATCTCCTGGGCCAGAGAGATGTGTGGTTTCTCTGACATCACTCTGAAGCTGTGACTTGCAACTCATGCACCACTGCCCACCAGCACTTCCCCAGGGTCCTTCCTCCAATCCCATTTTGCCTCAACTAACCACTTCCCAGCTTTCATTATGACTGTGTTCAAACATACAATAATGTAAAATTATGCAGTGAACACCTAAACTTTTTAGAGAGCTGATACCAATTTAATGTCTAACTCTAGCAACACAGGTATTCTCCTAATTTTCTTTTTTGCTCACCCCACTTCAATCTTTAACACACATGCACACACACACACACACACACACACACACACACACACATACACACAGAGATAAGAATTAACAAATGGACAAGAACATGGGTTTTAGGATCTCTTAGACCTGGTTGTGGAGCCTACCCAGGTGAGCTCAGAATCTCTCCAGTTTCCTCCTCCAGGAAATGAGGAGAGCAAACCCCACTCCTCAGAGTGTTCTGCAGATTAAGTAAGGTGATGTGTGCCAAGAATTGGGCACAATTGGGCACATGCCTAGCCAAATAAGTACTTAATAAATGGTAGCTGCTTTAAAGTATTACTACATGACATGTACTTAGTTATTTAAATAAGATAAAATTGCACTTAAATTAGTCGACACTAAAGTGTGTTAAAATAGTTTGGACCTGAGGCATGTGTGTGTGTGTGTGTGTGTGTGTGTGTGTGTGTGTGTTTCAGTGTTTTCTTCTTTCTCTAGTTAATGTAACAAGCATTTCCCTTGATCCTCACTTAGCTACTGAGGTGTTACAACCCATAGTCTCGAGCATTTCTGACCTGAGGCTCAGCCAGTAAAGTTTTATTTCCAATAAAGAGGACCAGGGAATGCTTTGCAAACATGAGCAGCAGCACCTGACCCCACTGGGACCACATGGAACTGTTTCCTGTGGAATTTCTGGGCTCTGTCCCAAATGCTTCATTTGAAGGTGAGTGCCTTGTGCAAAGTGCCACCGAAGTGACTCTCCACACTACACAGTTACCGTAGGACACTGCGGAGAGCCCGTGCCCACGCTGTCTCTCTTAATGAATTGTGACAATGCACTAATTTCAGCACAATTGGCCCAGCGTCTCTCATTGTGACAGAGGCGTTTCCGCCAAGGAAAGCGGCAAGGGTACTCTGAGAGCGTGGCTTGTCCAGGGCTGAGTTTGATTTATGAAATGAGACCTAGGAGCCCAGATTGAACAGATTGGCTTGCAAGAGACAGCTGTACTGGAGGAGTCGCTGCCAGGTATGGGGAGTGGAAACAGAGAAAAATGAACAGTGGGATAAAAATTCCTTTCCCAGTCTCTACTTATCAACATGAAACATCTGTTTCAGCCACAGTGGTTCCCAGTGGTAGTCAGAATTATTGATTTGGTGAAATTGCACTTATATGGAGGACAATGACATGCCCCCCACCACCACCAAGGCTGCATTTTAATAATTCATTACTATATCGGTGCTACCAACGACACAATGCATGTGAGAGGGGAGTAGTTAGTGCCAGGGCCATTGGGCCAATGGGGAGGGTGAGGAAGAACATTTTCCCCACAAGCGATAAATTTCCGCCTGCTGTTCTATTTTATTGAGGATGAACACAGTGATTAAACTGGTTGGAAAACAAGCAATAAGCTTCTGTCTGTCTCCAATTGTTTTTAATATTCTTGTTTAATGGGAGAACATAGCTTTTATTTACACTAAACATAATGGATGCATTTTAAGATTTGGATCAGTTTTTTTGTGTGTTTTTTTAATCTTGCTATCTCATATGTTATGTAAGCACATGCTGCTATAAATAGGAAGACAAATATGCTTAGTTCAGCTTTTTGTTAGACAAAAATTTGATTAGGGATGTGCAAAAGCTGATGCTGTCAGCCAACACACAGCACCAGGGAGCAATCCATACCATGTTAGAATGAAAATTAAATGCATTTATTATCAAAGACACTGCTTTTGCAGAAACGCACCAAGAAAGTTCTCAGGCGCAAATAAATAGGATCTGCAGCTCCTTAATTCCGGTCATGTTATTTCACAATGTGAAGTGGTAACCTCGCGTGAGTTCCCATGGCAGCTGAAGGGTGATGAGAAGACTGACTCAGAACTCAAGTCTTGTGCTTCCAAGCTTATTCTAAGTAGCAGCAGAACAAATGCCAAAAGCAATAGAAAAACACAAGAGCCCACCACTTGGAAAGATGCCTAGCTTTCAAATGTCCCCTGATTGTCTTTCATCTATAAAGGAATTTGCACCTTCTTAGCTGATAAGGCATTTATATAGTTTTTAAAGGTATACTATAAAAATGTGGTATGGGAAAACAAATTTTTAAAATTAATTTCTCAACTAAAATTTGAATGAGGCCGATTTAGATGTAAAAGTTGAAGAACATAGGTGATGTTCTAGTGTTTGCTCATGGCCTTAACTGGGGTGCTCGGCACTGGTCCTTGGGATGAGAAATAAGTTTGGTGTTTCAGACAACAGTGAAATGAAGCGTGGGCCGGGGAATGAGCAGAGCCTGCTGGCAGCTGGGCACTGAGAGGTTAACAGACCCTGGTGCTGACAACCTGATAATGAGGATTTATGGTGAGCAGGAGGTGGAGGTGGGTGGGAGGCTCCCAGGGGTGGTGGCTCCAGGCCCTCTGCAGACACAATACCTCAGCGGGAGTGAAGGTTACCTTCTGGATTGTAACAACAGCTGAGGTTGGCTACCTTTGTGGTTAGGTGCACACACACTGATGATATGGGAGTGTGTGTGTGTGTGTGTGTGTGTGTGTGTGTGTGTGTGTAGATCTGTATATATCATTGTATTTTTTGATATTTTGGTACTTTAAAATTTCAGATGTATCCTGGGTTGAACCACATTTTCATTAAGAAAAGAAATAAAATATCCCCTTGGACTAGTATAGGTATATAGTGGAATGGTTTAGTGGAAGGGTGGTGGATAGGAAAAACAGTTAACATAGCTTTCAAATGTCTTCATGTTATGGCCCCTGCCTACTTCCCTATCTTCAAATACTATACCGCTTCCTTCTTTGTTTGTTTGTTTGTTGTTGTTTTTTGTTGTTAATCCTCTCCCTAGGATATTTTTCCATTGATTTTTTTTTAAGAGAAAGAATGGAAGGGAGGGGGAGAGACAGAGAGAAACATCAATGTGAGAGAGACATAGATTGGTTGTCTCCTGCACACACCCCAACCAGGGCAGAGTATCAAGCCTGCAACAGAGGTATATGCCCTTGACTATAATTTAACACGGGGCCCTTCAGTCCAAGGGCTGACGCTCTAACCACTGAACACCCAGCTAGGGCTATACCACTTCCTTTTACTCACCCTTTAAAAAGTGTATCTATATAAATATAAAAGCTATTTTTATTTTCCTCAAAAATGAAGCTCATTTTTAGCTCAGGTCCTTTGTACGTGCTTCTCCCTATGACCAGTGCCCTCATCCTGGCTTTTCACGCGGCTTATCTTTTTGGCCAAAGTGCAGACAACCCACATTTCTCTTTCTCACCTTCCTCATCCCTAACACATGCAGTCTCATCCTCCTGCTTCACTTTGCTATTAGCTCATTATTTTCTAAACATATCGTGTTTGTTTTCCTGTTAACAGCCTCTCTCCTGCTACAATCTAAGTCCCAGGAGAGCAAGGACCTTGCAAATTTCCTGTTAGTTCCCTTGTGCCAAGAACTGTGTGTCATTTGGTGCGCGTTGTATATTTCTTGACTTTATGAGGAATGGATGTCAGAGGTTAAGACTTTCAGAACCCCAAGCTGTTCTTTAACCTTCTCCTATGTGTGTACTTATATTCTGAGGTCCATGGCTTCTCCTAAATTAGTGATTCTTAAAAAAGAGCTAATGTTGGAATGAAGGAAGTAGCCTGGGGGGCACAAATGATCTCAACTCACAAGGGGGTTTCAGGTTCAAACCAGAGTGAATATTCTCAACTTTCCCCTCATTCTCAGCCGGCGTTAGCTCGGTTAGGCTTTCATGACTTCCACCCTGTGCTAAATTAGATACCTTAATGGGTGGTATGACTTATTAGTCCAAAAACTAAGGATGTTTCTCTGTGGGATATGACTATTAATATCCCATCATATTTCACTGTTCTGACTCTTTAATGTGTTGATATCCGTTGCTAATGTAATATTTTGCAAGAATATATGGTTTCCTATATTTTATCTTAAAAATCACTGTTTTTAAAATTATTACAATGGCTGCCTTTTATATTGAAATAATGAATCACTAAACCGTTTCATAAAACGTGTTTCCTCTTCTGGGGAGGATGTCAATAAAATCATAAACATGTTCTTGGGAACAGAAGTATTTATCTGCACACACTAAATGCAAACCAGTTCAGTTTTCCCCGAGGAGGCAAGCTCATGCGCCGTCTCTCATATTTAAGCGACACTACCTTGACCCCAAGATTGTCAGGCTCCCCACAGGCTGGGCCAGGAGATTGCTCTGGAGGAGCCCGTAATGAACCCCCTGCACACACCACGTGGTTGCACTTACAGCCTCACAGGGCTAGACAGTGCGGTGCCAGAAAGGAACGGTTGAGAACTATGCAAAGAGTCTTTGTCTTCATGGGTCAGAAACCTGGGCCTCTAGTCCAGGATCTCCTACTCATTATTATTAAGATTCATTTTCTCTGTGGGAAGTTTGGGATTCTGTGCTTAAATGAGAGAAAGTGAAAAGAATAGCCCCTTCAGGATCCCAATCCTGCCGTCCTTCTTCCCTTGGGTGTTGCTGGAGACCTCTTGGGATGACATTGCCTTTCCCAACGGTGCTTTGGGGGAGGAGGCGTTCAATAGCAAGTGCGTTTCCCTAAGGCTACAGTCAGTGAAGGTTCCCTTAAAATATGGGGTCGGGGAGGTGATGGCTTTTTCTCTGCCTTAAAAAGAATGAAATCAAAGCATAAAACATTACCTGCATGGTTCTTTGAAGAGACCTAAGGGTGACTTATTAAAAAAAAATCTTGGTTTAAGTAAACTATCTAATATTATTGCAAACATTAGCTGGAGTCAGTTAAGGGCTTGGTCAGGCTTCCGAGTACATTGATGGACAACTTTCTCTTTCCCCCTTGAAGAGTTGATTCTTTATAAATACACATGCATTGGAAGTTGTAGATTGGCATGGCCCTAGACTAGAAGTTTCCATGAGGGCTGAGTGCATTATATGACTCTCACTTCTTCTTTTGTTGGTGAATACACATGCCCGGGACATAGTAGTAACTCACTAAATACTTGGCAGATTTGTGAGTAAATAAATGCCCAATTAAACCTCTTATGCTTGGTAATAAAAACCCAGAGGAGAAATGTGGGTAGTCCAGGTGATAGGGTCTGTTTGTAGCAAAAATGAGACCAGGACCCAGTAAACTGTGTTGGAACCCAGGAAAACTGTGATTTTCCCACAGTATCAGGAACAATCAACATGTGGTGACTGGGTAAGATTTTTGGAATTGGAAAGAGAGTTAGTGAGGCACACACCGTATTCAAAATGGCCTCCCCATGTTACTTAGAACCCTGACCATTGGGTCTGTTTAGCTTAATATACATCTGTACTGATGGTAAGTCAAGTTCATAGATGTTGAGTTCAGATTCTTGCTGTCAGAGATCAATGTGGCGGCTGTGGAAATGTAAATGAATGTCTGGAGGTGCAGGGGAACAGAATGAGAGGTTGACCTTCCGAGAGCATGTCAGATTCCCGTGGCTGGAAGAAAAGAGGTAGGGAGCACAAGAACAGGGGGTGAAATATTGAAAACAGCCCAGAGAGAGACTTTGACAACTGCTTTTGGAAGCTTCAGTTCCTTATATAACAGAGTAGAATAGAAGCTGGGAGCAACAGGTTAAATGACCTTTTAATTAGAGTTTTAAAAGTCTTACTTCCGACATCCATAAGTTCAGGAAGTATATAATGCAGACCAAATAAGAGACACAGTTCTTGTAGAGAATCAAAAATCCTCTTTCTAATAATGCACTTGTTTTCTTGGTCCCAGAAAACCCATCTTCCACCTCTCTGTCATCTCCTCTAATTGAAGAAAAGAATGGTTTAGCATGCCCAGTCACTATTGTTTGAATAAAAAAGACATATCTACCCTTTTTTCTTGATAATGAAATGGCATTCCGAACATCTCTGAATCTCATTATAAAAATAAAAGGAGGCTTCTGAATGACCCTATCATTAACTGGTTGTGTGACTTTGGATAAATCACATTGAACTTCCTGTACCTCAGTTTCTTCATTTCTAAAGGAAGTCATTAAATTATAGTCTTGCCAAGGTTCCTTTGATCTCTTTTATTCTCATGTAGTTCATAGGCCAGGGAGAGAACAGGCCCTAGAGCCCAAATTTGCCCTTAATTCAGGATCAAAAGAAGAGATATTTAGGAACTGAGTCATGAACTATAAATTAAGCCAATGCAAAAACATCAAACTCAGTTCAGTCATCCACTCCTCTCAGCATTCACTTTTCTTCTGGTGAATTTCAAAAGGGAGATGAATCTTTGGTATGTAGGAACTCGGATCCGTGTCCGAATAATCAGGCTCCAGCCAATTACCAGCATGTATTAAAGTCTTCCTCCATCTCTGCCTGTAATGGTCTTAAGCTTTATAATTTTCCATCTCTTCACTGCTTAGGGACATAGGTAATCAATGAAAGTGTGTATTTCAAGAATACGCATGTCCCCAAGATTGTAGTTTGTCAAAGTCACTTTGAATCATTCCAATTGAATTTTCACTTCTTGTAAATCATCAATGTCTATAATTGCATTATGGGATCACAAGGGAGCACCCAGAAAGGTATATTAAAGGAATGGCGGGGGAGTGAGTGCAATGCCCTTGAGTCATTCCTTGGTAATACAGAGCAGAATTTGTTCTTGGAAAGCTGGTGGGGGTGAGAACCTTCTCTTTCCCTCCCAACAGGCATAATACTCACTCTCAACCTGAATAGCCCTAAAACTGTTTATTTCCCAAATGAGAGGAGCTGCAGTTCAAACCAATCCTATACAATAAAAACCTAATATGCAAATTGACCCAACTGCAGAACAACTACTATGACGTGCACTGACCACCAGGAGGTAGACAATGCAGGAGCTGCCCCCAGCCCACAGGCCCCAGGCCAGCAAAGGCGGGTGCCAGTGGGGGCCTCCCAATCGCCCCCCCAGTCGCCCTGCAGAGGGAGGGGTGTGGGGTCGGGTGGCAGCAGAGGGCAGGGCCAGCCCCCCCGGTTGCCCTGCTGGTTGCCTCCCTCTGTGGGAGGTGACAAACAGTGGTGGCTGGCAGCGAGGCTGACGAGCGGGTAGTGCCAGGCTGGCCAAGGTGGGTGCCAGCATGACCCTCCCTCCTCCCCCATCACCCCGCCGGATGCCCATAGATTGGCCTGATGGCTGGCCAGCCCTACAGACCCTACCCATGCACAAATTTCGTGCATCAGGCCTCCAGTATAAACATGAAAGGGAATTTTCTGGCTATGTAATTAGGATGATCAAGGAGTGAATATGGATGGCTTCAGGCATGGCTGGATACCAGGGTTCAAAGAACAATGACACTAAGAATCAATCAGTCTCTCTCTCCCTCTCCCTCCCTCTCTCTGTCTCTCTCTCTCCTCTGTGTGTTACCTTTGCTCTCAGGACAGTTTACCTTGAAATTTTGGCTAATTAACATCAGATCTATATTCTACCATAATTCCAGCAAAAGCCCTAATACTCTGATTGGCCTGGTTTTAGACACTTTTCAGCCCTGAATTTCTGTGATTATGATTATCCAGGCCTGTCCATGATGGGAGCCTGAGGTAGAGTCACCTCCTCCCAAAAGATGTTGAATAAAGTTGGAGAAGGGATGCCTCTTCAAAGAGAACTGGAATTCTGTCAGCAGAGATAAGAGAAGGGGTAGCAGAAGTATGCATATGTCAACTGCCCTAGTTTCCTTCCATAAAACAGAATTTGTGTTTGTTGGCCCACATGAGTGTGAAACAAAGCAATGCATAATCATAAATTCTTCCATAGGTCTCTTTCTGATTTTTCTAACTCTCAAATTTATCAATTCTTTCTATACCCATGCCATCCTCCTAAGTGTTACATGGACTCATTAATGTTGAATTATTTCCTTTCGGAAATCAAAGAAATTCCCTATTAAACAGAGTTTCTTATTCACTGAATAAACATTGGAACAAATAAGTAGCCAAATTCATAATATACAGTTTATTATGTGGGTTCTGTTCTGACCTTTGAAATGAAAATATAGCTCTTCTTTAAGCTAAGCATTTTGTCCCAAGCCTACCAAAATAGCATATTTTCTGAAAAAGGCTGTGTGTTGAAATAATTCATTCCTAAGTGTCATAGGCATGGCTTATCCCCTTGTTGCTGATTTATGTGTATATATATTTTTAATGTATCTCCTGGGAACATTAAAATATAACATTTCATTATCTATCCTCTTTTCCCCCAAGTGATGTCTCTGCCAGATATGGAATGCATGTAATTCACTGTTGCTTTTAATTTGTCAGTACATTAATTTTAGTTGATAAAGAAGTTAACTGAATCTTCTGTCCCAGTTATCTCCGATAATTCAAGTTCATTTGGCTTTTGCTTTTAAAGACTGTCTGTGTCTCCCATATCTCCTTGGGTTTACATAGCTTTTAAGTTGTCATTGACCCAAGAGATCATTCAAGGGTGATTATAGTTTTCAAGCTTGTTTATATGCAACAGCCATGACCTTTTCTCTAAAGACATCCAGCTGCTCTGAGCTGTACCTTGACCTCCAACGGACATTTATTACAAATCAATTTCATAGATTCACTGCAAAATAATGTAGAATATCTCTGCTAGCAAGATGATGGGAGGACACCAATTTATTGTCCTTAAGAGGTTAGAAAGAACAACTGGATCATGAATTGTGAGTAGTCTTATTCATTTTTTTGTCTCACTGACTATCCTTGAGAGGGACCCTTGTGCCCTAAATTTTGAATACAACATCTCTAGTATACACCACACTGATCTCTGGACAGAAAGGAGCAAAGATGTTCATTCTTTAGTTGAGAACCCTGAGATCTCAGGGTGGGCAGTATGGAGTTGGGCATGTCCTCAGAAGAGGACAACCACTGTGTCTGGTTGTTTATGAATACTGTAGTAACATGGGGGCCAAAAACCACTGTGAGAAAGGGAGGAAGGCTGAATTCTTTAAATTCCTTAACCTAGTCCCATTATGGTTTGGTCTATGGCAGGCAGTAGGTACCTAAAAGTTACTGGTGAATCAACTTGAACTGAATCCAGCCTGTTACTCTTTTTCAACTCTATTACTTTCACTACATACATTTCTAGTTGTTATGAACACACACACACACACACACAAGCAAGTCTGTGTTTTTTATGTGCTATGCCTTTGTCCCAGAGGTTTTACTGTTTGGTTTTAGTAAAACATGATTTTTCAGACAAAATGTACCAGTAACTGGGCTTCTAAGTGTTTATGCAGTAAGATATTATTTCCCATTTCAGAGCGCAGCATTCCTTTTTACGCAAGATGGATGTTCTGCTTTCAATTTATTAGTTACATAAATGAGTTTATCTATTTCTAATTTTGACTTAATATAGAAAGCATCACATTTTAGATTGCATCCATCTAATTTTCTTTCTGTATAAATATTTGTGGTAAGCTGGTTTTAGCCTGTGCCATCTGTTCATGAGGTTCAGGCAGATCATATTAAAGGTATGTACTTTCAATATCTGAATATCCACATTCATAAGCCATGCTGCCTCTCAGAATGACTGCATTCACTGCTAGGCTTCTCCCTGGGAGAATCATGTGACCAGAGCTAAACACAAGTTTGAGAGTCCCTCTGTCCCCTCTGCTGTTTCCACTGGTGTTTTGAAACCCATGGTTTCTTCTCACGGGCCTTTCATACCTGAGGCCAGTGACTTTCAACCGGTGTGTTGCGGAAGGCACAAGAATTTTTAAAGCATGCAATACCTGACTGTTGAGTCAGGGGCACTAACCTCTTTTCCTTTATAATGTCAAATTAAAAAAAAATAACAACAGCCAACACAACAATAGCCATCCGGTGTGGAATAAAAATTATAACTTTTTTTTATTGTCAGATGAGCCAAAACTACAATATATTTTTGGTGTGCCGCAGAATTTTAGTAATTAGTTTATGTGTGCCACGAGATGAAAAGGGTTGAAAATTGCTGCCTTAGGCAAAATGTAAAAATTATTCCTATAGCTTCCTTTCTCCTTAGCCTTGGAACCAGCTTAGAGAGTTCTCTTCTCTCTTCTTTGATATCTCTATCAGGTGGAGAAGTGGAAAATCTCCATTGCACTAGCAAGTGATTGAGTTAGTACCATAGGATCACTTTTTTTTTAAGTAATGGAATCATATTGCAGAGGTGAAAGCTTACAACGTAATTAAAGTTTATTTGCCTCCTGCTTTTAAAGCCTCCCCAAACATTGTGCAAAATGCTTAATTCCTATTTGAAAGAACCCACTCTTCAGCGAGTTTGAAAGCAGCCCATTTCATACTGTAAACACCACCTCACAAAAGAAGAGCAACCTCTCTCCTCTCTCTCTCTCTCTCTCTCTCTCTCTCTCTCAAGTAAAAACCTGCTTTAGAGACCTTTCCTTGAGTTAGTGTAACACCCCTCCTTGAGGCAACAGCAAAATTTCCTATTTCCAAGCAACTTTCAGGCAAAATATTTACGAAGCATGCATAAGACAACAATGGCATGATTTGCAAGTGCCATCGTTGAAAGCAAGGGAAAGAGCTAAGGGACTCACATGTTTTGTTTATATGATGTCATGTTACTAACTGTCTAAGATGCTGATCCTGCTAGTTCTTCAGGTCACAGAGACCAAACTATTAGTCATCGACAATGACCCTGTACTTCCCAACCTTTTCAAATAAATACTGTTTATTTCAATAAAAAAGACAGTTAAGAAAATATTCTAATTTTCCTATTAATTTAAGAGCCATTCACCTTTTTATTATAATTGTGAGCAATTTCAAAATGTCAAGTGGAAAGGATTGTATTGTTGTATCTAATAAGATAAAGCCGACTTCACATACAAAAGAAAACATCCCAGCAGAATTTTACTAGGAAACACAGTAATAATAATAGCAAGAGGCAACACTTACATCATTCTTAATATTTGCCAGATATCTTTGTAAAGACTGTTCTCCATCAGCACGTTAGCCTTACAACAGTTCTATGAAGAGTCCAATTGTTACACACAATTTACAGATGAGAAAAAGGAGTCACACAGAGTTGGTGAAACTGACCCAAGGTTGCACACTGTGGAGAAGGCGGAGTCAAACTTCCAAGTCAGACCATCAAATTCCAGAATCTTTCCTCTTACCAGTATGAAAGGCTTTTTCTCCAAGCATTTAAAACTATGGATGCATTCAGGTTCAAGTCCAATGTTCTCTTTTTCACACTTATTTTTAACTGCGGTAAAATGTCCATAACGTAAAATTCACCATCTTCACTGTTTCTGAGTGAATTTCGGTAGCATTGACACATTCATACCTTGTGCAACCATCCCCACTGTCCATCTTCAGAAATGTTTCATCTGTAGCCATTGGGAAACTGTACCCATTAAGCAATAACTCCTAAATCCTGTCTCCCACAGCCCCTGGCAACTAATGTCCTGCTTTCTATCTCTATGGCTTTGACTGTTCCAGGCTCCTCCTATGAGTGGGATCATGTAATATCTGTGCTTTCATGACTGGCTTAGTTTTCTCAGCATAATGACCTCAGGGTTCATCATGTTGTAGCATGTATCAGATTTTCCTTTGTTTTTATATCTGAATAATATTCTATTGTATGCACATACCTCATTTTGTTTATCCATGCATCCTCGGTAGACCTTTTTACTATTGTGAGATATCTTACTATGGACATGGATGTACAAATATCTCTAGAATTGCTGGTCCATATGAAACATATATTTATAATTTTGTGAGGAACCACCATACTGTTTTCCACAACGGTTTCACTATTTTTACATTCCCTGCATAATAGTATTATAATATTTATAATATATAGCATTACATAATATATTATAAATGTTAACAAGCTATGTCCGTTTAAAATCATTTCCACCACCCCCGTATGGAGTTCAGACATGAGCCATCTCCCACCATTTTTCCAGCTGAATGATTTATTGTAGGTGTGCTTGTTTTTAGAGTTTGACCTGAGATTCATGATTCTGCTTAAAAACTGAGAAAGGTTCTTTTAAATTTTCATTTGCACTGAAGATGCTGCGTGTGAAAGACATAAGTTCATCTCTTTCTGACTTGCTGTAGTTCTTAACATAGAGATGAGGACCCTGGCATGACACTGATATTTTTAGAGCTAGTGGCAAAGTGTCTGTTTCTTTCCTTCTGCTGAATCCACCACAGGCAGCCACAGTTCATTGGGCTGCAGAGTCTCAGCTGTATAACTAAAAATACACGCCTCTGTAAAACACTAACAAAGACAATGTCGGTTTTCTTAAAGCACCAAAAAGAAGTGCTTTAAAAATCTACTGAATTTCAATTGGGAAACATGTCTATTTTATTTGCCTCCTAGCTGGGCTTTAAGGGGACTCCTCCTATTTTAATACCTTTTTTAAAAAAAATTTATCACGTTGGGATTGCATGATTTGTGCATCTCACACTATTGAAATGAACCACCATTGCTCATCCACTTGCAAGTAAACAAAATTGTAAACTCCACTTTAGTTTGAACCCACAAATAAGCAACTACTAAGTTAGTACAGTGCACCTGTTGGTGGAAGGAAAGCTTAGAGTAGGCGTAATGTTTTGGTATGTAACCTGAAAATCCCTAAGGCTCATGGTACTGTTTAAACACTATGTGTCACTATTGGCTTTTTGGTGTTTTATTTTTGGTGGGAAGGGTATACAATTTTTCAGTTTGTATTTAGATATTTTATTGTGCTGTAAAAAATAACTCAACCCTATGTCCAGAAAGACTATTTTTAAAACTTCCCTTTATTGAAGTTTTTTGTTCTTTTCACATATTTGGAAATGAATAAAAGAAAGATACTGGCTATTTTCTTTTTAGAAACCACATTATAATGTCTTCCTTGAAGTCCGTGTTCTAGGGGAGGGGAACATCTGGCCTGCGGGCGGTATAAAGCCCTCGAAATCATTTAGTCTGGCCCTGCCAAGGCATTAGGGTTTAGTTAATTAAATGTTTGACCAAATATAGCAGGCTAATTTTTAAACTGATAATTTTGAGTGGCCTGCAAATGATGTTATAAATATCTAAATGGCCCTTGACAGGAAAAGGTTCCCCTCTAGAAGGTTCTTCTGAGACTTAACTGTGCACCTTTCAGCACACTTTGAAGATTCGCTGAGGTGCACTCTCAGTAGAACATGGTGTGATACGCTAATGCCAATGTGTTGGTTACTTTCCAACAAACTCAGTTTGTCCTCGATAGTCTATTTAATATTTACAAGACATCTTATACTGCCTTGAACTCTGGTTATTCAGCAGCATTGCTACATAGATGGGCACTCAATATTTTATTAAGAGAATGGCACATGTGTTGCATATGCTTTATGTATAAATCCACTACAATCTATCAAAATCCAAGTAACCAAGGTTTTATGCAAGAAAAATATGTATATGGTACAAAGTACTAACAAATACATTGGTATTATAATATGTACATTTTCATTTATTTCTGGTAATATGAGAGTTTCACCTAGAAATTAGTATTCTTGGTAATTGCAGATACTTATAGCCTATTGATTGTATAGTGTTTTATGGTAGACTTGAGATTAACTTAAGTTTAACATATTTGAGTGGTTAATAGCCCATGAAAAGCATAATAGTTGCAAATTAGAGACAGAAATAAGCTACATAGTCCAAAAGCAGTGGATCCTCAAGAGACAAATATGACAATCAGGATTCAAAGCCAATTGGTTGATCAATTTCACACAGACACACACACACACACACACACACACACATGCAACCCTTCCTTGGATTTCTTCAGGTTCAAACAGTTCATGGGGTACCAAAGTAAATAATTAATGCATAAACTCTGCAGTCCCCACAGAGCCTAAAGTATAGAATAAGGTACTACTCTTTCATGGAAGCCCAGAAAGGGACAGGGGCAAAGGTACAAGAGCAGACCATGTTTTCTAGTTCCCTCCCTGTAAATCATGGATGCTGAAGCTCAAAACAGTGTATGATAATTCTCTCTTTCTCAGTAGTACCATCACCTATTGCAAACATAACCATGCATGCATGCCTGCTGATAACAACAGTAGCTAACATTGATTGATCATGTGCTGTGTGCGAGGCACCTTGATAAGCCCTTCACATGGATAATCTTATTTAAACTTCACACCACTCCTGTAAGATGCTTCTGTTGTTTTATTCTCATTTTACATGTAAGGAAAACATGGCTCAGAGATTAAGAGAGACTAACCCAGTGTCATAAAGATGGCAAATGGCAGACTGAGAATTCCAACCCAAGGTCATTATTTCACTCTGGACCACCTTTGTTAACTAGCTAGTTATTACCCATATGCCAGCGTTTACTCTAGGGTAGCTGTTTTGAACTTAGGTGAAGGTCTTTTCAATAATATAGGTGTAGATGAATATTTTTGGATCTTAACACATTAAATTTTATACATGGTATATTCCTTTCATTTCAACTTCTGAACAATATGCATGTTTCTTAATTATTAGAAGGTCAGAGAGCTTGTATTTATTTCATAGGAAGGAAAACAGTTAGAGTGTGCATCTAGATTGCTGACTGTGGTGGTAAGGAAGTAGGCAGGTGCATGGAAGCTCTGGGTTGGGATCTCACTGAAATTTCAAGGAGGAAGAATGAGGATAGCTGTGTGTAAAGTCCCACGGAGGTGCCCCAACTCTCTGTTGAATAAGTGGGGACCAGAACTGTTCCAGGGAACTTACCAGTAATGACAAGTTTTCATCTTTGTTGTCTGTGATTTCATTGCTGACTCACAGTAGTATTTTCCCGCCCTTGGGAGTCTTACTGCTTATCAGGAATGAGTGAAGAGTTCAATCCATCTGAAGAAGAACTGCCTTAGTCAAGAGTGTGCATTCTTTTCTTTTCTCTTCTTTTGATTTCCTTTCTTCCCTCCCATAAAGGGAACAGTTAAGCAGGTAAACCTTGATGCCACCAACATCCTCAGATTACTGAGGAGTATATCTCTGACAAGTATGCATCCTCTTTTTATAAACAGGTAATAAAGAAGTTAACAGCTGATGCAATCTAATAATCTATCTGGATACCCAGTTTTTATAGCAGCTAGAGGGTGGGGGAGTCAAATTATTTAATGATCAATTGCTGATGTGAACCTGTATCATGAACACCATATTAGCCAATACTTATGATTCTTATTATCCACTATTACTGATAGAAGACTTTGAATGGAACCCAGTTTTATTATAACTTTAGGGTGCAGAGCCATAAATGTGCTCACCTTAGTGTAGGAGAACAAATAATCTGTAAACCTGTTCTACAAAATTTGAAGACAGACCCTGGCCCTTCACAATAGGTCTGACTGTATTAATTTATAGGAGGTTATGGTCAATCTCTCTTGTAGAAAAAGGGTGGATACCACTTCAGTTTTCAAATCCCTTTTATTAGTAGTAGCTAGAGACACATTTCTAAGAAAATTCTCTAAAAAATATATAACTATGCATTTACTGGAAATATGCTAACCTATTTAAATTTAATTTAGATAATTAGCATGCAAAGTACATACAGTTGAATCTAACTTATGATCCATAACTTTACCAATAAAATGTCTCAAACTTGCCATGTGACAGCGATGTGGTTATCATGGGAAATATTTTAGAGCCCAGATCCCCCAAAGAGTCCACACCTCTCTGGTTAAAATAATCACACCCGATTAGAGGTGCTTACATGATGTTGAGGGTAGTTTCACTCTGACATCAGTTGTAAGCAGGGGTTTTCCACACTTTTCATGTTTGGTGCTAATCCATAGCCAGCATTCTGGATTGGTTAATGTTTACACATGCACTTATTTACACATTCTAATAGGACTCTCTTCATGTAGTTGAATTTCAGAAATAGTGTAAGAAGTTGTAGAAGGTGAATGTATCTCATTTTGTTCAACTGGAAAACAAACAGCTCACATGTTCCCCTCAAGCACTTTTTGTCCTGTGGTTCAATGAGGAGAAGAGATGGGGAAGGGAGAAGCATGAGCTGAGCTCTGACTTTGCACCAAGCACTTGCTCTGCAGTCTGCATGATTTCACTTGGACTTCACAGCCACACTGGGAAAGTGTTATTATTCCGATTAACATATGAGTGTCAGCGTGGATCAGGAACATACGCAAGGTCACTGAGCTACCGAATGACAAAGCTGGAGTTCATCAGTCTGGGCCTTAATTCTAAGTCCACAATCCTCCTGGGTGCATGACTAAATGAAAATTCTGATTCTTAATGCTATTGATCTACATGTGATCTAACTTAAGGCAGGAAAAAGTGAATGGTGACTTTTCACATCTAGAACCCAGGTTTCACTGTATTTTCTACTCTTTAAGTAAGAGTACAGTTGACCCTTGAACAATGGAAGGGTTAGGGGTGCTGACCCCATTCAGTCAAACACTTATGTATAACTTTTCAGGCCCGAAACTTAAGTACTAATAGCCTACTGTTGATCAGAAAGCATAAAGTCAACACATATTTTGTATGTTATATGTATTGCAGACTGTATACTTACACTATATTAAGATAGAAAAAATAAAATGTTATTAAGAAAAGCATAAGGGAAAGAAAATTAATTTACAGAATTTAATGAAAATATCTCTATATATAAAAAGCCAGCGACCAGAATGCTGAAACAACTGGAATGACCCTAATGACTGGTTGCTATGATGCCCACTGCGGCAGGCCAACTGGCCCAATCAGGGGTGGGGGGCTGGCCAGCCAACCTCCCGTGGTCCCGTCCCCCAGCCAACCCTGCCCCTGATTACCCCCCACCCCAATCAGGCGTAGAGCTGGCCAGCCAATCTCCTGTGGCCCCTTCCCCCAGCCAACCTGACTCCCAATAGGCCTTCCTACCCCAATTTGGAGTGGAGCTGGCCGGCCAACCTCCCGCAGCCCCACCCCCAGCTGGCCCAGTCCCCAATCAGCACCCCCCCCCGATCAGGGGCGGGGCTAGCCAGCCAACCTCCCATGTCCCCTCCCCCTGGCTGGCTCGGTCCCAATTGGCCCCCATTGGGGCCAGCCTGCCAGACCCCACCCATGCACGAATTCGTGCACCGGGCCTCTAGTCTGCATATAAATGGACCTGCACAGTTTAAACTATTATTCAAGGGTAAACTGTAAGAAATATTCATGAAGATAAGATCATTCAATATCCTTGAAGAGGAGGTAAAGCGAGAACTTACTACTATGGGTCCCTTTTTATGATCACTGCCTATTCCAGTGATCAGAGGCAGCTGAGTTCCTCCCTCTTCCCCTTCTCACCCTTCTCCTTCACTACCTCCTCTTCCTCCATCTCCCTTCCCTTCCACTCCTATTTCCCCTGCAGGAGGCTTTGTGTGTGTGCCCAGGCACCCTCCTCCCTACTTCCTGTCCTCATTACACAGCCCCCTGCTTTCCCAGAGGACTGGAAACTCAACATCACACTCAGGCCCTGTCCTGGAGTTCCACAGTGTCTGATATCCGACAGAAAAGAGCAAATTAAATGAATGGAGTACAAACACGACCCGTGTCTCAACACATACAATGGGACAGATTTCTTATGTGCTATTGTTTCCGAGGTTTCTTATTTATTGTAATGATCATAGTCATCGGTAGCTTGCCTGGCAATAACTTCTTCACAGGATTGTATTCACAAATGATAACCAGATTATTTTTCTCCTCCTGCTATGTAACATAAATAAACATATGTGAAAGTTTTCATTTGTGAGTATATCAGTGTTCAGTTTTCCAAAAATACTGTTTTGAATGGAAGAGGATTTTTTGAAAGCGTATCTTTAACTTTTTCTAACAGGATCATGAAAGACTTATTTACGTTTTGGCAAAATTCTGAATTCGTTTGTAAATTGTCACCCATGCTTTTGTCATTGGAGCTGAGCCCTTCCCCAAGCCCCTTGACTGTGGAAAGGTGGCCTCAGCTGCATAGGGATTTGTGTCAAGTTTGAGACTTAGGGCTCTGCTAAGTTTACCCATGTGACATATAGGCCAGCAGGGCAATGAAACAGGCTGCCCAGCCAGCTTTGAGGAAAGGTATCCTAATTTCAGATGCAACAGTAAGTTCAATAACTTGATCCTTAAAAGTTACTCTCACCAGAGGTAAAGTAAAATTTACAAAAAGAAATGAAGGTAAAATAGGTCATTCAAGAAGTCCTCCAAGATACCCTTTAAAATGTCCCCTGTAGAATCTGTTCCAAACATCATGGACTCAGGGAAGGTAGCTTTTTCCTCTCATATTTGTAGCAGCAAAAATAAGGCTGGCATTGTGATGAAGATAAGAACATTTTATAGAACACCCTGGTCCTGAATCAGCTGATATAAAATTTTATGCGTTAGGTTATTCTACTGGCCCTGCCTGATTTATCTCTATGGTGGAAGCTTTCATACAAGATAGCATTCAGGTGTCTGCCTTACAGTTGATTACATGTTTGGTCAAATCTTATATTTATGGGTATTTCTGGGGCAATAAAGTTCACTAAGACCTTGATCAGAAATATAAACCCATAAACTGACATCTATGGTTTTCACATTTCATCACAGGAGTTTTTCTGGAAGGAATGCCTAGCATGAGTGCAAACAGGGCTTGTAGGAGTTCTTGAATTTTCATTTTCAGAAATAAAAATATTCTGCTGGGCAACACTGGAATGCCTGTGTATGCTACTCTAAGAAGCAAAGCATGAGGTACACTCTAAAATATCAGAAAATTCCATGTGTCTAGAAACTGTCCACTTTGTAGTGAAAATCTAAAGGAAATAGTGAGGCTCTCTGTAATGCATTCACACATATCTTTGATAGCTAGAGTAGTTTGCCTACGAGGATATTATTATTTTCCCATTATTATTTTTTTCATAAATCTACAATCTAACTCAATCAGGCAAAGTTGTGATTAACCTTATTCTTCTAAAATCTGTAGCAATTCTCTCTTTGTGATGAACTCAACCATCAAATATGGATATGTGCTCTTCTGATACCTCTTTCTCACTTAGGCAATTTATAGGAACCTATACAGTGAGTCATTGCTTCTTGAACAAAATGTGTGCTATATGCACTTCAATTTTGTCTGTGTAGTTCTCAAACAATTGAGCAGTAAGAATAGGCAAATAGTCTTTAAGAATGTGATGCTTTTGTGATAGAAAACGTTTCTATTATACTCAAATGACTGGTCTACCTTTGCCATATTAAAAGGATGCTACTTGTGAACATCTCTGTTCTCCCATATGATGCACAATTAAATATATTTTAATTCTGACTCCCTGTTTTCCTGTATTAAAAATGAGAAGTGCCTTCAGATTTGCATAGGAACTTTAAACAGTAACCCCATCAAATTATTTTGTCAGCCACTCTACCAGGAGTGTTTAATCATGTGTGTGTGTGTGTGTGTGTGTGAGTGTGTGTGTAATCTAAAGTTAGGCTGATAGGAAGATCATCAAACTAGGGATTAGTACTAACACTGCATCAAAATGCACATTTGTGCATGTGTGATTAGTTTTTAATAAACATGTTTGATGGTTACTTAAAAAACATGTTTTTCAATACCTAAATGACATCTTGTAAAATACAGTAAAAAGAGACCCTTGCAAGACTATTTGTTTTTTTAATTACAGTCTGATTGTGATAAACATTTGTTATTTTCCTAAGAAAAGATTAATGTTATAAATCAATTTTCTATATTTGAGGCTTACATGCAATATGTTACAAACAAGTCTGATTATCTATTATAGCAAAGTATGGCTTTTCTGACATTGTTTTTAGAATAATTGTTATTGTGCATAACCTTTTAATTGGGACCCCAGTTGCAGGGTTTATGATGCATGTGTTAGGGTTAATGAGTCATTAGCCAATAACACATTACTTCTGAGATTATTTTTCTGATCGCCAGTTATGTTTTTATTTAATTCTTAGCCCATTAGATTTTTAGTTATAATCCATTTTATTGGCAATTGAAAACCTGAGCTATTTTAGCAAAAATATGACATCAGGAATATTTTGCTGTGTCTGTTTATCAAAAGAAACTGTGCTGAATAGTTTTGGTATGGAAGGCGATCACAATGGAATTTTTACGTTTATTCTCCAGAACTAGAAGTCCCTTACTTCTATTTCAGAAAAACTGCAAATGTGTTTAGATTCATCATCATCTCATAAATTTATTCATAGTGTTTGTTATTTTCTTTATCCTTCTCTCTATGCACAGGCGGTATTTTTCAAAAATGACTCATTTTTAAAGGAATGATCTTTACAAGTTTAATAGTTAAAGTCCTGTTTATCCACAATAAAGTGTTGCAATGATCAGTGAGCCCCCAGTCTACTGGAAAAGATTATTTGTGTCAATCATTTGTGAATACAATGCTTTTTTGCATGAACGAGAACCAAATGGGCATTCAAATTTCCTACCATAATGAAGCTTTAATAAGCCAGTGATAGAAAGTTTTGCAGTAATAGATGATGACCAACACATAAATCAAGTTAGCGGAGCTTAAGCACAGAAATTATATTTATCTGTATTGACAAATATAATTGCTTCTTTTATGTGGCTGCAA
Source organism: Myotis brandtii (assembly GCF_000412655.1). Classification (NCBI taxonomy): domain Eukaryota; kingdom Metazoa; phylum Chordata; class Mammalia; order Chiroptera; family Vespertilionidae; genus Myotis; species Myotis brandtii. Next base: position 13,404,296 of record NW_005362269.1, read on the forward strand.
TGCAATTATAGATCAACACTGTCCTTCCATATATGTCAGTAGAGCCTTTGAAATTCCTCTAGGATTCTGAAATCCCATGTTATGGCGTATTCACAACTTGTGAGCAGTCTTCACAATGCTTCTTGCTTTTTGTTATTACTATTGCTTTTCTTTTTAAGCAGGAAGGGTATTCTTTTCCTCAAAATCTATTTGCAATTAATTTAGCTTGATTTTTATTTTTGTGTTTCAGTTTAGAGAAAAAAGATTTTTTTCTTCCCAAATTGTAGGGTTAAAGAACCGAATGTACTATTTCTTAGCTAATCTGAGCAGCATATATCACTGAGAATGGTGGTGTGTTCCATGCAGGGGAACTTAGAGGAGTTGCCTTTACTCCTCTATTTGAAAGGAGCCCAATCAATGCCTTGAGTGCTATCATCAGAAATCTCATGGCCCGTAACAGAGGCTCATGGAAGCAACACCGGGTGGTGAGTCATTTATAATCGAGAACAAAGGGATCCTACGGTAAAATTCAGAAACTATTAATGCTTTTTAAATTATTTATAGAGATACATTGATGGAGGCCAATTCTCTGGAAAGGGTTTGGCGGTTTGGTTGTGGAAATTTGATGAGAGAACAACTGATTGATTGCCAGAGAATCTGTGGTCTTCTTCTGTTTCATCATTCGAAATATGTTTGATTCTGAGGATTCTGGGAGAGGGTGTAAAAAAAAAAGTCTGAATCTACAAGACCCTAGCTTTTCTAGTGAGGATTTCTTAACTCAAAAAGCATGTATTATGATTTATAAAGACACTGCTACTTAGGGGAACAGCTTTTTTCCTAAATCTGCATATTGATGACAGTTCTTCTTTGCCAGGTTGTATAGATGAAGGGAGACTGGGGCATTTGTGCATTAGACTTATAAATACAATCATAGTTTGTTGCCCCTTTGGGGGCAAGTTTGTACCCTTTCCCATTAAGTAGGTTTTCTGAAAATGTATAACGAAGGAATTGATCATTAGCACTGTTCTAAAGAGGAAAAAAACACCAGTAAGTAAATGCATGGTCATGGGAAAGAAGGGGTTAATATAACAACAAAACTCTAGGAATAAAAATAACAAAAGGTACATTACTCTAAGAATTTGAGTTCAATCAGCTATACTGAACTAGCAATTTCTGATTAAAAAAAAATTCAGTTCTGAAGTATACAGAATATTAAATTTGATAAGATAATTGTAATTTTATAATTTAAAGATAGTTGTCACCTCTTAGAAGTGTCAAATCATTACATACACATTCAACAGCAACGTGTGGCAAAGCATATAGCATGACTACATCCCGTGACATTCCCCGAGCTCTTGTTAGACAGGCAGGAGCGTGGTGATAGACACACGGATATGGTACCTGTAACAGTGAAAAACTCGAGGGAGGTTTCGTGTTGAAAACTTAGAGGAGAAAAAAAAAGTAATTTCTAATTCACAGCATTGCAGTACAGTGCAGAAAGAACTGGAATGGGTGTCTGGTGGCTGTGGATAGGGTCTGGGCAGCGTGACCCAAGGAAACCCTTTTCTTTCCCCGAGCCTCCGTTTCAGAGAATCTCTGCCTTCATGTGCAAACCCATTCCCTGCCTCAGGGGCTGGAGACTTTGTTGCTCACCAATCATTTGCTCTTTAGATATTTTGTGGTTCCTGGAAGCTAATGGGAACTTAGGCACATTGAGAGTGGATGTCTCCTATTTATTCTCCTTTTAACTGTCAGAGCAAGCACTTCCCACATTCACTTGGTCACTGAAGACATCAACGGGGAAATTCCAACTCTAACTCTCTGTGGTCCTCATTGGGCAGGTGGTTTTTAAAAATATATATTTTATTGATTTTTTATAGAGAGGAAGAGAGAGGGATAGAGAGTTAGAAACATCAATGAGAGAGAAACATCGATCAGCTGCCTCCTGCACACCCTCTACTGGGGATGTGCCCACAACCAAGGTACATGCCCTTGACAGGAATCAAACCTGGGACCTTTCAGTCCACAGGCCAACGCTCTGTCCACTGAGCCAAACCGGTTAGGGAGGCAGGCAGTTTTTTAATGGGGTAGTTGTAAATGAGAGACTTAAAGGAGACAACTCAATAGCAGTAGATCCCTGTAGGTTTTTCACCAAGTCTCCCTTTACACCACTGATTGGAAGTTAGAAAGAGTTTTAACTGTAATGGAAAATACTGCTCTGAGGCCTTCTTTTACAAGTCTGCAATTTTTCTTGCTGTAGTTGTTTAAACTTGTTTTTGACAGTGGGCAAAACACTAGGATTTGTTGGGCTTTCATTTCACATTAGCAGCTGTCTTGAATCAAAGTTTTTCACTACTATCCATCATGCCTAGCGTGGCCTGGTTTGCTTGACAGATAATGTTACACTGTCAGTTCAGGAACAGCAAAGATCTCGCCTTGGTTGTCTTATCGCGATGGTGAAGGAAGACAGTGGTGGTGGCAGGGAAGTGGTGGCAGGGCTTCCTCCCTTCCCCTCATATCTGTAATGTTCCATTTAGTTTTCTATAAAGCCTTTATCTAAAGAAAAATTAAAAGTTTAAAAAAAACTTTGTGCTAAACAGACAGTTTAATTGGTTCTATTTTTGGAAACTGGGAGATAAATGCTATGTGCGAAGTTAATAAACCATAATTGGAATTTGCTTAAGAGCATTCTTTCATTCCACATGGACCCACCTACCACAGGAAGCAGGAGGACCTCACTGGGATTCAGGACAATATAAGCCCCTTTCCCAAGGACAGCTGTGACTTGGTGGGTGACCTTGAGGAACTTAATAACTTTGCTGCGTCCGGCTGGACAATAAACAAATTGGGCTGGGAATTGAAAGACTGAAAACAAGCACACTAACAAAAAACTGAATATGATTTCAGTTCTTGGATGATAACACTATCATATGTGTGTTCACAGCTGTCATTTTTGCCAACTATATGTAGTATTTTCTCCAAAATAAAGACCTTAATAATTTCATGATTAATGTTGAGCTACATCCTTGCATAGGCTTACCGTTGTGAGCAATCAATGCTTTTTAGGTTTTGCATATTATGAAGATGTGACTATCCACCCTGCCCAAATTATTTGTGAAATGTATATAATCATTCTCACTGTGTTATTTCTGTTAATGAGATAGATAGGTAGCTAGATAGACACACAGACAGAAAGATAGATGATTGATATATATTTAGATAACATGTAGGTAGGTAGATAGATAGATAGATAGATAGATAGATAGATAGAAAATAGAGTATATATTACATGTATAGAATCTCTGAGATTAAGAGAGTCCCTCCTCTTCACATGTATAACTAAATAAAAAATAAAAGAACACATGTATCTATATATGTTTACTAGTTAGGTATGTGAAGAAGAGTGAGTCTATTAATCCCAGGCATGACCTGGTCCTTTCAGCCCCATATAACTTTTCCTCACAGTAGTTTCCCAACTTGAGCTAAACATCAAATTTCTTTAAAGAGCCAGGAAACAAATAAAGATTATACTAATTTTTAATATTTAAAAATATCATTTCTGCTATGCTTTTACAGGTGTATATTCTACTTGAATCCTTGAAAAAAAAAGTGACTTGAAGATCCCAATTTGATGCTTGTTTCATAGAATTGACTGTATGAGATCAAACAGAAGTAATACAGTAGATTGGGAGGTGGTATGAAAGAGGGCATTAGAGTATTGACTCTGAAACAGGACCAGGCTCAACGGCCATCGCTGCTAATTAGGAATCATGTGGCAGTTTCCTTATTTCAAAAATATGCCCTAATCGGTTTGGCTCAGTGGATAGAGCGTCGGCCTGCGGACTGAAAGGTCCCAGGTTCGATTCCGGTCAAGGGCATGTACCTTGGTTGCAGGCACATCCCCAGTAGAGGGTGTGCAGGAGGCAGCTGATCGATGTTTGTCTCTCATCAATGTTTCTAACTCTCTATCCCTCTCTCTTCCTTTCTGTAAAAAATCAATAAAATATATTAAAAAAATAGAACCAAAATGGCTCTTGTCGTGTGGGTTCATGTGATAATTTAATGATGGGTGAATGCGTGGGGACTATGTGTCCTGTAGATCTCTGGACCATAGGAAATACTTCATGACCTTGAGTATATGGAAAGATCTCAGGTTTGGCAGTGGGCCTGGGTTCCAATCCCAGTTCTCATGGATAGTAACTGTGAAATGTCAGGGGGTTCTTGTACACTCTCATTCTCAGATTCCTGTCTGTAAAACTATTCCCTTAAAGCAGGATTTGTAAAGGATTAGAAATCTTAACTACTGAATATAAAGAAGCCTTAACTATACTGAAAAGGCTATGCCATTTTCCAAATGATGAAAAATTAAAAATAAAAACCTTTTTGGCCCAGTTCATTATGCAAACTTTTAGAGATATAGATGAAATAGTCAAGTGTTCACAGATAGTCTTTTATTTATTAATTTAGATATGCAAATATTTAACTCTTCTCTATCTTTGTTCTAACTTAACCTGCTATTCTTGAGATACTTCTGTTTAATTTCACATTTGTATTCAAAATTAGTGTCTTTATTAACTAATGCAGGTTTTCGTTTTCAGAAATCACCTCCACTTCAATATGAGGGTTCTGGGTTACAGCTATTTATTAACACCTGCCTGGTGTCTATTTTATTCCATGCCACAAAAACCATTACAACTCTTAGTTTATTCATTCATTTTGTAGGCAAATATTTCTCTAGTGGTTATCATATTTTTTTCTTAAAGTGATATTTAAAAGATTAATTTGCATGCTTATTTGTAAGCTATATAAATATAAGTAAGTCCTGAAAAAATGATAAAATGTACATTATTTTAAAACGTTTTCCCTTTTTTACTGATTCCAGTGTAATCAATGAAACTCCAAAAGTTTGCACATCTAGCATTGTTTGAGGTGTTTCTGGCTAATGTATCTTTTTCAACAAATGATGTTGTGAAAATGATGTAATTGAGAGAGCGCACCATAAAAAAGGTGAACACACATGTATGCAACACCTATTTTCTAAGGGATATTTCTTTTGGAGGGGCCTTACTTATACTTAGGTATATAGAGAGAAATATTTAAAACAGGTAATATAACTCATACTTAAAATTATTAAATGATATCTAGACTACTAAAGAATTAAATATATAAGATAATATTGCTTATGACTAGAATAGTATTTCTCAACCTTTTGATTGCAAGACCCCTTTTATTTCTTACAAATTTTTGAATCAAGTATTTACTTACAAAAATTAAAACTAAGAAATATTTTAAATGCATATATTTATTCATATTTTAGTTTAAAAACAGCAATAATAAACTCATTACATGTTAACATAAAGGATATACTTTATGAAAAGCATGTATATTTCCAAAAATATTTAATAAGAAAAGTGACATTATTTTATTCTCTCTAAATATCTTTAATTCTGACTTAGTACATCTGGGTTCATTGTTTTTGTTGAAGAATATAGAGAAAATCTGGCCTCACACACATATTTAGATAGAAAATGGATACATTTCTATTAGCATTTGTAGTTAATTATGGATATTTTCATTTGAATCCATACAAAAACTCAACAAATTGTAGTTTCTTAAAGATTACAGTGTCGAATCTTTTTGACACAATATTAATACAATTTTTACTCTCTTAAATGAAAATTCTTTAATTGGCCTTTTCTTGAGGTTGGAATGGATCTTTTTTCTTATGCAATAACTTGTAATGTAATGCATTGGTCATTTAGAAAATATTGTTTCACTGAAGTATGCAAATCTTCCACATGTTGACACATTTCATTATAGAATGTCAAAAATCACATTTGGAAATATCACCATCAATCTCATCAGAAAAGTTGTTAGGTTTGGGAAGCTGGTGTGCTCATGGTAGACTCGTGCTTTGCACAAGAGTTACTTTTTCTTGAAAGCTTGCATTTTATCATTGGCAACAAATACTATTACAGTTGATTTCCTTCGTGTGCCTAGGTCACTTTATTTCTTTTCCAGAAGATATCTGTTAAATACAGGGTGGGGCACAAGTAGGTTTACAGAGTGAGTACATGAAACAGTTTATTATTGTATTATTATTTATTAATTATTAAAATTATTTCCCCTACAAACATCTATAAACCTACTTTTGCTTCACCCTGTATCTAAGTCTGAATAGCCATAGATTGCCTTTAAGTAGTTATTTTAAATAAAAATAATGTCCCAGAAAAGAGTGCATAGTTCAGCTCATCACTCAAATAATCACACAAATGCATTTTCTCAAGAAGACTATCATGCATTGGTTTGCAGCAGAATATGCTTCCTGTATATTTGCCATTTCATCATATGGATTATTTTCAAATGTACTCGAGTCAAAATTTAATCAAAGAAGTAATTTTTAAAATATATTTTTATTGATTTCAGAGAGGAAGGGAGAGGGAGAGAGAGATCAAAGCATCAATGATGAGACTCATTGATCAGCTGCCTCCTGCATGCCCCCTATTGGGGATCCAGCCAGCAACTCTGGCATGTACTCTGACCAGAATCCCAGAATTAAACCGTGACCACTGATGTTCAACCACTCACCCACACCAACTGGGCTAAAAGTAATAATGTTTACAGCTTCATTAAGGGCATTCTTGAGCTAACCTAGACTTTTTTTTTTAACTGTGAGAAAATGGTAATGAAAATACAGTGGCCAAGGCACTTTGGGGCCACTGCCTGGATTGACGCTAAGACACCAGCAGTTCTATCGTCCATTGCTTTTGCACCATCAGTGAAAAGGACAAGTAATCTGTAAACATTTTTTAGGAAAACAGTTTTGACCTCAGGGACCCACAAAAGTCTCAGACTACACTTGAAAAAACACTAACAGAAAAAAAAATCCAAACAAAAAAAAGAACTAAATCAATGGCATTTCTATGGACTAGCATTAATAGCTGACATCCATTGTTGACATGCACTTTCACATTGTTACACAATTAAATGCTGACATCCACTAAATAATTTTGATCAGCTAGTCATCAAACTATTATCATTCTATATTTTTATTCAGTAACAAATTTTCTCAAGGTGGTCATCTATCCTGGGCCTTCACATCAAAAGTGTTCATCTGTGAGGTTTTGTTCATAAAATGACTTTTAATACTGCCTTAACCACCAGAAAAAAAAAGAAAAGATAGAGGATAGTTAGGTAGGTAGGTAGGTAGGTAGGTAGGTAGATAGATAGATAGATAGATAGATATATAGATAGATAGATAGATAGATAGATAGATAGGATAGATGATTAGATAGATAGATAGATAGATAGATAGATAGATAGATAGAAAGGAAATTAAGAAAGATGGAAGAAAGAAGCAATAAGGAAGGAACAGAGGGAGGGAGGAGAGAACCAAGGCGGTAATGAGGAAATTACAGAAGTTGTGGGTGAAGTAAGGAATTAAGATGAACAGTAGAGTTATTTTTATCTGGTTGAAACTGAAGTTTGGTTAGGAAGGTCTTTGAAATCATTGTTTAATTCGATAGCTACTCTTGATCATTTTGCTGAATTAAATATAGGTATAATGTGTGTTATTTCATTAAATATAACTGTACACCCAAAACTGAAAAGCCAAAATGTGGGGAAGATAGGAAGTTGTCCAACAAGGTTTCTGTATGTTGTTAGAAAAACAAAGCAGACAAGTATCAGTGGAATTTAAAAAAAAATACAGACTCATACTTTGAAAAAGACACATACCCTAAATGAAAACATGGCTTGTAAAAGCTGCTTCTGCTTCTTGGTCTTCTTTTTTGTTTGTTTTCACATAGAAGAATATAGCTGTGGGTCAACTCACTGTACTAACAACTGCCAACGAGTGCCTATAACAGCTCTAGGAGAAGGCTCTGCCAGGAACCTGTCTCCTAATGATGCGATCTGCATATTTTAATGAGGCTGGAAATAGGGGAAACTGTAGACTCTGCACTCTGCTCACTTTGGGTTTTTCCCCTTGTTCCCCTTCATTAACATATGATAACTGGAAATGGGTTTCCTATCACCATCCACCAGCCCTACCTACACAGCTTGACATTTTCAGAGTTCAGATGAAATACTAGGAACCTTTCGGTGGTCACTCTATTTTTTCTAATGATGTCCATTCAATCAATGAGACGATGGTGTGGCTACCACATTAAACAGCGCAGGAGCAATCTTGCATCTAATTTTTAAAAAGTAAAGCTATTCAAGTTAGGAGTAACCCCCCTCCTTTTTTTTACATTTTGCCTTCCTCTCTCTTATTTCTGACATGAGTTTTCATATTTATGTTTTGTTTCACTGTAACCTCAACCCCCTCCCTCTCTTGCTCTTTTTCTCTTTCTCATTTCTACCATCAGTTTATTGAGCACCTGCTATGAGTCAGGTGCTAAATTAATAAATTTATATACATCACTTTATTTAATCTTCACAATATAAGCATGATTATGCATGACTGCTTGTTATGTGTGTCATATGTTTATGTATCAATTATGCACACTATTGACATTATCTATGTATTATTAAATCTAGTGTGGATGGTGTAAGCAGAGATAAACTTGATGAAGTTGAGAATAAGCTTTCCAAGGACAGGCAGCTAGGAAGTTAGACCTTGGAACAAAACTAGGTTTATCTAAACCTCTGAGCTATCATGGTTTCTCTCTTGGAACAGAATATTTGAAAATAAGAACTTTTGATGTGTTTCCTTTACTCAACTCCCAAATCACTTAAGTTGTGTACAAAACATTGGAAATTTCTTCATATGTTATTGTTCTAAGCATAATTAAATATAAAAGTAGAAGATTTGTGGTTCTCCTATCCCAAACTATCTAATAACAAATTTCACAAGTAACAATCTAGAATAGATTAAGCCTTCAAAATAAGTCCAAGGACAGACTAATTTTGATATACGTAATTCATAGATTACTTTTTAGAAACAGCATCAAAAATGTGGTAAACATAAGTAGATTTCAATCATGAATAAATAATTTAGGATTAAAGTTATCATTACCTAGAAAAACCATCTTAAAAGAAACAGATTCTAGTATCCCAAAGGGAAAATGGGCTCTTTACCTGAACACAAATTTTTTTTTAGTTTTTCAGTATTTCCATAGCACATTGGAAATTTGTTGATGTCACCACATTTGTCCTCTGCATTGTGGCAGCCTATTTACCTGCGTTTCCTTACTAGACCACCACTGCAAGTTCATTTTTTAATTGTATGTGGTATCCTTGACAATAACTGAATCTTTAAGAAGTTTGTTGAAGTGAATAAATGAAATAATTTTAACAGCTCAAAAGGAAAAACACAATCACTTTAACACATTTTTTTAAATTGAGGTATAATTTATATATAACATTATATTAGTTTCAGGTGTATAACATAATGATTCAATATGTGTATATATTGTGAAATGGCCACCACAATAAGTATAGTCAGCTTCTATCACCACACAGTTACAATTGTTTTGTCTTATGATGAGAACTTCTCAACTCTCTCTTAGCAACTTTCAAATATACAGTGTGGTATTATTAACTACTAGTGGCCCGGTGCACAAAATTTGTGAGTTTCAGGTGTATAACATAATGATTCAATATGTGTATATATTGTGAAATGGCCACCACAATAAGTATAGTCAGCTTCTATCACCACACAGTTACAATTGTTTTGTCTTATGATGAGAACTTCTCAACTCTCTCTTAGCAACTTTCAAATATACAGTGTGGTATTATTAACTACTAGTGGCCCGGTGCACAAAATTTGTGCAGGGGGGAGAAGAGGGGGGTGTTCCTCAGCCCAGCCTGCACCCTCTCCAATCTGGCCCTTGAAGGATGTCCTACTGCCGGTTTACAGGGATCGGGCCTAAACCGGCAGTCGGACATCCCTCTCGCAATCCGGGACTGCTGGCTCCTAACTGCTCACCTGCCTGCTTGCCGGCCTGCTGGCCCCCAACTGCCCGGGCCCCGCCATCATGGCTTTGTCCAGAAGAATGTCCGGAAGGTCTCCTGGAAGGTCTCCCAGTCTAATTAGCATATTATGCTTTGATTAGTATAGATAGTCACCATACTGTACATTACATCCCCAAGATTTATCTATTATATAACTGGAAGTTTGGATCTCTTGACCCTCTTCACTCATTTTGCCCACCTTCCACTCCCCATTTCTGGCAACCAACAGTCTGAGCTTATTTTTTGTTTGTTTGTTTGTTTTACATTCCGTACATGAGACATTATACAGTACTTGTCTTTATGTGTCTGATTTATTTCACTTAGCATAAAGCCCCCAAGGTCCACCCATGTTCTCACAAAAGGCATATGGCCAAATAATATTCCAATTATGTATAAATACACCACATTTTCTTTACCCGTCTGTCCATGGATTTAGCCCATGGCTGGACAGAAGGTTTAAAATACAGATTTCTGGACACAATGCAGCAATTCTGCGTCAATAGATCTGGGATAGGTGCAGGAATCTAGAATTTTTTTTAAGTATCTCAGGCATTTCAGACCACACTTCCAGGAATGTGGTTGCCTTAAACAATTGTAGGCAGTAATTGGGGAAAGTCCTGATTTATGATTGACTCCCAACTTTTCTTTCTCTGCCTTGCACATTTGAATCGCTGCTCCTAGTAGGTCAACTTAAGACTTTATGAGGAGCAGATTCCCATGTTTGCAAATCTTTGCAATTGTGATTTTTATGATTTAATATTATTAACCTCTATGCATATGCCCTGGTCTAAGTTCCCCTTTAGTAAGATATTTAAGATTTCTTTGGTTTTGACTTTTTTCTTTTGTTTTTAATACTATGACTACCTTATGATGAAAAATTTAGTTGGTCAAACTTCAGATTATTTTTTCAGTATTCTTTAAAAGATATACTACTTTTAATCATTTAATATGTAATTTAAGTGAAGTGTTTGGACAAACCAGCCTAATTTTTGTAAGCACACCCTATGCATATGTCAAGCAAATCATTGGTTGCTTGATAAAACAAAGGTGGCTTTAGCCTATTACAGCCTGATAGTAAAATAGTGGTTAAGAGAGACTCAAGTAAGCTGGTGGCCTTTAAATCCCAACGGTGTGACCTAAGTAACATTATTAAGCTCTGGAAATTGAAAATAGCAGAATCTATCACATAGGGCAACTGTCTTCTCAGTTAATTCAGTGAAGTAATATGCATAAAGTGCTTAGATCAGTGTCTGGCACTCAGTAGGAGCTCAATAAATGTTAGATGCCGTATAATAAAATAGAAATATTCAGGCCTCTTCTCTCACATTTAGGAATACACATTCATTAAGAAATACCTATCTGACTTTGAAAAGGAGGTCTTTCTTTTATTACTAAATTCAGCTTCCTCCCTTTTTCACACTGTCGAATTTCCAAGAGCTGCAGCAATGCCACTCATGATATTTATGCCCGTGACCCAGTCCCTTAATCTCTATTAAATTCTCCTTTGGCTCACCTTTATCGGATTGCTGTGAGGATTAAATTAGATGATATATGTCAAACACTCAGCCAAGCCCCTGTGAGGGGGTAACTCACCAATGCCTTGTTGCGTACACCAATAACAAACACTTTAGAAGTCTATGATTAGACAAAAGATGCCTCCTTGCCCCTGGTGGCCTTCTGGAACCTTAATCTCTCCTGGTGGATAGTAGAATCACGGGGTTTTAATGGAGAGACAGGAGCCTCAGCTGCATAGTTAGACGAATGGGCTTTACAGACAAGCCGATTAAATTAACTGTGTGTGTGTGTGTGTGTGTGTGTGTGTGTGTGTGTGTGTGTGTGTGTGAAAGAAAAAAGGAATATAAATGGGTCAAATGAAAGACATTTAAATTGAGGCCCACAGCTGTTCCGTGTGTGTATGGTGTGTGTGAAAGAAAAAAGGAATATAAATGGGTCAAATGAAAGACATTTAAATTGAGGCCCACAGCTGTTCCGTGGCTCCTCTGGGCTTCTGACATCAGTTCCTCCAAATTAAATATTAAACGTTAATAAAAGAAACGTTAAACAAAGCCACTATTAGTTGTTAGTCAACTTCCTTTTAGACTCTGTTTAATCCAAACAAGCTAGTGGGCACATTCTTTTGCTCCTGCTCAATTTGAAGCGATAACAAACAAATACCCTCTGACAAAATCTTTAATCTTGCTAACATTTGTTCTACAGGAATATTAGCTCACCTTATTTTTAAGCCAAAAAAAAAATGTTTATTATAATTTGTTAATCTAACTCTGCTGCCAAGTTGGCTGTTTTGTTTAACAATAAATTGAATACAAAAGCTCCCCAAGGCAGGAAGATAGAGTAGCGAGCTCGGAAAGTTTGTCAGTTTAATTGACATTTCACAGTAGCCTGAGGCAGAAGTTAATTTCCATGCTGGTTATATATACATGCTTTGGTTGTTGTGTAGGTTGGAGCATGTGTACATACATACACATATATCTGTCTTGAGGGTTTTACCACCAGTAAATTCAGAGTGATTTTGTTTTTTTCTTTTATGTATACTCCTGCCTATATCATATAAGAATTCATTTTAGAATTGTAAAAGAAGTTAATCTTTAGTAGTTTGCGGAATGCCAGTCTTTGGAAGCTGTGTGTTTTTAACTTGAATGAACATCACTGCGAAACAGAGAAAAGGTTTATGTACTGTTGCAGCACGAACTGTGTTCCCTAAAACTCCTGTGCTGAGGTCCTCGCCATCTCCCTCTAGGAATGTGACCTCGTTTGGAGATAAGGCTCTGAAGAAGTAATCAAGGTGAAAGGAGGTCATTCGGGTCAGCCTTAACCCAATGTGACTGGTGTCCTGATGAAAAGGGGAATCTTGGACACAGAAGTGTACTGGGGGCGGGAGCGGGGGGGAAGGTTGGGAGACAGAGTGAAGGGTCACAGAGAGAAGATAACCAACTACAAGCCAGACAGAGAGGTCCGGACCAGGTCCTTCCCTCCCAGGCCTCAGAGAAAGCCATGCCATCAGCTCCTTAACCTTGGACTTCCAACCTGTTTGTGAAACGTACATTTATGTTGTTAGTCTGTACTACTTTGTTACAGCAGCCCTAGCAAACTAGTACACATTCCCACAAAGGAAGAATAACGCCTTACAGCAATAATCTACATTAAAATGCTCTAAAAAAATAGTAAGATGAAAGAGAGAATTTAATTGTTCATATGTATTGATGGATATTTGAAAAAATTCACATGTATGAAATTGGTTTTGAATGAACTCATTACACAGGGGGCCCCACTCAAGGGTCCCAATGCATCACTCACATCCATTAAAAAGTCTCAATGCTCACATAATACTTAAAGCAGGAGATAGAAAGGAGAGGTTGTGTTAAACAGACCAACTTTTCTTTAAAGAAAAACATCTCCCACCCATGCTGAATAGCATTGCATGCATCCTATTGCTTATATTCTACCATAATTTAAAAAAAGATAAAGAGTAAATCTATCACCAGTATTCTGTGTGAGGATGGCGATTTTCTGTAGCGTGGGATTTAAAATTCTACTTTAGGCAGAGTGGGTCTCTTTCAAATTTCTCCCCCACCCCCAGCCCCCGGTCGAGGTCTTCATCCAGCCGGTGGCCCTATTTGGGAGTAGACTAAAGGATTATGAGGCTTTATAAGTCCTAATGTTGTCAGGGCTGGTAATTCATGGGCAGTAGATGCAGAAACCACAGGGAAAAGCTCCGAGCTCCGGGAGAACTAAGACAGGAAGGCAAGAGTCTCTCTGAGCCTCCAGATTAATCTCCCCAGGAAGGAGCAGAGACACTAATGCTCGAGGAACATAAACACAGACTCCACAAAGCGGCACGGAGAAAACCACATTATGGCTTTTACTTATTTTCTTGGACTTTTATTTCCAAATCACACAATTGTCTGAGATGATTTAATGCACAATTACATAAAAAAATGAAATTAACATGTTTTTAAAAGCATAAAAGCAACTGCTAAATAAAGCCATAACACTTTTCTCTGCGCCACCAAGATAATGAACCATATTTTTCATCTCTAACTGTGCTTCTGTGTCAGGAGGATGGAATTTGGGGCAGGAGGGGGGCGGGGAAATAGACCTTGGTTACTGAGCTCCCTGAGAAATGGCTTCTGTCACTTCTAAAGGGCCCTGGGTTGGAGAACAAGACAGCAAAGCCTGTGAAAAGGTGTCCCCTATGACACCGGGTGCCTAAGTGCTTTAATGAGCTACAGGGAGGAGAGAAGAGCAAATGGAGGGTGGCATAGGGTCCACATTGTGTATCTCAGGGCCTATTGGCTACAGAATGCTGTTCAGTCAGGATTCTGCTTTCCTTTTGACGTAGGGGATGACCACCTTTATAATGATTTACACCTGTATACACATATACACTCATACGTGAGGCTCGATAGAGGTCCCTGCCTTCGTGTATGTCTGCAACAGATTCTACACACAATGCACATCTGTAACCCACCCTCATAGTGAAACTTTGCCCAACATTTCCTTGAAATGCCTCTCACTATCATTGTTATCTGTCAAGTTTCCTGCGAGTTTCTGAGGAGGAAAATGAACTTGTTTCTTGTTTTCAGAATGATTTCTGTAGCGAGCATGGTATTGTGTAGCAATAAGTGAACGATAATGATTCTACTCAAAGGATGAATCAACATGAACATACAATAATTTTTTTTTCCTTAAAAGTTGGTCCATTTAACACAATGTATCCTTTGCATCTGCCTCTTTGAGCACTGTGCGATCATCGAGACTTTCTGGCGGGTGTCACAGATGGATTGGAACCCTTGAGTGGGGCCCCTGTGCTATCAGTTGATTCAAAATTAATTTCATACATGTTAAATGTTTTCAACAAGAGCATCTACTATAATCAGAGCTGTTCTTGAGTTAGGGATAGAAATGAGTTTATAGGACTTTGCTTCTGCCCTCAGGGAGCTCACAGTCTGATATTTTTGTTTTTGTACCATTCCTTAGATAATATTAAATACAATTTACCAATGCATGGATATATGTATATAGAGAATGCATCACTAGAGGGAAGTATATAATTTAATGCTTTCTTTCCCCATCACCTAACTACTGGATCACATGTGACTGATCTGCCTATACAAATTGGAGGTGACAACTCCATCACATATATGCTTTAGATGGGCATTAATCAAAGGACCAGATCAATGCCTGACGTACACTTTTAAAAACATTTTCAATGACTTAAAATGGGTATGGAAAAAACATCAAAATAGCAATTATACTTCACACTTATGAATAAATTAATAAAAAGTTTTATGCAAAAGTTCAGATGAATATACATATATACATATATAAGTATCAAGACATGGTTGCATTCTCTCAGTGGGGAAAAATCAGATGGGGCTTCTGATAGAGGGACCTGAGGCATCTCATCTTAGGTCTTGGTACAGTGTAGTGGTTTGTGGAGATATTTTCTTTGAGGATTCTGGCCATGATTTAGTCTAATCCCAGTTCTCTTGGGTTAGGGATCTGGATATCTGTATCACTTTAGGAAGTTATCTAAGATGTTAAGTATTCAAAATAACTCCTGAATTTGCACAGACATGTGGGAAATTATCTCTGAGAAAAGGAAGCACCAGAGAAAACCAAAAGCCTTCAACCTAAACCAGAGCTTCACAGACTTTTCTGTATCTGTGTGTATCCATGAGTGTGTGTCCATGTATGTTTGTGTGCTGGAGGTATGGGTGCATGTGTTTACATGTATTACTTGTACATGTTTATATGTGTTTATATGTATGCACGTGGCTGTGTGTTTATGCATTTATTTTTAATGTGCAGTATGTATATGTGATTATGTTTGTGAGTTCTGTGTGTATGAGTATGGTTTGATGCCTTTTCAATTCTCTAATTTTTTTTTTCCTTTTAATTAACTGTCTTAGCTTTTTTGCAGTGCTATAATGAAATGCCACAGACTGGGAGGTTTATAACAGCAAAAAATTCATTGCTGACAGTTCTGGTGCCTGGAAGATGAGAACAGGGTACTAGCATAGTCAGGGTAGGTCCCTGTTCTGGGTTGCAGACTTCTCATTGAATCCTCACCTGGTGAGAGGGGCTAGTGATCTCTCTGGAGCTTCTCTTTATAGTGCTAATCCCACTCATGAGAGTTCCACCCTCTTGAGTTAAGCACCTCTCAAAGGCCTCACCTACAAATCCCATCACCTTTGAGGGTTAGGATTTTAACATATGAATTAGTGGGGCGGGGGCAATAAATATTCAGACCATAGCATTAACTGATGGTATTTCTACTTTCAAAACCCAAATCTGTTAAATCTTTTGGCTACTTAAGTAGCAAAGGAAGGACTGTATGATATGTGAAATGGTAGACAGAAATGTAGGATAGTTCCTTCCTTGTGTTACTCTTGAAAACCTCTGGTGGAATTCCATACCCAAGGCTGCATTGACTATTGTGCTTTCAATCATTTTTTTCTATGTCTATTGCAACAATATATAATGCAAAATTGAAAGAAACATTCGGTGCTTTCTTGCAAATTATTACCATAATATTTACTGGTCATAAATGTATAATGTAAAAAAACATTGTGTCAATTTTTTGAAAAATAGAGAAAACAGAGATTACGTGAAACCCCACAGAATCCACAGATAATATTTGAATGGAGAGAGAATTGTACACATGCCAACCTCCAATGAGTATTAGATCATATTGTCTTTCTTCTGCTCTAAGATCTCATTCCAGGAATTTTCCTTTCTCTCTTTTATCATAAATTCTATAAGCATAAGATATGCTATTACATTGCATATTATTTTTTAAGAGTCTATTCTTGATACCGCTTGCCCTGCTAGCAATGGCCCTAAATCTTCCTTTCTATTAATAGGAAAATGTGTTGAAATCACTCTCTACACTCCCTGTCTTATCTCTCACTCTCTTAAAACACTCTATTCACTAAAACTGACCTTATAAAAGTCATCAATGACCCCCTTGTGGCTAAATCCAATTGTCCATCCTCCTCAAAGGTGATGGGATTTGTAGGTGAGGCCTTTGAGAGGTAACATCTGTCCCAGCAGATCACTCCCTACCCCTGCCCTTAAATATTTCACCCCTTGGCTTCCAGAATGGTTTTACTTCTAACTCATTAGCTGTTCTTTCTGGGTCTCCTTTGCAATTTTCTTGTCTTTTCTCTGACTTCATAGTGTTGGCGTTTACTTGGACTCACTCACTGGCACCTTCCTTTCACTAACATCCCCCTGCTTTGGTGACTTTACCTGATCTTATGTCTCTATTTTTATGACATCCAACTTGACATAAGTTTTACCCTGAACCCCATCCCCATACTTAAATATGCAACTGCTTACTTAATATTTCTACTTAGAAGTCTAACAAATATTCCAAGTTTGACATATTCAAAGTTGAATTCTTGTTCTTCTGACTAATCCTAACGATAACCTTCTTCACATCAGTTAATGGTACTCCATCCTATTTTCTCAGGCCAAAATCTTTAAGATGGTCTTTGATTCATGCCACCTCTCATTCCACATCCAATTCTGTCAGTTATTATTTTCTATATATATAAAAGCCTAAGCAACTGTTCGACCGGTAGCTATGACACACACTGACCACCAGGGGGGCAGACACTCAACACACAGACATGGAAACATGGAACAGACTGATGAATCTCAGAGGGAAGGGGGGAGGAGGAAGGGTGGGAAGAAATTAACCAAAGATCTTATATGCATACTAGAGGCCCGGTGTGTACACCGGTGGGGTCCCTCATCCTGGTCTGGGGGATCTGGCTGAAACTGGCAGTCTGACATCCCCCAAGGGGTCCTGGATTGCTAGCGGGCACAGGCCAGGCTGAGGGACCCCACAGGTACATGAATCTGTGCACCGGGCCTCTAGTAATTTATAAATATTTCTAGACTCTCCCGAGTCTAACCAATCCCATCGCTATTACTCTGGTCCAAGCCCCCTCATTGCTCCCTGGGTACTTGCATTGGCCTCTTCTTAACAGGTCTTCCTGCTTTAACTCTTGCCTCTTCCAATCTCTGTTCTCAGAAATGGCAGCTAGAACAATCCCTTTAAAAGTTAAATAAAACCATATCCCCTTCATTTCAAATCCTTTCCATGGCTCCTTGTTTCACTCAAAGTAAAGGTCAAGTTCTTGACAATGACCAATGCAGTCTGTCCTCTGCTAAACGTTTACTGCTCTTCCCTATCCCTCTGCACTCCAGGCCTGCCCTTACCTCCAAGCCTGGGCACTTGTTTCTGGTTTCTCTTTAGGGATCACTCTTCCCATAGAAAGCCACAAGCTGCACACCCTCCCTATCATCAGGCCTTTGCTCAAATATCACTTTCTCAGACATCATTTCTGACCAACCAGTTTAAAATTGCCACTTCGCTCTCTAGCATTCCCACACTCCCTATCTCCCCACTCTGCTTTATGTTTATGAAATGTGCTACCTCCTAGCATACTATGCAACATACTTGTGCAGTGCTCTTATTGTACTCATAACTGTATACTCCATTAATGCAGGGATTCTGTGCATTTTGTTCGCTGCTATCTACAGCTCCAGTGCCAAGCACAGCAAGCACAGTAGATGCTGATATATATACTTTTTAGAAATTAATAATAATATTAATATGATTGGCATTGTAAAATATATATTACATATATATAAGACATGCTTCCCCCCCCCCCCACTTAATATTCCCCAATAAATCTTCTAATTTTCTGGGTACTCTTACCTACTATCATATGATATGTTTTTCTGGTATAACAGTATTGCATTTATTAATGTGCCATCATTTATTAGATCCCTATTCCTGGATATGTACATAGCTTAAATGTTTAACTCGAGTAAAGAATACTACCTACATAAATACCATCTACATAAATATTTGTACATCCTTCTCATTTCCTAGGAATTATTTTTCTGAAAGAGGTAATTTTAGACCAAAGTGTATGTTG
>NW_005362269.1:13423339-13460017 GCF_000412655.1 Myotis brandtii
AAATTAACTTCCAGAAAGTTGACATTAACTTACCCTATCATTGCAAGTTATAAGGGCCCCTTTTCCCAGCACTGTAAGTTACATTTGCTAGTATATTACTGCTAAAAATAATTTTGCAAACTTGATACTCAAAATATATATAATAAATTTATGAGTTAACATAATTTTAGATTATAAAGGTTGTAAAGATAGTATAGAGAATATTTTTTCAATTTTTAATTTTTATTAAATTTCTTGGGGTGATATCTATAATAATAAAAGCATAATATGCTAATTAGACTGGCCAACTGACCTTCTGGACGTCCTTTTGGACAAAGCCATGGCAGCAGGGGCAAGGCAGAGGTGGCCGCCATAGTGGGCAGGGGCCAAGGCAGAGGCAGTTAGGGGAATCAGGCAGGCAGGCAGAGTGGTTAGGGGCGATGAGGCAGGCAGGTAAGCAGTTAGAGGCGATCAGGCAGGCAGGTGTGGTTAGGAGCCAGCAGTACCAGATTGTGAGAGGGTGCAGGCCGGGCTGAGGGACCCCTACTCCCCATGCACGAATTTCATGCACCGGACCTCTAGTTGGT
Organism: Myotis brandtii; assembly: GCF_000412655.1. Taxonomy (NCBI): domain Eukaryota; kingdom Metazoa; phylum Chordata; class Mammalia; order Chiroptera; family Vespertilionidae; genus Myotis; species Myotis brandtii. The sequence goes on from NW_005362269.1 coordinate 13,423,906, forward strand.
TAATAAAGTGATACAGAATTCAAGGATACAATTCTATGATACATGATCTGTATATTGCATTGTATAAGGGCAACAATTACTTGGGATAACATTGCCATACCTATTATGTGATACCTAAAGTCAAATCATCTTCCATCACCATGTATTTAACCCCTCTTTACTAGCCACCCTCCCTTTCCCCTCTGGTAACCACCATACTGTTGTCTGTCTATGAGTTTTTGTTTGTTTGTCTTGTTTGTTCACTGGTTGCTTTCAGTTTTACATCCTACATATGAGTGAAATCATATGGTTCTTGACTTTTTCTGTCTGACTTATTTCACTTAGCAAGATTTTCTCACGATCCATTCATGTTGTCACAAATGGCAGTCATCTGTTGTTATGCCTAAGTAGTATTCTATTGTATGTATGTATCACAACTCTATACATTTGTCAAAACTAAGAAATTAACATCAGTGTATTATTCTTAACTAACTCCATCTATGAATGTTCTGATCTGTTTTTTTTTTTCAAAATTTGATGCTACCCTCCCCATCTGTCATTTTTCTGTATTTTATTCATAAAATGTAATTGTATGTCATTTTCCATTTTCTAAATTGTATAATATATTTTTATGAATTAATATTGTCTGTTTTTAAAATGTAGGCACATAGCTAAACAAAGGAAAGACTCGGAGATTCACAGTAGGAGATTTAAGTAGCAGATCATTGGGGTCCTGCTGACAGCCTTTTGGTAAAAGCTTCAAAAAATGTCAGATGCATTCATGAAATGTACCTTGGATCTATTGAAAGCAGTGATAATTTATACCCAAGTCTCAAAATGTTTATCATGTTACAGTTATTCCTATAAAATTAGTACAGGTTATGAGACAAAAGAGTTGCCTCATCCTAGATATTTGGGAAACATTAATATATGATATAGTACAAACATGGCTTTTTAACAAAGACTAATTAGATTCAAGCTATTTCTTGATTTATTGGGTAATAATTTATCAAGCTATTTCTTGACTTATTGGGTAATCTCCCTGTGGCAAATGACAGAAGATCTGACTCAACTTGCTTAAACACAAAAGGTAATGAATGAACCATATGATATAACACAAAGTCTTGCAATACGGTACCTAAATTCAGGGAATACAGTATTTGTCATTAGGACTTGGCATCTCTGTATTTCTCTAGTCTGTTCACTGACTTCATCTATCGCTGTGTGCAGGATGGCCAGAGGACTTCCATCAAAAATCTCCTGGATCACATATTTATTTCTGAGCCAATCACAGTGACATGAGGTATTGTTATGCTGAATGGCCTTTTCCAGGGTCAAATGTCCACTCCTAGAGATAGACGGAATCTCATGTACTGAGATTGGGAGAAAGTATATTTCTACATTAAAACTGTGAGGTGTTTACTGGAATGAGTATAAATGCCATGGAGTTAAATAATAAATGTCTACTAGTGTTGGGTTTCAGACAGGATTGATCATTAATAAATCCACTTTATTTTGGATCAGACCATACAATATCCTAAATTGTTTTCAATTACCTCTAAAATAAACATTTTTCACCCCATTTTACCTATGGGGGAACTCAGTTCAATGACACATGGTTAACTGGTGCTAAAAGCCAGTTCTTATTCCTTATTCACTGATCATTTTTTTTATTCATAGCTGCATTAGGTATAACCATTATTTGTAACCATACAGAAAATTTAACAGCATCAGTTTTTACAGGGATCCATCAGCCATTATGCCAATTATTAATGCTGTTTGTTCAAATGTTCTAATGAGCCATTATCCAAGGTACATTTTACGAATGCATCTGAAATTTTTTAAGGCTTTTACCAAAAGGCTGTCAGCAGTACCCCAATGATCTACTACTTAAATCTCCTACTGTGAATCTCCCAGTCTTTCCTTTGTTTAGCTATGTGCCTGCATTGTCGTCAAGGATACCCAGCTCTCTACTCTCTTGTCTGAACAGTCCAAAAGGTATTCTATTAAAAGTTCCAATTAAATGTGTACAGCCATTCACCTGTGCATTCATCTCTTTACCCTCTTCCCCACCCACACTCAACTAACTACCTGATCTGAAAAATACCAAGAGGTCAGAAGTCATCAAGAGAATGAACAAAGTACAGGAGATCTTTGGGTATCACATAATAGGTATGGCAATGTTATCCCAAGTAATTGCTGCCCTGACAAAGCAGAATAAAACCAGATTGAGAAGACGTAAATAAAAAGAGCCAGAGAAATTTTTCAATTTTATAGCAATTGTGTTACTGGTATTTTAAAGGCTGTTTTAAATGTAAAACCTATTGCTTTAGGTAGAGCCAGAGAGAAGTTGAGACAGCAGAGAAGCCTTTAAATATCATCTATATTTAAAAGCCTAAGCGACCATTACGACCGGTCGACTGAACCACCAGGGGGCAGACGCTCAACACAGGAGCTGCTCCCTGGTGGTCAGTGCGCTCCCTGGGTCCTTGCATTGGCCTCTTCTTTACAGGTCTTCCTGCTTTTACTCTTGCCTCTTCCAATCTCTGTTCTCAAAAATGGCAGCCAGAACAATCCCTTTAGAAGCTAAACCAAACCATATCCCCTTTATTTCAAATCCTTTCCATGGCTCCTTATTTCATTCAAAGTAAAGGCCAATGTCGTGACTTCCCTGAAACCTTCCTTTACTTACATGAAAATGGTCATAAAATTAGTTTTTGCCTCATAAGATTGTTATGTGTATCAAATAAAATGTAGCATGCAATAATCCTAGCACAGTTCCTGGCATCTAGTAAGCACTCAATAAATGTTTGCTCTATTCCTATTAATATTGAATGAACGGAAGTACTGAGATATGAAGTCAAAGATGAATTACCTACCATCTTAACTTTTAAGAATTTGGTCAATTGAAAGATTTGATTACAAATATATAAAACCCAAGTGAATAAATAATATGTGCATAGTTTTCTGTAGGAATCCACTCATTTATTCAGCATGTATGTTTATATACCTATAAACAGTCAAGAAAAGGTCCCTGACATCATGGAGTTGGTATGATGTCATAGTAGAGAGAGAAAGTCAAACAAACAAACAAACAAAAAAACATAAACGATAGGCTAGTAAGCATAGAGAATGGCATGGAGAAATCAGGTGTGGTCAGGAGCTCCCTAGCTGAGGCATGATATGTTGCCTTGGGTTATGAAAAGGAGTTTAGAGGTAGGAAAGATGATTTCTAAATGAAATAATTAGGGTAACCTTCATGGAAAAACATATTAGAGTTCATTCTTGAAGTATGGTTAGAATTTCATAATCTATCTACCAGATTTTTCACTCAGCCAGTACTTCACGGGTCTGTGAATCACTATAATTAACACGAAATGCAAAAGAACATCTTGGAGTATAAGATGAAGAACAGGCAGCTGTCTCGATCAGATGGAAGAGAGTAACAATGGGACCAAAGATAAGACGGCAAACTTCTTGCAGAAAACATAACAATTAATGGTTGGAGAAAAGGCTGGAAAATTAAACTTATCTGAAGTTTTGAAGGTTAAAGGATGTGGAGCTTCATTCTTTAGACAAGAAGGAGTCATTGAAAAACCTTTTGAACAGAGAAGTAATAAGATAGAATGTTTAAAAAATCAATGTGGGGACAGTTAGGAAACTCAATCCCTTCATGTGCTATTATGTGTGATTTCTTGCTCATTCACTCATTCAATCACTCATTCATTCAGTAAGTACTGACTATATGTGTCCAGTCTAGACCAAGAAGATTAGTAGGGAGTTTTCCTACTAGAAGAGAGAGTTATAAATACAAACAGGTATGAAACAGAAAAACTTAAGCCAACACATGAAGAGGAATATAATTTCAAGTGAAATGAAGGTTTAAAGAAATAACTGTAAGTGTGTTTTCTCTATTCTTTGTTAGAAAATAGAAGATTTTTAAAAAATCCAATTAGGCCATTTTACTGTCTACCATAGTCTTTTATGAGCAAGGCTTAAAGTTGGACTGAATAGATGACCCTAGATAAAAACACTAGGATAAGAAAAACCTAATATATTCAACCAATGACAATAATTCACTTTTTTTACATTTTTAAGATTTCATTTAGACAATTATGAATAATTTTAATGTACGGTCTCTAAAATTTATGAACTGTATTTAGATGACATTTTCAGTCCACAAAGGCAAATGAATTTATTTAGATGATGTAGAATCTTTCTAGTAGTGGGACTTTTTAATATAAAGTTTTTATTTTAATAATTTAAAAAGAACACCACACACATTTGTTGAAAAGCACTCAAAGTCAATATTGTCAAACACCACTATCCGTGTTATCTGCTAATGCAAACTCATAGTTAAAAAACGGGTAAAAGCACCCAGCCAGTGTGGCTCAGTGATTGAATGTTGACCTATGAATCAGGAGGTCACAGTTCCATTCTGGTCGGGACACATGCCTGGGTTGCAGGCTCAATCCCCAGTAAGGGGCATGTAGGAGGCAGACGATAAATGATTCTCTCTCATCGTTGATGTTTATATCTCTCTTTTCTTCTCCCTTCCTCTCTCTGAAGTCAATAAAAACATATTTGAAATATAAATTTTTAAAAAAGGCTGGTAAATAATCATGCTGCTTTCCTTATAAAACCACAAAGCAATGTAAAGTTTCCCCTACAAAGTTAAATGTTCACATAATTGAGAGTGTAAACAGCAGAGTTGACACAAATATGGAGTCAAACTTGGCAATGGCAAAATGGGAGTTGTGCTTGAATATTTAGGGGGTGATGTTTCCTCACCCTGCAACAGCAACCTCTTCTTTAAGCTTCTCATCACAGGATCACAAGGGTGGGACAAGAGTGGCTATGTATGTTTTATGAGCCAGCAGATTCCAGCAGATATTCCTCTGCATATTTAGATAATGGAAGTTGGGAAGTAATGGATGGTAAGGAAGGTTCCAGAATAACGCTGACAAAGTTCTGTGGAGGTGCCTTGGTTTCTTCCCTTCCTGAGGTCCTACTTACTCCTTATTTATGGCTCTGTTCAGGGGTCCAGAATCTTTGCAATACAAGTCTTGTCTGGTTTAGGATAACCTGAATTATTTTTTATTATTTGAAACCTAGAACAAAACTGAACAAAAGGAACTTGATTTTTAAAGTCCTTTTACAATTGCATTCAATAACAATTTGAATTTTTTAGGTTAGCCTAACATTCTATGGTCAGCATAAAGTGTTTTTCATCTCAAGAAAGAATAAGCCATTGGCTGTCTGGAAATTAATTCTTGTGCCCTCAATGCCAAGTTTCATTTTTCAGTGATTTTAAGATTTTTGCAGAATATTTTATAGGTTCTCTCATGTAGTAACCCGGGGTAAAGGGAATTCCTAGTGCCAACAAAGGAAATGCAGCAAGGCCACAAATACAGAAGATCTTGACCTCTCAATCAATGGGAATGGATTTTAAAACAGAACCAGGGCAAGTCCTGTTTTAAATGAAGTTAGGGTAGAAAATTATACTTCCAGGGTAACATTGCTGTCTTGATATGGTTCATTTAGGCCTTTTGCCCAAAATATTCACCAAATTCTCCTTCCTCATCGAGTGCTCTGAACTGTTCAAGGATATGTTTATCAGTAGTAGGAAGAAATGCCTGGTAGCTTGAGAAGATTGCCCTGTCTCTTTGTATTACTTCTTTCAACTCTGATGTTTACTTCGATTTTTTAAAATGACATTGAGGGGACGCGTAGGTTCAGATGGATTTCAGTAAGCTGACACTGAATGTCAGAGACCAAAACTCTTCCCAAACAACAACAATCAGTTCTTAATCACTTGCTCCTGGTCCATTATATGTCTTCCTCTCTATTGTTGACATTGTTTGTCTTTAGTGTTACATATTAAAAATTAATGGCTGTGACTTGATTTTAGAAGAGTATCTGCTTTCCTTTTGTTAGCAGGTGTAATTCAAGAACAGTATACTGCAGAAACCTGCCTTACAATGCCTCTTCCTGACAGAATTCAATTGAGAGATGCTGTTACTATTTATTAATTGCTCGGGCTGCACTGTCATGGTTTATGATGTTAGCGCAGACCCTCAATTGAGTTACATTCTTGTATTCAATTAGATGCTGTGTGTTATTGTACATGTTAACACTGTAGAACCACAGATGCTAGCCATCTGTAGATTTGATTTTTTTCCCTCCTGGTCCTCAGAAATGGAGCAGTTTAAATCAGTACTCCTAGAGAGACATACAAAATAAGAGAAGCCCAGAAGAGCAACAGTTGCAGATTTAAAAACAAGGCCAGTTTAAAATTTACATTTGAAAGACTCTATCAAAAGTATTTGCATAATTAGAATCACGGGGCATTTTAATCATTGTAGGTGGTCACTTAACCGCTGAAGAGGAGTCAGTGTTGGTTTCTCATGTCAAATGTTATTCTCTGCTAAAATGGAAAACGCTGTTACAGTGTTATGAGATTAGACTGAGGAAGTGGGATGATGTATTCAAAGCAGAGAGGACTTGTCTGGAGGAAGAGAGACGCATGAGTGGCAAACTAGTCCGAATGGGACATTTAGAAGAGAAAGAACCTGCTCTCACTTCATTCTCTCCTGGTGCCTGATGAACTATTAACACTTGCCAACTTAGAGCAACTTTTCACAATGAAGGGCAGAACAGGAAAGATACTTGGCTTGCAGCAGGGTCTCATTCCTCAGACTCTTTTCATGAATTATTCCAAGTAGATGTTCCACAAAGAGATACCTCAATGATGCATTATCATAGCAGCGGCATCATTTACCTTTGACAACTGCACATTCACCATGGTGAGTTTGGGCACTTCATGTCAATGTGGATGGATGATCTCCTGCTTTTGCACCATGGTGACCTCCTCTTTGAAAACATGAGGCCTACACCCCATTGCTCTGGCCAAATTCCAGGGTAGGTAATTGCATTCTGTTACCTAAAGAACCCCCGTTGTTTCAATTAGAGAAATCGTTTTGCCTCATTCTTCTACCTGTGGAGTCCTATCAGGGTAGGTGCTGCATTGCTGAACAGCAAACTTGTCTCACCCCAGAATGAGCTGCTCTCTTTATCATCACCCGTAATTAATATTTATTGGGTACCCACTGGGTGAGTGTCTTGGGATAGGATGACTTGGTAATTAAATGCTCCAGAGTGCCAGTTGTTTCCTTTGAGTTGAGACTGAATGTGAAGGACTTAGCTTTGAGCAGTCCATTCATGATCACAAAAATAGCATCTATCCCTGTGATATTGTACTGTTACCTGTCCATCTGCTACAACTCTTGTCAAACATATTTTTTTCAGATCATTGGATCCTTATAGCCTCCAAATTATGGTAAGAAGCTCTTGGTGGGGGCTGACCAGAGAGTGTGAGCTGGCCTTTCAGTTCCAACCAATTACAGATTACAAATCTCTGGTCTCCTAGGGTGGGGAGGGGGTGAGTTTGTTGTCCTAATGAGCAGCATGCATCCAACATTGAAATGTGACCTCTGCGTTTCTAGGATCTCATTGTTGACTGTGCCATCTGCTGTTCTCTCTTGCTGTCTAGCTCTGATCTCAGGATGTAGAGGCACTTGGAACACATAGAAAGAATCAAGTTGTCTCTTTCTGCCTTTCTCCAGACCCTGTTTTGATTTGCAGCCTCATTTAGGTCCATCTATTGAAAGATTTTTTTCTCCGGTGACCATGCTTACTTTTTGCTACTTTCTAGCTCACATTTTTGAGATTTCAGATTTTATAGAATAACTTCCAAGGCTGTGACATTCCTGTGAGAATTTCAATGATTCTCATTTTCAACCAAAAGAGGTTTATTCTTCTAGTGGAGACATTGACCCTGTGCTCTAAATGTTTCGTACTGCACAGCTGCCCACGTGAACGTTCTAACCCAGGTGCTGGGAGGTGCAGACAGTCTGTGAAGCATTTGCTTTCATATGCTCACACTCTAGCACTAAATAGAGCCCCCTCAGCAGATGGCATCACAGAGCCTTTGGGTTTTCTCAAGGACAACAGTGAACTAGGAATTAAGAAAAACTACATTTCCATGTTTTCTTTTTAAGTTTTATTCCAAGTGTTAAAGGATCTCACCATCTTCTGTCTTTGCTTTTAAGGGAAGATGACCTGTGTTGGGGAGTCGTCAAAATGTACAGTTGTTTGCATTGTGTTACATAACCAGAGTTGAGAATTTCATTTACTGTGGTTGTAACAAGATTTTAGCTTTTAAAAAGTAAAAATGGGTCCAATGCAAAGGAAATAATTCCTGAAGTAACCAAAATGTACCATTGCTGCCAGAATAGTGACTTCCACCTATGTGCTTCCTCCCTGAGCTCGGGCAGTCCCCTCTCCTCACCTGTCTTCATCCCAATACCCCTCTCTCAGTCCCTTCCTCCTTGTCTCATGGGACCTCTTTCTATTGCTAAGACATGTTCCTGTATCTCTAATATTTGCCTAGAAGGTGCCCTTCACTGCCCCACCATGAGATGACTCCTGCCACAGGTACTGCATCAGGTATAGCACAGACAGCTCTGGGCAACTGAGCAGAACAGGAATCTCGTGGAAGGAGTGTGGGAGCTTAGAATTGCTAGGCAGGCTGCAGAACCAGTGCTACAAATGGGCATGGGAAACATTTCTCCCCAACCCCCTTTTTAGAGATGCATGCTGAAATATTTATGGGCAACACATTCTTCTCTCTAGAATTCACCTCAAAATTTTCCATTGTAGGGTGAGGGTAGATGGGACTATAAAGGAAACAACAATCATCATGAACTGATAAGTTTTGCAGCTGGGTGATGGGTGTATGAGAGCTCATTTACTGCTCTCTCTACCTGGGGGCATGTTTAAAATTTCTATGGAAAACATCAAAATGAAAGGATAGACTCAAGGCTGCTGCTCCTGGGAGCTTCCCAACTACGTTGAGTTCACAGGGATGAGTGCTGTGACTGTCCACTGGATCTCAGAGGCTCTAAACGGATGACATACTTTGTTCACAGGTATTTGTTCTGCTTGACCCAGCCAACAAATGTGTGTGCTTGAGGGTGTATGTGTGTGCATGTATATGAACATGTGTTCTGTAAATAGGGTGTGTGTGTCTAGGTATATGAGTATGTATTTATAGCTATATGTATGTTTGCATTGTACAAAGTGTGTATGGGGGAGCAGAACATAGGAGTGTGTGTATTCTATGAGATGTGTGCATGTATGTGTAATGTGTGTAAGTTGGTGTGATAGGCCTGGCATTGCATGAGGCCTGAGAACAGAGGTGACAGAGCTGAAGTGTCTTTGTCCTTCATGGCAGGTCTTCCCCATATTTAGTTGGCAATTGTCCTGTTTGTTAATAACTTCAGCCTTTGAGGTTTCCATTCAGTGAATTCTAAACCCAAAATTTAAATGTGCTTTTCCCCCAATTAAGTATGTTCTATTATTCTGAAGATACCATTTGTATGCTCTGAATCAGTGTAGTGTAATGTAAAAAAAAAAAAGCACCTGCAATGTCGCCTGTTGTCAATAAATTTCCCATAATGTGTCTCAAATTTTTTTAAATAAAAAGAAATGGATAGGAACCAAGGTGACCTGGATGGCTAAGAAGTGCGAAATGGAGAAAATATTATACAGTTGAAGAACTTCCCAGTAAGGGAACTGCAGGTAAAATGAGCACTTACCTTGGTTCCTGGGCTGAAGTCCAAGTTCCAGGCAGGTGGTGTCTAATAGAACTGGCATGGTTTTCATGCCTGGTTTTTAGCTGTATCTAGAAGATGAGTGGAAGATCCTGGGAGAAAATGGGACCCTCCAGGGGTGTGGTGAGATACAGTGGGTATTTGAATAACCAGCACCCACCAACAACTGGGGAGACCAGGGAAGCCTGGCAATTCTTTAAAAGGAAGATAGCAAGCTCTTTGGTAGAAGGAAAACTCCTAGGTAACCCCAACACTAACTGTCCTCCTCAGTTTTTCCTCATGACTTCCAACCGCTCATTCTGCCCTTCACCTTTATCTTTAGTACTTTCTATTTCTATAGAATTATTTCCCTCTCTCTTTAGTATGATATCTAAACATAGACTTTCATCAACAGCCCCAATCTATTGCTATTTTTTCTTTCCAGCCATTGTAGTCCACACATAGGCTATACATCCTCATCACCCCAAAGATTTATTTCTAAACATGCTGCCTATTCTCATTTCCAGCCAGTTTGCATCAAGCTGCTCTTTCTAACTGAGCCGCCTACTTTTTCTTCTTGGCCTTACTAATCCTTACTCATTTCTGTTGATCCCAATTACATGACTCATGTTCCATTGCACTTAGTTAGAAATCTGTAGGCTGGTCATTTCAAAGTGTCCTGGCCAGTGGGCATATCCCCCCTTCTTCAGGCTAGAGAGTGAGCTCCTTGAGAGCAGGGACCATGTCCTTCACCTTCCATATTTTCTCTATTCTGGCCACCTGTGCCGTACAACCTGCACCAGGTGGTCACTCATCCTCCGCACCCATCCACACTCATATTTTCCATGAGCATTTCATGTCATCGCTACTTGTTCATCTTGATTGCAGGCTTTGTATAGATATATTCAAAAAGTTGTATTAATCTATATCTTAGTGGTCAACGGTATACGTTTAGTACATTCTCATATTTCAACTTATATGGACATATTCCTCCCCATTTCCAATCCTTAAACCCTACTATCCCGTTGCTCCTCCCAACCCTCTGCCTATTTTCACATTACCCACTCTATAGTTGGGACCAACAGTGAGAGCTCTTTGGTTTCCTTGAACTGGGTTGAGATAAAGTGTTAATAGCTTTCTTCCTTCTTAGTTTGTAAGATTTGAGAATTTGGGGTAACTGGACTTTGCCATACCCCTCACCTTATTTTGGTTTGGGGTGGCAGATCTTAGAAGTAAATGTTGATTCAATCAATCAATCAATCAATCATTTTAGGGGAAAGAAAAAAGTGAAATAGAAATATATCAAGAGAAGGCTTGGGGTTTGCTAATCCTTGTGTAATTGCCACACCCCTAAAAATAAACTATTTCCCAAACTTGACATTTGACAAAGATAGTAAAGAACTTGGAAGCAAAAGTGAAAAATAAAATAAAAAAGTACTAGGTCATGTTGCTTGCTCTAGATATTTTTGGCATGGTGAAGATGTGCTAGGAATATTTCATTTTTGACATGAACTCTGACCACTTTTCATTTGTAAATGGCCAGGATGCATGTATTTAACCAAGACCCAGTAGGGCTGGTGATAAGGATATTGTGATGCACTGTGGCCATATTAAGGATTCCACTGACTCATTTGAGCTGAGTGCATATGCAAGCTGTTGGTGGAAGAACTTGAGTGACCTATTTCTTCTTTTTTTGTTGTTTAAGAATCAGGACTATAAGCAGTCAAATATGAATCAGGAACTAATAGGATAAATAGATGCAAGAAAACAGCATGCAACTATTTAATGAAAGAAAAATGTATTATATGCTCAAGACACAAATAAAAGGCCACTTTCAGATTACAGTTTTTACAATCGATTTATTTGCTGCATTTTCTTTAACTGCTAATTCGCTCAACTACATCTTTTAATATTCATTGGACAAACAATGCAAAAAAGCTTAGTTATTTTTAAATCTTTGTTGAGCTCCTTCCATCATATTTTTTATATTCACTGTTTTCAATGGAGTATTTAGTTATAATAGAACATTACATTTTTGCATGGTTAAGTTATTTCCTTTCTTTTCAAGATGTTTAAGTATATCAGCCTAGAAAAACATGCTGATTGAATGGTTGATTTTAGTTAAAAAAAATCCCAGAATCCTGGTTGGGATCTACTCTTACAAAGTGTGGTCCTTGAATAATTGCATTGGTTTCAGGTGGGGATTCATGCTAACCATGCATATTCCTGTATCAATTCTAAGACCAAATGCATCAAAGTGTCAGCTGCAGAACTGAAATCTGGATTTTTAACAAACTTCTATTGAGGAGTCTGTTCATACCAAATTTTGAAGACTGCTGGTTTAAGCATGGAAATTAATAAAACTTCAAACTCCTAATTTTCTAAATAAATTTTACTTGTTTAGTTCATTGTACTGCTTTGCAGGTTCAACTTTACCTTTTTAATTATAAAAAATTAATGCAACCTTTCCTCAATTTTGGAGGCTCTGTTTAGACTCACGGTCAAACCCAGCTCTTATGGAGCTGGTACCTACACCTGCTTGTTCTCTTTTTATACTGCGATATTTTGCTCTTTAAAGCCATTCTGTCTTATCTTCTCATTTTGATCATATGTCCAGCTGTCTGGTTAGTAGAGAGCAGTCATCAGCCCACCAACTCCACATTTATCCTTTCTAATCCCAAATCAATACTCATTATTATATACATTGTTATATAAGCTATTTAAGATTCTGATCTTCATAAATTCTCCCGGAGAGGAACCACAGCTAAGTTTAGCTTAAAAATAACATTGTGGGGGTTTATATATTATTACTAGAGGCCCAGTGAACAAAAATTGGTGCAATTGGGGGGGTGGTCCTCAGCCCAGCCTGCACCCTCTTGCAGTCCGGGAGACCTCTGGGGATTTCTGACTGACAGCTTAGTCTGGCCTCCCTCTGTGGGAGGCAACTGGTGGGCTGAGGTGCCAGCCAGTGAGTGGCTAGCCCTGCCCTCTGACAGCCCCTCCACTGCCACCGGTCACTGCGCCCCCCTCCCCCAGATCGCCATCTCCTCCCTCTGCCTACTGGCACCTGTCTTGGCTGGTTTGGTGCTGCCCACTCGCTGGTCCCGCCCCCGCCAACAGGTCATTTCGCCATTTGGTCAATTTGCATATTAGGCTTTTATTATATAGGATTATTTACTAATCAAAAACATTTTACTGTGGAAAACTTGGAACTACAGTAAAAAATTGAGTTAAACTACATTATGCAAAATCTTTACCATTATTATAATTTTTAAATATATTTTTATTGACTTCAGAGAGGAAGGGAGAGGAAGAGAGAGATAGAAATAGGAATGATGGGAAAGAATCATTGATTGGCTGCTTCCTGCATGTCCCACACTGGGGATTGAGCCTGCAACCAGGGCATGTGCCCTGACCAGGTATTGAACCCGTGACCTCCTGCTTCATAGGTCAATGCTCAACCACTGAGCCATGCGGGCTGACACCATTATTATAATTTTAAAAAATTGAAAGAACTTAATGAAAAACTGTTTAGAACATGTCTCTATAGTTTTTCACCTTCCTGTTTGTTATTCAACAAATGGAATACTTAGCTTCAACAGAGCCATGTGGCAGTGCAGTCTTTAGTGAGGAGGGTAAGAAGTGATATGAGAGATTACAGAAGGGAGAGGCAAGAGAAGATGAGGAGGAAGATAATAATTGAAAGTCAATCCAGATGTGTGTATGTGTGTATATCAATAGACTAACACTGATCCTTCTCTCTCTCTCTTTTTTTTTTGTATTCCGAAAGAAAGAAGTAACTTAAAAAATTCTATACTAGATTTTATAAGGCTCTGGAATCTCACTGTCAAAAGTTGGGTATCTCTGAGGTTTGACAACTACTTCTCCTTAGAGTTCAGAACAGCTCTTTAGAAAAGTAGGGCCAGTGGAGTCGATCACCTGCTTTGGTTTAGTGTTTGGGTTTATTTTGCTTTTCCTTCACAAAGTTAATCTGGGAACAACTTTCCAAAACTTATTTTTTTCATGCCTCATATGGAACAGATGCTGTTTCTGCCCAATAGTAGCAATATTCAAGCTCTTCTAAATAAAACTTGTTAAAAGCTGAAGAGTATTACTATTTTGTTATTAGGGTTAAATCAGGCAACTGGCATTACTCATTATTTCTAAATAAAGTGAAGTGTGGACCCCCATGCATGAAGATATTTATTACTTATTGATATTTAAAGGTTGTTAAATTAATCTTATTTAAATTACTCCTACTGCCAGCCACTGTTACAATAATTTATTATATAATATTACTTGAGGGGTTTTTTTTACTTTAATATAAAACTTGCAAAAGCAATATACTGCCTGTAGATTTTTTCCTACAGTTCATTGCAACTGTGACTAATTCATCACAGCTGTTTAGACATGCAAAATCTATAATACTTCACAATGCTGATTTTCTGTTTCTATTTTCTAAGACTGGAGCTTGATTTGAAACCATATAATGAAAAATTACATGCATCTCCCTGGAAGTAATATTGCTTTAACCACTTGGAGGTGGGAGACCAGGAAGAGCCATGTGACCGTAGAGGAAGGCTGTGTCCATGAACGTATGATAACTTCACTGAACTTGGTTATGCCTCTCTGTAGTATTGAGAATAGACTTGCCTTTAGTTGTTTAGTTTTGATCCAAAATTCATGCCTAATGTCTTTGTGTTATCTCTCCTGTTATTGGCAAACCTCTGATACATAGCTCAGAATTTCCTCCAAAATATAATTCTGGGATATCTAGGGACCTATTATTCTCTTTGTGAGTTATCATGATTCCTTCCTTTTCTGCGTTTCTTCCCTCCCCACCTTCTCCTATTTCCTGAAGGATAGTAGACTACTTTTGGTTAAAGGGCATTGTTCTACTTTGACTTACCAGGAAGTGGTGGTTTTCATCTTTCCCCTTCTTTGCAGACCTTATCATGGGTTAAAGAGGAAAACAAATGAAGGGTAAAGTGAGGCTCTGCATTTATTGGTGGAAATGGATTGTATCTATTCTATTAACATGGATGATTGAATGCTGCCTAAGTATCATTGTGTTTGAAATTCAAGCTGATGCTATTATTTTCTTAGTGATGATTGAAAGCTGCCTCAGTATCATTATGTTTGATATTCAAACTGATGTTATCATTTTCTTGGTTTGCATGGAGAAAAGACTGATGAATTATTAGTTACATCAAATCTTTAACATGTGCAAATTAGTCAAATGCAAAATATGTTTATAAAATTCATGGTTATTATTCTACCATTAGCGTTATTTTTGAGGTTTCACACAAGAGCAGAAGAATATATGATGGTCTTAGCTGCTAATTAGTTATATAGAGTTTAAATATATAAAGCACGGAGAACCTAGAAAAACAAGGGGTGTATATGGATACAAGGAAAACGATCAATGTCAACCAAACAGTTGTTATTACACAAAAACTAATGGAAATAGGAGGGGAATTGGAAAATGCAGGTAATTGTGTTATTTACAAAACATCAATTTATATGGAGTCTATATATTTTATAAAGTATTTAGGACATAGTAGTGATACAGCTGGCTATCCATTCATTTATTCCTTCAAAAAGTGCTCATTTTCTGAGAGTATAGCAATGCACAAAATGGAAGCAGACTTTGTCTTCATGAAGGTAGGAAAGGCAGACATGAATTGAAAAACCATAGAACCCAGTTGTGATAGGTTCTGTAAAGAGAAATTAAGTGGGTGATGAGAAAGTTTTCAAAGGGGAAAGCTATTTTTGATCTTGGACAAGGGAAATCTGTTTTAAGGAATTGATATTTAAGCTCAGGCTTAAAGCATGAGTAGGAATTGACCAAGAGACCAGTGAAAAGAAGGGCATTCCAGAGAAATACCCACACGGCAGTGATTCGCTGTGATAGGAGTGTCTTAAAAGAGTTCTCACTTTTTATTTATTACACGCTTCATTATGTTTTTAGAGGAGCAGATACTATTTCATGGGAACTGTGTAGGCAAGTGTTTTACTGAACTGACTACTATATAGGAAGAACAATGCAATGCAATCCAATTGTATTACTCTTTCTACCTATACTCAGACACCTTTATGATTCTTCTCAGAACGGTCTGCTTTGAATAACATGGGGAGAACGGCTATAACTACAGCTCATTGTGAAAGTTGTTTTTCAATTCAGGATGGAATAAAAACAATTGGAACCCACATGTCAATACTTTTCAGAAAAAGAAAATAATGCGGTATCTTACTGTTATGAATATGCTGATGTCTGAAGTTTTATTTCAAGTTATTTTTAGTAAATAAGACTCAGCAATCCAGTCAGATTTGCTGGCATAGCGTTCATTTGGTCTAATGACACTTAAGGGTGGCTTGACTTCTAGTCCATTTTTTTTTTATACCCAATCCCATTATTCAGGTAAGGGAGTGTGAAAATAAAAAGGGTAACTGTTGAAAGCTGTCAGTTGAACAGTTTCACTTCATTGACTCCTTGCTTCAATTCTAGTTGTAGAACATGAGTGACTGTTTTTTGTGTGTGTGTTTTTGGATCATTTATTAATGGCACGTAGCAGTATTTGCTCTATATTATTCAAAGATATTTCTAGACATGAGTTTCTGGCCTTGCAAATTATCTGTCATCTTGAATCTACTTTTTAAATGTGTCTGAATTAAATCAAATTAATGTGTTTATAAATGTTATATCTTCACTTACATAATTAGCCATCAGACTTAAACAACGTTTCTAGTGTAAAATTTCAGTTAATTGTTAATACATATTATAAAAGCAAAACAAGTTGCCCCAAGCATTTTTTTTTTTGCATTTGTAATTGGATTGCTGTGTGTTGTTCTTAAGTATCAGGACTCAACTATCAGCTTTCTTAATGGTAAACTAATTAGAATTTTGTTAAATATGCCACGCTTTCAGATAAACAGGATAGCATCCACCTCTCAAGAAATCAAAAGGAAAAAAAAATTAATTCAATCTTATCCTTAAATTGTATTACTTCCAAATAATTTGTCATTTACTTTTTTTAAGAGCAAATATCTTATTGGTTATAGAATATACTATCAACTCTCCCTGTCACTCCTCATTAAAAGTAGGATTTCTCACTTTTCATAGTACTTGGTCAATATGAAAGGCATAGTGTATTTAATATTTAAAATGCAGTGTGATCCAGCAACGATACCTAAGAAATATAAGGCAGAGTATACTTCTTTAATAAAGCTCCCCATCTCTATGAAAATTGCAACATGAATTGCCGCAGGGCCTCAGAAATACCGGTCACCACTACATGCTTTCAGTTGGGATGAATGTAAGCATCCCAGCCCTGGCCTGCGCCAAGTGGCATCATGGGAATGGTGGCATTATTGTCATGAGTAATGATGGCTTCCCCTTCAACTCTGTCAAACAATATCAGGATGCTAAGCTCCAACTTCTGCTGTAGAGCTTGATGAAAACTAAAAGAAACAAGAAAGCGGGTACCAGGTTGCCCTGGATTCACTAGTGCAGCCATTCAACACTAAATAGCAATTACTATAGGAGTGATTACAGAATCTGAATTTTCTTTTCTCTAATGACACTTACAAAGGTTCTTTCTCTGCAGATTTCATTTTTCTTTGCACTGTAAAATTAGGACTTGTCTCTCCACGATGGGTATCTGACAGTTAAATAACACTTTGCAAACAATGAGTGGAACGAGAAATCACTGGCCATAGAAAGAGCTCTGTGACTCAGCAGGTAAAGAGATGCAACTCAACTTTCCCAAGGAAACCCCACTGAACATGCCGGAAAGTACATCCGAAGTAATGTTTTCTGATGAGGCACTCAGGCCAGTTTATTAAACTTCCCTTAATTATCAGAATAATTTTCCCTTGCGACCTGAAACCAATTGGCCTAAACTTTTTTCACTTTAAGCATTTTCAGCTTTGAAAGGGGCGGGTGAATTACATTAAAATGGCCCTGCCCACCCCTTTTCTCTTGTCCATCTCCCTTTAATAGAAAAGGGATACCAGTAGTATCCAGCTATCTTGCTAGTACAGCTCCAAGTACAAAGAAAGGACAGTAGGAGTGGTGATTTTAATTATCTATGTAAATTAAACTATGTACTTCAGTCCAGTGATTGAAACTCATTACTTTAACTTTATTGTTTAGTTATGAGTGTAAACCTCAGCAAAATTAAATTATAAACCAGATCTCCCGATGGCTCCACACATTTACTGAATTTGAAGGGGAGAAAATAAATAAAGTAAGGACAAAAGAATGCCTCGGCTGTTGTTTATATGTCATCAGACCAAAAATGCGACTATAAGGCACAGACTGGAAGAACCGTTATAATACTTGCTTTGTCACCTGTCGGTGCATAATAGAAATATGCCAATGTTAGGAGCTGTTTATCCCGAATTTTTTCAAAAAATTATGGTTGACATTCCCTTTTATTTTGTCAATTTTACTGAACAAATAGTGGTCTCATAACCCTCCTCTCTCAAAATTATGTATAAATTAGAACCTCAAGCTCATTTCCCCTCATTCATATCTGACATATCTTTAACATTTTAGAGTATAATCTTTCTCATTGTGACAAATAAAGGTCATTCTTCTTGTCTATATTTTTTGCTACTCCAGGGTATTATTCGTAACTGTCACATTGTGTAAGCTCCTTTGACTGTAGACTAATTGTCCTTAAATTAAATGTATTAAAATTTCTAATGGTGCTGAGAAGGGATGCTGTATTTCCCCCTGAGTCATCGGTGATTCACTTTTCTCACATGGGAGCTTTATTTAGAGTTAGTTGTACTTTACTTGAAATAATCGAGGACATTCAAAAAGCCAACATGATTGGATTAACTTGAAAAGCATTATTTGCTCTGCAGATTTATTTCAAATACAACCTTTAAGGTAGGTGCCTTTAACTGACTCTGAATTAACACAGTTACTTTGGTCAAGTCTTTCTTGAAATTTTATTTCTCATCCCAGTTGGAATACTTTGATTTAAAAATACTTTATTTAAAAATCTGATAACTGGGAATTTAATGGATAACTAAAGCTATTCTACTTTTCTAGCCGAGGTCATTATTATTAGTGATAATAATAATAAGAGTAAATGTTTATTTAGTACTTATCATGTGCCAGCAACAATGCTAAGCACTGCCTCACATAATTTTAACAGTAACACTATTAAATAAAGATATTTTTATTATTTATCATCCCATTCTAGGCCTAAGAATGCTGAGTAACCCAATGCAGTTTAAAAGCTATTCAGTGGCAGAGACAGGATTCGAACCATAACTAGCTCCCCAGCCCATATGGTGGGGATAAGTTAAATGATAGATTAATGTATGACAGTTAGACCTAAAAAACAGTTCAGGGTGACTAAAGTATGTTTTCATCATATATGGCTGCCTTTCCACTATCAACATATTTTTTGCTAAATTCTTTTAAAATTTTCTGCTTCATTGAGATACAATTGACATATAATATTGTACAAGTTTAAGGCATACAAGGTGTTGATTTTTAGTACACATATATTTCAAAAAGATTACCACCATAGTATTAGCTAACACCTGTATCACATCACCTAGATACTATTTCTTTGTGTTGAGAATATTTAATATCTACTCTCAGCAGCTTTTAACTATATAGTACAGTATTGTTAACTATAATATTATGTTGTACATTAGGTCCCCTCACCCCATCTCCCCTACATCCAGCACCTGGTAACCACCATTCTATTCTCTGTTTCTATGGATTCAGCTTTTTTAAGATTTCACATATAAGTAATATCATACAGTATTTTTTCTTTCTCTGTGTGACTGACATCACTTAGCTTAATGTTCTTGAGTTCCATCCACATCATCATAAATAGCATGATGTCCTTTGTGGTTGAAAACTATTTCATGTGTATATCTATTAATCTATTTATCTATATCACAGCACTGACCATTCGAAAGCAGGTCAGTGGGTCATGTACATTGGCATCTAGAACCCAGCACGGCACTCGGCACAAAGACGCTCTCCATAAATATTTGTTCAGTTTAATTTAATTGATGTTTATTTTTTAAATGTACTGATATACAGAGTGTTTTTGCTCACTTTGAAATGCAGCTCTATGGATACATGAGCGATTTGGCCTCCAAAGTTTTCAAGTTAATAGACACTCTCTTTTTGATGTGTCTTCTAAATGCAGCACTGTGCTTGCTAACATCTTTCCTAAGGCAATTTCCCCGGGTGCCCACTGCTAGGAATTTCCATGAAATAATGTCCATGATGGGGCCTGCGGCACCTCATGATGCAACCAGTGGATTTCTAAGTTACACAGAAGCAAACCCACCTTATTCCCTTTGAAAATGCCATGGCTTCTGACAGATTTTTTGAATGAAAAGGGAAATAGATACAGAGATTCGACATGTTATATTTCATATTGCAAATATTTCTCAAGTTATTTTCTCAAACTGTTATTATATTTTAAAAGTCAATGCTCTTTAAAAGAAAAGAGGTTGACAATTTAATACAGTTTAGTTTTGTTTTGTTTTGCTTTTAGACTGGGAACTCCACTATGATTATATCTCCATCTCTTAAACTGTAATTGTGCTACGTTCGATATGTTGTTGTACACATATGTACTCCTCAGTCCCATTATGTTCCCAAATACAAGTATTAATTCATTGCCTTTCTTCATGTCTCATTTTAAGATAAAAGGGATACTGACTATTCTGTAAGATGGTTGAGGAAAGGAGAGAGATAAAGAGAGACAGAGAGAAGACAGTTGGGGAAGATCATGTTTGAACATGGCATCATTTCACTCTTGCTGCCATCCCGTTTTCTTTTGCATTTGATCTGTGTCATTGCACAGACATTGATTGCACATATGCTGGGGATGAGGCACTGTGATAAGGGATTAGCATAAATTCCCAGATAAATAAGAATAGCCCTATATCCTTAACTAATCCGCAATCTAGTAGGGAGGAGGTAAAACATACCCAAACACAATGTTAATTGTCTTCTAAGAAGGAGAGATCAAAGAAGGTGGAAATTTCTAACTAAAGAGATCGTCTTTGATTTCAGGGAGACCATAGGGTAAGAAACACCCCACTGAGAAATGAAATGTGAGCCGAGCCCTAGAGGAAAGAGTGGGATTCAGCTCTTCCTGACCCTCATCCAGACAGATGCCAGGAGCAGTTGTACACTGTCTCTTTCCTGCTCCTCTGCTGGGGAGTAGAACCAGCTTCCTTTTAACCTCCACCCAGCACTGATCAACCTTAAAGCTCCTTTGCAACCTCTTCCTACAGTAGTAAGGAGCTTGCATGACTTTGTGGAAAAGGACTTGCCATAAAGACAATCTTAAGGACTCTGCCATTAACTAGGTTTGTGGCAGAAAGGAATTCATTCTTCTTGGTGAATCTCAATTTTCTCCTCTATGAGTAAGAAAAATAGACAAGAACTGGGATTGGCAATCCCGCCTCCAACTTATTTTCTGTGACTGCCTATTATGCCTGGTCGGCCGTGATGTCAACATTAGGAAGGCAAACCTAAACTAGTTACAGAGATTAATGAGCTATTAATTATGTCTCTCATTGCATAGAATGAAGAGGTGGTGGTCCACTCGCCGCATAGTTCCAACCACACATTTAATGAGTTCAAGCAAGGTGAGATTGCATATTTCGGGTCATAAAATACCGAGGGAAACCTTTATTCCCAACTTTTTCCATGAGGAGCGGGCTTCAAGGTAGAATATCTCCGTTTAAGCCATTTGTAGAGGCAACCGCAGGAAGTCATTATGAGCCTTTATAGACAACACACCTGGATTTTAAAGCAAAGCGGAGATACTGAGCATTTGAGTCTTGTGATGTTCTTTTTGAGAGAGAGCTTAAGCAGGCAGCCAACCTCAGAATTAAATTGGGAAGCTCAAGATTTGAAAGTGCTTGAATATTAGTTGGATTTGGTTATTAAATAAATGCAAAAGCTATCTCAAGTTGATGGTTGGATTACCTAGGTATTCCAAGGAATGTGACATGAGGACCCATGGAAAGGACTTCAGAGTGCCCATACTCATGTGCTTAGATGACTGATGTATCTAGTAAGAGATCCCTAATAGAAACTGAGGTATATATGGTGGTTGCTAATAGAATTAGGCATGGCAACTCAAAATCTTGGTTACTTAAATTACAAGTTTCATCAACATTATTTCAAAATAGCTCATTTAGAGTGAATACCATATCACTGGATGCTAAGGCACATGATGATACTTGATGTAGGGAGCGGCTATAGGGTCAAGCCTTAGACTGACCTGTGGCAGAGCCACATACAAGTCCCTGCTTGGAGGACAGAGCCCTCATAGCACAATTAAGCTTGACCTTATAGTCCCCCCTTGTTCCTAGGTAGCTAATGGGCTGTGGGGGGTGCAGCAAGTGCTGCCCAGACAAGGCTTGAGTAATGAAATAGATTTGAAACTCACAAGAACATTGTAAACATGTTGACCACTCCCCTTGTTTTGCTTTGTGTGATCTGACGATACAACAAAGCTTCAGCTTATAGGCTGTGTCATTGTTTCCTCATCCAGGCAGTGATCCACCTGGTCCCAACTATATTCTCTTGTCTGTTTTCTTTAATCCTTCACTGCCCCTCCTCAGGTTCACTCCTGGCCATGCTGGACAAGGTTCAGGTGGTGCCCAACCCTATAGCTGCTCCCTACACTTAAGAGGCACAGTCTTTATTTCATTTCGTACAAATCACAATGCCTACCCTTCTAGAAACACAGGCGAATCATTGACAGTAATGGATTTACAGCAAGAGCGCTAGCAGTTACTCTAAATAAACAGAGAGAAAGAGCCTCTTTTGTATATGTTTGTTTTCTTTTCACTGATGTTTCCTTGGCAGTATATTTAGCTCCTAACTGTACCTCTTAGATTTAGAAGAGGACTGAGATTTACTACAAAATTATTTTTAAAATATAGTTTCTCCATTGCCCTCTAGTGACACAAATGTCAGAATTACCTATGGAACTCCAGCGAAAGCCATTTAATTCTGCCTGTGTCTGAGGCTCCGTGGTGTCTATTTTTATGAAATCATTTTCTCATGTTTTTTTTCTCCTTTGATAATTTTTAGGTGGAGTTGCAGTGTTGTACCTTCTGTTGAAGCAAGAATGATAAGAGCGATCACAGAGCACTTCTAGTTGTCAGGGCCCTTGAATGATAATTGATTAGTACACGAATGAGGAAGGGATGGAGGATTGGATTGTGAAAGAAAATGAGACTGTGTGTTACTGGTTTGAAGATATGATTTTATTGTGGAAGAGTTGAAATACAAAGCTTTCCCCAAAGTCTCATTTTTCATAGACATGAGATAAAATCTGTAACTCTCATTCTGCTGTGGTTTAGGCCATTTGTCGGCCTTGATTTAATTGGATAGAAAGCAAGGAATAATGGCTGACTTTGAGCCCTCTTCTGTCTCCCTTAGTGACATGTCACCTACGTGACCCACGGACGGTGTGAGGGTTTTCAAAATCACCTCTTCGAGTGTGCCTGTGCCTCTTTGGGCACTAAAATATGTTTTACTTTGAGATGTTCAGGGCCAATAAAATACAGAACATCATTTTAATAATAGAGCAAAATTCAATGAAGGGAAGGTAAATAGCAAATATCAGCTGAAAACTGGGGGAATAAAAGTGAAGCCTGCTTCCCAGAGCAAAAGTGCTCAGTTTCAGAGCAGACATATAAATGCCTATGAGCCTGTGTGGTGGGAACACTTAGCTGCGTCTGTCCTCAGTGACACCTCATTACTGATGTTCTGAATTTTTGTTTTGGCATATTGTGCTCTTTTTGGCACCATGTCATTCGTCGAATCCACCAGAGTGGCCACATACCAGCAGGTGTGCTTGACTGGATGAAATGAACACACTTTTTTTTTTAATCTGCTCTAAAGAAGCGCACTTATTCTAAGTCTGGGGTAGTCAGCGATGTTCTGTGACTCCTGCATAGGCATTCAGCAGAAGCCTTCCTGTTTCTCAAAATATCTCATCCTAGACAGTCAGGAGCCACTTGCATGGGAGGAAAAGTGGTTCAGCCTTCCCTGACATCCTATTGTTAGCTTGGCTATGGAGTTGGCCGACAGTCCTCATCCTGCTGACTAAGAATCTGTTCTCCTGGGTCTCATTGCGGTCAGATCAATGCCACAGTTCTCTGGGAAGGAAGAATGATAAGGCACCTGAGTATTGTCTCCTCTCTAGTCATCTGTTCTTCTAGCAGTTTCTTTAAATGTCTGGATTACCTGTACTTTAGACTGCAGTGCTCTGCAGTTGAGAGTATGTCACTAGGAAGCAAACCCATGGATTTTTCCCTACTCTCTTCAATGCCCTGGCCCTATGACCTTGCATAGGATATCATAGCTTACTGATCTCAATATTCCCATTAACTCATTCTAAGAGCTATCATGGAGTATCAATCCCATGTTTTGTAGGTATTATTCAAAGTGCTGGAGATACAAACACACCATCCCTACCCTACTCTTAAGAAGGCATTCGCCTCATAGAGAAGGCAGGGAACTGAACAGCAGTTAGGACCATGGCCCCATCAACTTCCTGAAGGGATTGGCAGGCTAACAAGACAATAAGTGGATCAGTATTTCTTGTGTTCTTCACGTTTTATGGAGAAGTAATTGACAAAAATCAATGTGTAAGTTTAAGGTATACAGCAGGAAGGTTTGATTTACATATATTGTGAAATGATTACCATAATAAGTTTAGTTAGCTTTCATCATCTCCTATTGCCACATCTTCCCTAACACACAGCAGTATTAACTGTGGTTGGTGGTGTTAAGTTCTCTATGTCAGAGGAATTTCAGGAAATGGCTCCGTCCATAAACCACATTCACAGAGGAACACACGAAAATGTCTTAAGGGTTTGGAAATGCCAGAGTTCCCATGAAAATGGCAGTAGTTATTCAATAAGAAGTGACAGGTGATGATCAGGAAGGAAGTACTAAAGATGTCAGAGGAATTTGGGATTCCCTTGGAATTCTGGGGAAAGCTTCTTCAAGGAACTGCAGGGCCTGAGTGACTTACAGGTGGAACTTGTATAGGTAGCAAGCCAGGGGAAGGGTACTCCCTCCACAAGGGGCAAACAACTCATATGGATGGTAAGGAGAACTCTCTGGTCCAGCAAGTTCTTAAAGTTGAATATTGAGAATGATACTTGTAAAGTTATTTTGGCTCTTTCTCACATGGCACATAGTTCCTTTTTAATCCGATATGTAATATGTCATTGCCAAAGTGCATTTAAGCATAAAACAAATACTTAACAGCAGCTATATTCTATTCTGACTATATGTACATAAACACAGTTGGCAAAGTTAGTATTTTTTACTGTCTTCAAAATATAGCTACAAGTATATGTGTACTAGTAAGCATCTCTGTAACACAAATAATAGGAGAGTAGCATTATTTTTATCCCAGCCTATATTATAGCCTAAATAAAGTGTTGTTTTATTCAGATTTTATATGATTTTTAAATCAAGAGGCATATAGTTTAGAAACCGTTTTGTAGATAACCTTGTCATGTAGTCTTAATATTTTTTTCAGTACTCTATATCACGCGTAGATATTTAGCTCTTTTATTCATGCAAATAAATCTTGATGGAGTATTTTCAATGGCTGTGGAACCAGGCACTATGCTAAGTGCTGGGGATACCCAGGCAGCTGTCTTCAGAAACTTGCCCTCAAAGATCCTCAAGTCAATTAAAGAAACTAGACAAGCAAATCACAGGACAATATTTCATTTACCTTATAAATATGTGGGGCACGTTCATTCCCAGTTTTCCTATTAATTATGTTTATTTGGCCAAAGGAAATTTCATTCATGTGAACGGTCTGTCCTTTTGATGAACTCTATAGTACTATGTGCTCTGAAGTAACTGAAATATTAGCCTAAGGACACAGACTTTTCTCCCCAGAAATTTCTTTTAATAATAATTGTATGTAAGTAGCAGAAAACATATCAAAATGCTAATATTTGTATTCAAATTATTGATATAATGACGTATAAACATCTCTAAAAGCGGAGGGAAATAAATGTAGAAGGAATAATTTCCAGAATGCCAAATATGATCTAGTTTTCTATAAAACAAACCAACTTCAGAGTTGCTAATGAAATATATTACCTAACTCAACGCATACTCTTGACTTCCCCACCTTGGAAGGTTCACATTTGTAGCTTAGGTCTTCTTTTGAAATTTCATCATACCTGAAACTCCAACTGCATTTTCACTTACATGTCTTCTGTAGACATTTTAATGAAAAACAAATGGTAGGAAAGTTAAGTTTCACAGATCTCTAAATAGAGACCTAATTAAAGAAATTGATCATTATTCCTTGATGCCATGTTCATGCGTCTTTTCCGATCTCAAATGGCATCTCTGAATCTAGAAGAATTGTGGCTTTTGCTTGTGGTCTTGACTAGTAACTTCATGTGGCGATAAAGACACATATTTCTATATTTGCATATATACAAAGATGTGGATGTCCTTTCAAATTATACCCACCTTCTCCTTAGGCTAATGCCATATTAAATTGCATTGAAATGCTGAGGCACCTCAAAGTAATGATTTCCCACATCTCATTTTGTTGTTGATTATTAATGAATACTTCCTGAGTTGCGTTCCTGCTATTTTGTCTTTAAGATTACTTTCAGCATCATATTCAAGAGGCCAGTCAGAGTTCTGTGCTTGCAGCTTCATTAAAATTCTGTCCTACACATCATCTGACTCACACTTTATAATCTATCAGAACACCTGTTTTCTTTACAATGGCCACGAGGCAGCTCAAAACACTGTGGTATTTAACATTTAATAATGAGCACAAGATATGTATTTTTGACACTTTAAATTTTCTTTAGAAAAGTGCATGGAAAAAAGCCAAGTTTGAATGAATTATCTAAACTTTTGCAATTTCATAACATGAATTTTAACTAACTTTTTTAAAAAAGTGCATCAGAAAGTGCCTTCTCTCTTTGTCAGTGGGCATTACGTTGGCTAACTAGGAAAGGATGTAGAGGGAAATAGCTTTAAAATGTCACCGCATAAACTAATAGTGATATGGAAAGTATTTCAAAAAGGGCCTGTGCATTATTACTTTCCCTATTTACATACCCGTCTCACAGACACTTCATTGTAATTCGTGCTCGGAGAGGAAGCTGAGAAGCTTAATGTCACTGTTAATAGCTAGATATGTTAATAATTTGGTGACTTAAGTAAGTATATACACATATATATCACTTGTGTATATATACACACACATAAAAGAAAAAATATATATGGAAGAATATATAGTTTTAAATTCAGCCTTTTATAAAGTGACTGTTAAATGGCCCTCAATATAATTGTATCTATTTGAAATATGTCAGGGGAGGGATCGGGAGATAATGGATGGTCTCAGAAGGGTGAAATTCTGTCACTATATTATGTAAATGAGGAAACGTCTAGTGCTTATGAACTGCTATAGTTTTAAGCACTAATGGAGGACATATTGCAAGTTGATTGTTGTGATCCTACAGCGTTATCTCATCAGTGAGCGGATTCAGGGAGCTCTCTCTGCTGAGGGGCCTGAAAAAGCATTTTCATTTACTCCCTGCAGGGTCATTGACAAATGGAGGCTTATCTGGGCACACTGCAAAGCATATACAGTAAACAGACCTATGGTTCCTTGCCTAGCTTGGGTCCTTTACTGGATTGGTGCTATTTTGGAAAGGCTGATACCATCCAGCATAGCAGTCAACTGATTTCTGGTGTGCCCTCTAAAGAGAGTACCCCATGCAGGTTGTGTTGAGGAGAGGAAGGGTTGAGAGGTAGAGAGTTGGGCCTTGCCTTCTGCAGAAATATTAAATAGTATAAACTCATTTCGCCTCTTATTCCAGCCCTTGTTCAAATCTACACAGTCAGGAATGACATGCTCTGTCTGCCTAGTGACCCTATTATACATGCCAATAAATCTAACCTCCAAAACTTGGATTTTTGTCTACCTCAACCTAAATCCAAACTTGTGTATTATGTCCCTTCCTCAGCACCCCAAAAGATCATAGACTTTATTCAATTTGATTATAGTATTAAAGGAAAAGTATTAATAATGGGAAATAGATTAATGTGTTAATATTAGTGAGGTTCAATCATCTGAAATTGTCATTTCTGTAGGACAAAACAGTGGAATGTTTATAATTTAATTTAGCTCCCACTGAAATTTCCAGATAATGTGTATAGGTGAATGAGGTTTTAATAAGATGGAGTCAAGAACATCTGCTGACCATGTGAGAGTCTTCAATATAATGTCTACCAAAGATGAAGAAAGAAAGAGCTGTTCTGGACAAAGGTAGACTCTTCTAGAGACAGAGTGTTCCAGGGACAAGAAGGTTCTGCAGAATAGAGTTTATGGCTCATCACTCTAGTGCAGCGGTTCTCAACCTGTGGGTCGCAACCCCTTTGGTGGTCGAATGACCCTTTCACAGGGGTCGCCTAAGACCATCCTGCATATCAGATATTTACATTACGATTCATAACAGTAGCAACATTACAGTTATGATGTAGCAACGAAAATAATTTTATGGTTGGGTCACAACATGAGGAACTGTATTTAAAAGGCCAGAAGGTTGAGAACCACTGCTCTAGTGCTTTCCACAATACTGCATGTATGTGCCAGGCACTTGTCATATATTCTATTGTTTAATTCTCTGGCAATCTAATGTACCAACATGAAAGCTGAGACTGAATATTCAACCCAGGGTCACATAGTGACAGTGCAAGAACCAGGTCAAAATTAGGCTAAATTTTTTTTTTTTACTTTGAAGACCATGTTCATTTTATGTTGTTTCCAAAGCAGTCCAAATAATTGATTTGGTGAGCCTGATTCTGATAGAGCCACTAATGGGCATAAGTGAGTAGAAGGAGGTGGAGAGGTTTGGGGCCTTGAGGATCATACATATAGGCAGCCCTTGGGCTACTTGATGAAGAAAAGTAGTATGACATACTATGGTGGCTTACTTCTTGTAAACTGTAGGCAGCAGTGTTTCTGCATAGAATGTGGAGAGAACAAAGCTTTACTTAGTCCACACCATTTCCTCTTCCAGGGCAGGGTTCATATCCATGATGTTTTCCCCTCCACTGTTAGCCCCAGTAATTTCCCTGCTCTTACATGTGTTTGTACCAAACAAGCATGCATTTTATTACATTTTGTCCTACATGGCTCTTTCATGGCTTCTAGTGCCTCAATATAATCTCCTCATGCAAGTTAGAACCTCTCTCTGTCAAGGCAGAAACAATGTCTTATCTTTATTTTCTATTTTATATGGAGTTTGTCCCATTACTGGGCAGGTAACAAATCACTAAATATATGTTGACTGATTGATCAATTAAGGTCTTTGTTTCTAAATTTCAATCCCATCTCTACCATTAATCCCTTTATATAGTAAGAGTATGGGGCCCACTAAATATTAACCTCAGAAGTTCTTTCTAAGACACCGAATTATTCAACCGGAAACATTGTCGTCTATGCCAAAATAATACATTTTCTTGAATAAGGATTCTATGTGTGTAACATCCACTCATTATCTGTTGGAGCCAATAGCTCAACAACTAAAATTGTTACATTACTTTCAAAAGAAGGGAAAAATTCCAGGTGTCCAAAGATCACTATCTCTTCTCATAAACCTCAAAGTAAACATGGAATTACAGTGCACTAAGACAATGGGGACTCTAAAGAATATAACCAATTCATCTCAATGTCAAAATTATTTGAATTCATTATTTTTTAGAAATGACTTTTTATGTATAATTCATAATCAAACACACACACATCTACACAAACATAATCAGGTTGGATTTAGATATGCACTCCAAGAAGCATGTCAAATTAAATTTTAAGTTAACGTTATTTTTGAGTTTAATATGATATTTATAAGATGAATTATTTAAGATTTAGTAAATGAGTGCTTTAAGATGTCTAAAACAACATAGAAAACATTCTAAAACTGAAGAATGATGTTACAAAACGTTGGAAATTAGAACCTTGATTCACCATTTTGTGAGGATAGACTTAATGGAGCCTAAACATTTAATTGAAGTTAAAATTAGAGTTAATGATACCAGATATTTAATCAACCAATGCCTTAAAAGTCCCAGCAAGGAGCAGTTGGGCAAGTGCACATTTGAGCTTTTAAGCATTTTGGTATTTTTCCATAGCCATTGTGTGTCTGTGTTAGACTAGGTTATATCAAGCAATGCATATCAAGATGCTGATACTTCAGCTGCCCATATAACATCAAACAAAGTGGTTATGAAACAGCAGGATCTCTGCAGGAAGCAAAGAGATATCTCAAAAAGCGCATAATCAAACCTGGAAATGGGATAGCAGCATCGGATGAATGGTTCGGTATCTGTAATATTTTTAGTTAATCTCTCTCTCCCTCTCTCGCTTGCCGGAAACAGACTCACTCATGTTCCTTCGGTAAGGGGTTAGCAAGTGGTAATTTGTAGTAGCATAAGAGTATGAGGAGTTGGTCGATAATGTCTATCAAAGATGAAGGAAGAGAAAGCTGTTCCAGACAAAGGTAGACTCTTCTTGAGACAGAGTTTTCCAGGGACAAGAAGGTTCCCATGACCTCTGCAGACTAGAGTCTGTGGTCCATCACTTTAATGCTCTGACCATGATGTGGGTAACTTGGCTTTTGTTTGTTTGTGTTTCCCGCTCCATTCTTTCCATGGTCACTTGTCCATCATTTCTCAACTTCACAGTATTTCTCACTCACTGTTCTGGTTTCCTCATAACTCGGCTGCCACGTAGCCCATTATGGCCTGTCTGACTGGTCTCTCATTTTGAACTCTCATCTTCATCATCAATTGTAAACTACTTAACCCTTCTGTACTACTAATCCAAACTCCTGAAATAGCAGCTTAGTTCACATTTTACTTTATTTACTTGATCTTGGCGAGATGGAGGTGATATAAGAGTCAAATGGCCAATAACATGGTCCTATGGAGCTGACCATTCTGGCGGAGCTATAGCTGTGGTTGTTATCGCAGAGGGTGTTATAGGCAGTTGGGTGCTATGATAGACAGGCCTCAAAAATAAACAGCATCCCAGCTATTAATAACCAGAGATAAAGATTGTCAAGATTACATTTCAGTATCTCAAATTAAGTGAATTAATTCAAATCCATTGCTTGAGCCAATAAGAGGCAAGTATACTCAAATATTTGAATTTTTGTTTTTGAGACAGGGTCAGTTGGTTTTAGTTCTAGCACCTCTGTTTCCTAGAAGAGAGGTACATAAGCGAGACTCAAATTTTGAATATCCTTTGACTGAATAAACAGGCTATGTAGGGCATGACTAGAGCTAGATGTGGTGAAACCACTGAATTTCTCCAAAAACTCTGGAAAAGCATTTACCATGTATAGGTTTGTTTTGTGTATTAGTGTATCAAGCTTATAATTGTATCAGCCTTATCATTGGTGAGTTGTTGGCACAACCTAATATTGACATGGCATTTTAATATGCCTTCTGACTGACTGCAGAAATTCTTATTATTTCATGAATTAGTTCCAGCAATGCAGACTCAAGTGTTTTTAGGGAGTTCTGGGATCAGTACTAAAGAAAATATTGCCATCTTATTGGAGTGTGACATTTATGCAGAATAGATTCCAAATGTGACTTGGCCACCTAAGGCTTAGAAATGTATAAAAGTTAGCTAATGCAACACCAACTACATTGGTCAGCTCCTGCCTTATTGAAGTATTTAAGATTGCTCCCAAAAAGTTATATGTAGAAAGAAAGATTAATTGAAAGGTTCTAGTCTGGCTGGTTTGACTCAGTGGTTGAGCGTGGACCTATGAATGGTTCTATTCCTGGTCAGGGCACATGGTCATGGTTCTATTCCTGGTCAGGGCACATGACCCGGTTGCAGGTTCTATCCCCATTGTGGGGCATGCAGGAGGCAGCTGATCAATGATTCTCTCTCATCATTGATGTTTCTATTTCTCTCTCTCCCATCATCTCTGAAATCATCTCTAAAATCAATAAAAATATTTTTTTCAAAAAGGTTCTACTTTTCTTTCTTATATACCAAAAAGAACATTAGTGCCCAGTATTAATTTACTAGAGGCCCGGTGCACGAAATTCATGCACTCAGCGGGTGAGGGGGAGTCCCTCAGCCCGGTGTGTGCCCTCTTGCAGTCTGGAAGCCCAGGGGGAGCGGGCCTAAGACATCAGTTAGACATCATTAGCATTGTCGCAGAGGCGGGAGAGGCTCCCGCCACCGCCGCTGGGCTTGCCAGCCATGAGCCTGGTTTCTGGCTGAGCGGCGCTCCCACTGTGGGAGCGCACTGACCACCAGGGGGCAGCTCCTGCATTGAGCGTTTGCCCCCTGGTGGTCAGTGTGCATCATAGTGACTGGTCTTTCCACTGTTCGGTTGCATATTAGCCTTTTATTATATAGGATAGTGTCCTTTGAGTACTGAACTCTCTATGTTAACCCTCCACTTGTGTAGCGCAATCATGTTTTCTTAGGGCCTTTCAATTCTGTGCTATTGGTTAGGATCTATTCTCTTGCATTTCTCTCTTCTCTTTAGAAAGCTACCTGTTGAGTTGTTCCTGTCCAATTTATTTTTATAAAATCCCTACTTTTTAGTGTATTAAACACTACTTATATCATGATAAGACCCTTTTATCGTTAAACATAAAGTGACTTAAATGTTTTGGATAAATTAGTTTGCTTAGAAAAAATCCCATTTGAAGATAGACTTAAAGCATTCCCTTTGGTAGAGTGAAGGCATGTCTACATTTACTTTTGAACAAAATTGGCATTCTATTAAATTAAATGAATTTCACAGTCAACCTTATTTCAATGATCAAAAAGTAAGAGTTAAAACTCAGATGATCATGAAAGGGGTCTGGGCATTGAACTAAGAGTGAGAAGGTTGATGCTGAACTCTTCCCTAATTATCTGTATGACCTTGGGCCCCTCATTTTCTCTCTTGGTCTAGTTTTCCCATTTGTAAAATGAGGGCTATGAAGTACTCAGTCTCTAATGATTATCTTCTTACATTATTTATTTCATACCTGATGGGAAATACATTCCTTCTGGAATTTTATAGTTGGGTTATAAAAATATAAATCGTTCTAAAAGCTATAACTTTTATATTAAAAAATAACAAGTGTCCTGGCAGACAACAAAAATCAGTGACTCTCAACTAGATCCATTGTAAGCAATAATGCCTGGATTTGGAGAATGCTATGCCTACTTGTGCAAATGCATGGACATCTATGAGAAAGTGGTGGTATATTAGTTTCCTGGGGATGCCATAACTAAATACCACAAACTTGCTAGTATTTTAAAACTACAGAAATGTGTTGTTTCACAGTTCTGGAGGCCAGAATGCAAAAATCAAGGTGTCCACAGTGCTGCTTTCCTTTAGGGAAGAATCTCTTCCTTGGCTTTCCCAGGTTTTGGAGTCTATCGGCATTCCTTGGCTTGCAGTCCCATCTCCCTCTGCTTCATGTTCACATCACCTCCTCTATGTGTGTGTCTCTCTGCTTATCTCATATAAGGGCACAGGTGAGGGCATCAAGCTTCATCCAGGTAATCTAGGATAAGCTCCTCCTCTCAAGATCACACAATACTCTTTGCCACATAAGGTGATATTTACAGGTTCTGGGAATTGGGACACACACATATTTCTGGAGGCCACCATTCAGCCCACTATGGACCTATGGACGTGACAAGAAGTAACTAGTGAGCATGTATCTCACTACTGTGAGACACCCACAGTGTAGCATAATTGTTGCACACAGGGACACAGGCTAAGTGTTGCCAGTTTCCAATTAAAAAAAAAGTTAGAAACTTGAATTTGAATTTTGTGTTTGTGAATAAAATACCCTGACATTTTATATTGGATCATTGGAGGAAAAATGTCTACTACTTGTATAAAGTAAAAATCCAGGTATGGGCCACATTCACTTCTAGGGCTACCAGTATGCAATCTCAGAAAAACAATAACATTTCCTTTATGAGAGCACTTTGTACCCATACTTATTAACTCAACAGATGTTATTTAGCATCTAATAGGATAATATATTTTTTATTTTTTGGTTTTATAATATATTTTATTGATTTCAGAGAGGAAGAGAGAGAGAGAGAGAGAGAGAGAGAGAGAGAGATATCAATGATGAGAGAGAATCATTGATTGGTTGCCTCCTGCATGCCCCACACTGGGGATCAAGTCCACAACCTGTTCCCTGATTGGGAATCGAACCGTGACCTCCTGGTTCATATATTGACGCTCAAGCACTGAACCATGCCAACCAGGCTAGAATAATATTTATTTTAAATTAGCCAGTAAGATCTTGCTTCTTTGAGAAAATAACTCCCAAAATAGAACTCGCCCAGTTTTAAGGGAAAACAAAGCAAAGCACACAAAGCATTAGCTCCATGTTTTCGTTCTGGAGATGTTACTTATGAGTCTGTGTCCTTCAGTGAGATCAACAGGGCTTCATGATCCCAGGAGGAAGTTGAGATTTAAATTCAAAATCTTAATTCTGGTGTGATCCTTGAGTACCTTGGAGGAAATGGTGCCCCTAGGTGGCCTAATATCTTAACATTTCATCTTGGCTGTCTGGACTGTGATTTGTTACAGATGACGATGACAAAGCCATTCACATTTCATATAGCCCCTCATCCATATTGAGTCAGCCTCACTGAATTAGGCCACTGTGTTCAGAATGCCAAGCCCTTCAATTCATTCATCATTGGCTACTTAACTGTGGATTTCTTTAATATGCAGGACAAAGTTCTCACAGTACCCATTCTGCCCTCAGTAGCTGTGACACCTTGCCTAAGTTAATTAACCTCTGTTTTCTCATTTAGTAGAGTTGATATTAAAAGTTCTCCTTACAGGAAAAAAATTGTGTAAGGTAATCAATGTTACCTAAACTTGTGGTGGTCATCATTTCACAATGTATACAAGTATTATGTTATGTTGTACAACTAAAACTTACACAATGTTATATAGCAACTATCCTATCTAATAAAAGACAAAAAGGGTAATTGATCGTACCTTCCCTACGCTTCCCATTGGCTAATCAGGGTGATATGCAAATTAACCACCAACAAAGATGGCGGTTAATTTGCATACATAGGCGCCAAACGCCAAGCGACGGAGCGAAGCCGGCTGGCCCTGGGCAGGAGCAGCAAAGGAAGCGCGCCATGGCCTCCGCCACACCCTTGGGGCTCGTGGCGTGCGGCGAGCTGGGGGTCTTAGCTAAGGCTTAGTGCATACACCCCGGTGGCCCCACAGCAGGGCATCCTGGCAGCCTCCTCACAGGCGGGCAGCGGAGAGATGAGTGGGGCAGGGGCTGCAGGGAGCCATGGAGGGGCAGGGTGGCCGGAGCCAAGTTCCCGGGGGTCTGAGGAGAGTGCTTGACAGGAGCCCGGACTGCAAAGAAGGAAGAGGAAGCAGCCACAGGGAGCTCTTCCAATCCCCCTGCACAGACACCCTACCCCAGCCCCTGGACCCCCGGGGGGACGGGGAGGCTGACCAGACAGGGAGAAGACCCAGCCTTGGGGGTAGCTGCAGCCCATATTTCTTCCCCTGCCACCCCCGCCAGGGGCACCCACAACAATAGCATGCCTGGGACAACCCGTCAGCGCCCCCGAGGCACCCGAGGCCCATGGCCTGCTGCTGCTGGGCCCCCTCAGCTGGGGCCAGGCACGCCTCTCCTCCCTACAACTCCAGACCCAGGTGAAGGCAGGCCTAAGCGCCCCCTCAGGGTCAGACTCATCCCTCCCAACATCCCCTCCCTGACAGCAGTGGCACTGTCTCCGCAGCAGAAGTGCACTGAACCTTGCCGGGGGTGCACCTAAACCCGTCCTCCTAGCCCGCCTGGCCCCACCCTGGCCCGGCCCCTGCCCTGCTCCAGAAGATTGGAGCCCCACCCTGAGCACATACAGCTGCAAAAAAGCCATGTACAATTTAAAGAATGGTGCCAAGTGAGGAGGTTTGACAGTTACTCCCCCTTCAGCCTTGCCACCCCCCTAGCATCCCCCTAGCACTCCCCCCTCCCCCTAGCCAGCGCCTCCAGGGATGACCACTGCTACAGGGCTACTGGCCAGAGCCCGCCCCTCCAAGGCCTGTGGAACCCTCTGCAAAGCTTCCATAGCTACAGTCCCAGGAAACAATCATGCCCTCCTCCCCTAATCAGCACCTGCTACCTGCGAGGGTACCCGTGGGCTTAAAAATAACAATCCCTTCCCGTTGAGACATCACTTACTCAATGAAACATTTCTAGGTTTATTAGCTCAGAACCTCCTCATGACAACCCAGTGAGGTAGGCGGAGAAGAGATTACAATTCCCACGGTATATGTGTATTCAGAAATGAAGCTCAGAGAGGAAAAGTGTCAAGCACAGTGGTTCCCAAGGTGCAGCACACGCCCCACGGGGGGGGGGGGCA
>NW_005362269.1:13461340-13462743 GCF_000412655.1 Myotis brandtii
AGAATGAGTTAACAGTGAATTTTTTGCATTTCTTATGGTTCGAAGGGGCCTCATCTACAGTGTATCCTATATAATGAAAGGCTAATATGTAAATGACCGAATGGTGGAATGACTGGTCACTATGCTGTGCGCTGACCACCAGGGGGCAGACACTCAATGCAGGAGCTGCCCTCTGCTGGTCAGTTGTGCTCCCAAGGGGGAGAGCTGCTCAGCAGAAGCCAGGCTCATAGCTGGCAAGCACAGCAGCAGTGGTGGGAGCCTCTCCTGCCTCCGTGGCAATGCTAAGGATGTCCGACTGACGGGTTAGGCCCACTAAGCTATCAATTGGACATCCCCCTAGGGCTCCCAGACTGTGAGAAGGCACAGGCCACACTGAGGGACCCCCCACCCCAGTGCACGAATTTTGTGCACCGGGCCTATAGTATCTCAATAAAACAAGGGGAAAGAATAGAAATAGTAAGAATATCTTCCTCCTTACGTTGCTCTGAGAATTAAAGGGGTTAATGAACGTGAAGTGTTTCAAGGAATGCCTGGCACATAGTGAGAACCTAATAAGCATTAGCCGTGACTATTATTTTAATCAGCATTGTCTTAATTACTAGAGGCCCGGTGCACAAAAATTTGTGCACTCAAGGGGGTCCCTCAGCCTGGCCTGTGCCCTCTCGCAGTCTGGGATCCCTCGGTGGATGACCACCTGCTGGGTTAGGCCTGCTCCCTGGGGAATTGGGTCAAGGCTGGCAGTCAGACATCACTCTGGCAGCCCGGGAGCCCTCGGGGGATGTCCAGTTGTCAGCAGGGACAGGCCTAAACTGCAGTCGGACATCCTTAGTGCTGCTGAGGAGGCGGGAGAGGCTCCTACCACCACCGTTGTACTGGCAGCCGTCAGCCTGGCTTGTGGCTGAGCAGAGCTCCCCCTGTGGGAGCCCACTGACCACCAGGGAGCAGCTCCTGCATTGAGCGTCTGCCCTCTGGTGGTCAGTGTGTGTCATAGTGACCAGTCATGCCCAGTCTTTCTGCTGTTAGGGTCAGTTTGCATATTACCCTTTTATTATATAGGATAGATGCCTGGTGCACAGGTGGGGGCCAGCTGGTTTTCCCTGAAGTGTGTCCCAGATCAGGGTGGGGGTCCTGCTGGGGTGCCTGGCCAGTCTGGGTGAGGGGCTGATGGGTGTTTGCAGGCTGGTCACACCCCCTTCAGGGTGGGGGTTTCCACTGGGGTGCCTGGCCAGCCTGGGTGAGGGGCTGATGGCTGTTTGCAGCTGGTCACACTCCCTTCAGGGTGGGGGTCCCCACTGGGGTGCCTGGCCAGTCTGGGTAAGGGGCTGAGGGCCATTTTCAGGCTGGCCAAGCCCCCCGGTGACAGAAGCTCCCAGCCTCTCCTTTTTTTCTTTCTTTTTTTTTAT
>NW_005362269.1:13462893-13618740 GCF_000412655.1 Myotis brandtii
TTCCTCCATCATTGGAGCAACCAAGCCTCCTGCTCGCTTCAGCTCCGTGGCTGCCGGCCGCCATCTTGGTTGGGTTAATTTGCATATAGTCGCTCTGATTGGCTGGTTGGCTTGGCTTAAGGCATAGCGAAGGTACAGTTGATTTGCATGTTTGTCTTTTATTAATGTAGATTCCCAAGTATCAGTAAGTATCTCTATTAGTCAACATCCTTTCCCTGTGGCAGTACTTTTTAAAATATAATGTGTGTTTGCTTAACCTGGGGATCACATTAAAATGCAGATTCAGACTCAGTAGGTCCCAGTGAGTCCTAATTCTTTTTACAGGGTCCCATGTGAGGCTGAGGCTGCCTGTCTGAAAGTTGCACTTGGGACAGCCTATAAAACTGGCTGCACATTATAACCATCTGAGAAAGCTTTTCAGGAAACACCAATGCATAGCCCTCTCCCCACCCACTAACCATTTAAATCAAAGTCACTGATGGTGGGAACCCAAATGTCTTAGCTCAGACTGATGTAACAAACTGTGGGGTGACTAATAAACAGAAATTTATGTCTTCAATTCTGGAAGCTGAAAGTCCAAAAACAGGGTGCCATTATGTTTGGGTTCTGGTGGGGGTCTGCTACTTGGTTGCAGACTGATGACTTATATCCTTAGAGGGGAATAAGAGTGAGTTAGCTCTCTAGCTTTGTCTTATAAGGGCACTAATCTCATTAATAAGGGTTCCATCCTCATGGCCTAATTATCTCCCAAATTCCCCATCTCCAAATATCATCATATTGGGATGAGGGTTTTACATACGAATTTGGGGAGGGATATAAACATTTAGTTTATAACACCAAGGATATCTAACATGCAGCCAGATTTAAGAACCACTTTCTTTATATATAAAAATGTTCACTTTCTCCCAAATAATGGGGTAAAAAGAAACACCAGACCTCTATATTATAAATTAATCCTCACCCCACCTGGAAGAAGCTAGCATCATCAACAATAACACATCTGAAATGGTGCCTGCTGCTAGACTTGCAAGCATCTTATTGGAAACTGGATATTTTAGTATTTCCCAACCTGGTGCTGTTAACAAGAATCCTCCCTTGTTTGTGTTTGTAATCAGCTTGATGAGCAGTTTCTGTGTTGATCTTCCCAAACTGTGCTGGCCAGTTTCCAAATTGCATGCATAAATTACACACTGCCCTCTCTTCAAGCTGCTCACCACCCTTTAGAATATCAGAAAGGATTTCCTTTGAATGTGCAAATCTGTTGAAGTAGATCACTGAGACTGGTATGTTGTAGGGGGTTGCTCTGATGCAACACCACAATGTGTCACAATATTATGACACTGTGATGACATCCTTGAACATCAAGGAGTAATATGTTGACCAATATTCAAATATCAGTCTTTTTTAGGTTAGAGACTCCTTTATATAGGGGTGTTTCCTTGAGTTATTTATAGGTCTTGAGCCTCTAAAGTACCAACCTAAGCACTCTATTCTAAGAACCAAGGAATAACATATGGCTCAGCTCTACTGGGGTTTAATATTGAAAAGAAGGCACGAGTGTGCTAGCAATTTCTTAGCAAAAGATTAAGTAAAATAATATTTCAAGAACATGGAAATTTCCATAGGGTCAACTCCTCTGTGTAAAAGACACCCTGGGTATTACTGAAGTTCCGTGGACCTGGGACCTAGAGGACCAATTCTAACCTTTCATTTCTGTGTGCTCCGATGGCAATGTTTCAATGGGTCTCTTTTTAGACTGAGATCCTTCTGTAGTCTCAGGTCAGGAACACTGTTGTAGAAATCACCTTAGACTTGACATTTGTAGCAGGTTAGAGACGTGTGAGGGGAAAATAGAGAAGCAAATAATGATACCTGTTTAAGTTTCTAGGGACAATTTTCAGTAGTTATGTGACTAGGTTGACACTAATAGGAGAGTGCAATTTGTATTTTTTGATTACTATTATTATCATTATTATATGCTTCAAGGCATGTCTATTTATTATCTCCTAGTTACCAGGGAATGAAATTGGGAGTGAATGTGTCTTTTTGCATATTCAGAGATCAATTTACTCGTAAATGGCCAAACTGCTTAACAAAGGAAGAAAGACCAGCCCTATGAAGGAAGAAATGTATTCATGACCTTAAAAACAAGAAGAAAACATAAATAGTATTCGATACTTGCACAGCAGCTTCTTGGGCCTTCATGCACAACAACAACAAAAAGGCTTCTATTTGCAGAAATCCAAAGTTTTAAAAATTTCTAAATAGATATTTAAAATTTTCTGTCTAGATAGGTGCATAGGTAAATTTGGAACAGTCGGATAACAGGGATTCATCTCTGAAAAACTATTCAGGGTGTGAGTGCCTACCATCAGCTACCAACCTAAAAACTATGTACTGCTCCCTGTGTAGGTAAGAAAAAATACACACACACACACGCACACACATGCAAACACATGCACACACAAATGCACACACACCTAGCAAAGAAGGATGGGCTGCTCGGTAACAGCTTGCTAACAGTGGGGCAGCAGGAATCCATGGCTCTGTATTTTTTAAATGTTCTATAACAAGCCCGCATTACTCTTTATATAATCAGAAACAACAACTATTGAACACTTGGGAAGTGCAGATTGCGTGTTTCTTCTTTGGCCTGTTTACACTGTACGATTGCTTCCTCTGTGGTATTAGAAACCACAGTGACAGAGGTCACAGCATCACCAGGCAGCATGGGTGAGTCTTCTGGGGACCTCCTTCCACCACGTTAAATGCTCATGTGTGGACTAGAAAAGAAAGGGATGGCTACTTTTCCAAAATGATTTTAATTAGAGTGCAATATTATAACTAGTTCATTATATACTTTATCACCAAACTATAGGGCAGTGATGGCGAACCTAAGACACGCGTGTCAGAGGTGACATGCGAACTCATTTTTTTGGTTGATTTTTCTTTGTTAAATGGCATTTAAATATAAAAAATAAATATCAAAAATATAAGTCTTTGTTTTACTATGGTTGCAAATATCAAAAAATTTCTATATGTGACACGGCACCAGAGTTAAGTTAGGGTTTTTCAAAATGCTGACACGCCGAGCTCAAAAGGTTCGCCATCACTGCTATAGGGTGTCCCCAAAAATATGTACACACAACTTTGAATCATCATAAAGGCAGTGTTTATTAAATTACATTTCATTTTCAAAACTGAGATATCAGCTCTTAAAGTGTGTATACC
The DNA here is from genome assembly GCF_000412655.1 of Myotis brandtii. Lineage (NCBI taxonomy): Eukaryota > Metazoa > Chordata > Mammalia > Chiroptera > Vespertilionidae > Myotis > Myotis brandtii. The sequence goes on from NW_005362269.1 coordinate 13,466,125, forward strand.
TTTTGGGGGGACACCCTAAATTTATGATCCTTGACCTTGGCTGTGAGAACGGTCCTCTGCCCTAAGTGATTTAGAACATGTGTGATTTTTCCAGCACACTGCGACCAATCCACAGTAAGACCCAGAGAGAAAGTGAGACGATGAGAAACTTCTAGAGCAGTGGTTCTCAACCTTCCTAATGCTGCGACCCTTTAAAACAGTTCCTCATGTTGTGGTGACCCCCAACCATAAAATTATTTTCGTTGCTACTTCATAACTGTAATTTTGCAACTGTTATGAATTGTAATGTAAGTATCTAATATGCAGGATGTATTTTAAGTGGTCGCTACCCACAGGTTGAGAACCACTGTTCTAGAGCAATCTGCCATTACCAGGATATTCATTTTTCTAGCAATTCCTTTTTTATTACATTTTATTTCTGTGACAGATTTAAAACGTTTTTGAAAATCAGTTGTTCCCACAGATAATTTGAGAAACACCGTTCTGCAAGAAATCAAATTAAAAATAAGGCATAAGATCCAGGCTGGCAGGACTCACTGGTTGAGCATGGACCTATGGACCAGAAGGTCACGGTTTGATTCCCCATCAGGAAGGAGGCAGCTGATGGATGATTCTCTCTCATCATTGATGTTTCTATCTCTTTCTCCTTCTCCCTTCCTATCTGAAATCAATCATATATATATATATATAAAGGCTAATATGCAAATGGTTGTCACACTATGACACTGTAACGACCAATCAGCAGGGACCTGAGGCTGCATGGTGCCTGGCCGGGGCAGAGGACCTCAGGCCATGCCCCCTGCCTCAGCGCCTGGCTGGGGGACCTGAGGCTGCGACCCTGCCCGGCGGGGCTTGATGGGTGTGGGGATGGCTGGGTCTGGGTCTCACCCAATGCGGGTGGGGCCAACCAGGTCTGGGTCTCATGCAATTTCACAGGATGTGGGTGGGCGGGAACTTGACTCTGGGTCCCGCAGCGTGCCCCAGACTCTGACAGGAGGGAGATTTTCATATACATTTTACTAATTTTCCTTCATCTCTGACACTTCTATTAAAGAGAAAGGGCAAATAGCAATATTAAAATATTTCCTCTAATTAATTCCCTTTTAATGTGCATGAATTTTGTGCACAGGGCCTCTAGTATATATATAAATTGTGAAAATTTATATATAAGTTGGTAGCTGATGGTAAAACAGTGAAAATTCATGTCCTGGAGGGGGGGTTCCCTCAGCCCAGCCTGCCCCCTCTCACAGTCCAAGAGCCCTCAGGGGCAGAAGGTGACCCGGCGATCAGGGGAAGGCGATGCTCCATCACACCTCTGCTGCTGCACTGCCGGCGGTGCAAGCCTTGGCCGGCCCTGGTTACTTGAGCCTCGGGCTGCCTTGGGTGGCTGGGCAGCTGCCATCCAAGGCTTCCTGCGCCTTGGGCATTGACTGGTCAGCCACCATCCGAGGTTTGCCTGCGCCTCAGGCCTGCCCTGGGCGGCTGGGGAGCTGAGGGGACTGGGGGTCTCCAGAGGCAGGCACATGGAGTGGGCAAGCTTGGCCTTGCCGCATGCCTGCTGCCCGGCAGGGCTGAGGGGACTGGGCGCTGCCATCTTGTAGCTGTGGGTGCTGCCATCTTTGAGGGCGTGGCAGTCAATTAGCATATTCCCTCTTTATTGGCTGTGGGCGCCGCCATCTTTGAGACAGCTTGAGGGTCAATTAACATATTCTCTCTTTATTATATAGTATATATCTTTTTTTAAAAAGGTGTAAGAGGCGAAGGAATAAAACTGGGGACGGCTACCCAGGGGCTCACAAGGGACAGATATGTGTGTGCATGAGGGTAGGTGTGTGGACAACCCTGGCACCCTGGTGCCCTGATTTAGTTTTGACTCTATTTCAGGACCTAAACTTAATAGTTACTTCCATTATGTCGTTTATTCCTCGAAGAACCCAGTGTGGTGGCTGCTTTATTTAGGCCCTTCTCTTTGCGCCCTAGGTGGATTTTCTGACCAAATGGCATTTATCAGAAGAGAGCCCTGATTTAAGGTTTTCCTCTCTGCACCGATCCCTTGTTGCCTAAAGTGGGCTCGTGACCTGTGAGCAACATTCCCCCCAAATCCTGTGCGCATGGAGCCACGGGTTGCCTTGCTCAAGAGCCCCCTTCTGGTGGTGGCCAGGGCTCTGCACTCTGTTGAGGAAATTGACAAATTGATTGCCCTGTCCGCTGCCTTGCTTCTCAGCAGGGACCCGTGGCTTCTGCTTCTGCAAGGCGACTTCCATGTCTGTTTGCTGTTTCCCTCCAATGCGACACGCGGCACAAATGGAAGTAATATCATTTGAAGTAGTCCCGCTAGAAGCCCAGGAGCAATCTAACTGCATTAGCTCCTCCTTCTGAGTGGAGATGGCTGAGGAGGGTGCATGGCTGGGCTGAGCTGCAGAGAAGAAAACACAGCGCAATACACAAGTCCAGGACTGCAAGGAGCACACGGAGCCTGAAGAGGCCTCACTTACTGCCTTCAAATAAGTGATACTGGAGATCACAGGACGTCTAATATTCTGTGTACAGACCTTGCGAAACCTTAGAAGTCGCTGAAACAGTGGCTCCCCTTACTTTTGAGGGATTTCTAATGCTGTATTCCCCACTCCTGCTTCTTAGAGCTACGGATGTCGGCGACTCTATGTACTAGAATACCCTGTATGTCTCTCTACTGGTGGTTTCAAAGCACAAGGCCAGAACTGCAGGCTTCCTTTGTGTTGTTTTCAAAGACTACAATATACAGGGTTGTGTTGTTGTTTTTCATCAGAAAATCAACTAAGGTGTAAAGCCATTGGGTTTCCTTCACTTTATTATAATAAATAATGGCCCAACAAGTTATTCAAAATGGGCATGAGAACCAGGCACTTCTGTCTTTGCACTTACTTGAACTCCAGTAAACCTTCTTACCCAGCTCTTTGTCTTTACACAGCCTCCGTTATGCTGGGAGTCAGAGCCGGTTTCCTAGGTATGCTGGGAAACAGAGTACCTCTCTCCCAACGTCATTCTCTTATTCAGTATGTCTCTACTTAGAATTTTCTTTAAACAGCTAATCAGCTGCCCTGAGAGGTCTGTGGGGGTCTCATTCAATCTCATGCCACACCATAAAGGAGGACCCAATATTTCCTCCATTTGCAGGTGAGGAAAACGAATATTTTAAAAAGTTGGTAACTTCCCTCTGATCTGACAACCATGAAAGTTCTTTGTCTGTATAAAGACACTGAAGTTTTATTAGTTTAATAGGACTTATGAAAAGTTTAGTTACCACTAAGTGGAATGGAAGTATGTGCTATGTAATAATACTCATGGGGGAACGAGATGTAGTCCTTCGGTGGATAGAGAGAGAAAAATAAAATAGGCATTCCAGGTGAGAGTGACGGTGTGAGCAAAGTTTGGAATATCCCTTGTGCATTTCAAAGAGCAAGAAAACCACTTGAATGAAATGTACGAAGAAGATAAAGCTCCAATATGAAGTAAGGGTAGATTAGAAATGCCTTTGAATCTGCAGATTTAGCAAATAAAAATTCAGAATATCCCGTTCAATTTGAATTTCATATAAACAGGCAATTTTTAGCATTTCTCTGGCAGCCCTATGTTAAATGCCATTGGAAGGCAATTGGACTGGATTTTCAGTGAGAACCATTTAAAGAGTGTTTGAGCAATGAAGTGACATGATGAAACAAGATTTAGGTGGTTAATTTGGTGTGTAGGTTAGAGGAGGAGAGTCGGAGAAGAAGGAGGGTGGTCTAGGAATAAGACAGGTAAGAGCTGATGAGCTTTTCCCTTCCTCCTGCCTTCTCTCAAACCACGTTTCCACACACCCCTGTCATTTCTCTGCTCCCTTATTCCTGATGTCATATATACCTTTGCAGAACACCTGATGCCATGAACAAGAATCCTTTGGCACTGTATTGCCAGTCACATAATGATTATCATCATTATGTTCCAATGTCACCTTTGTCAACATGTACTTAGCTATCATTGCAAATTATTGTTTCCGTAGTCAGAGTTGATTTAAAATAAGAAAATTAAAAGTTTTAAGGATAGGCTGATGACAGGTGAGGAAGAGTATAGTTATCTCTGAATGATGGTGATTTCTTCTTTTTGAAAAAAGAAGGCAAAAAAAAAAGACCTATGAGAAGGACTTCTCTTTCTACCACTGAGTGTGGACACATGTAAGTCTTTACTAGGGCTCATGACCTTTGTCCTCTTTCATCTTCCTGGGCATGTTGCAAAGATTAAAATCATAGGTCTTCTTTGGGCATGGGTGATGCATCCCAGGTGGGTAGTATTAGCATGGAATGTCTAAGGATGAAGATCACAAATGACATACAGACTTTACTGAGGAATGGGATACATTTGGACATCAGGCAATTGATGCTGTACCAATCTCTTTGTTGTACTTGGAGCAAAATTGGTGGTGGTAACAGAGCCATGGTATCTGAGCTATAAAACAAGCAGTCAGGTGACCCTTTAGGATGAAGGGTACTTTTCAAATGCTGCGGAATGTAGGATCCTGTATGATAACAGACAGTTTCCCATTAGGAGGCAGTATGTGTAGTCCAAACCTATCAGTCTACTTCTCAGTTGCCTCATCAGCAAAATGGGACAATTGGACCTAATCTAGCTGATGGTAGAGAATTTATTTTTTCAAATTGCTTTCAGGTGAATATCCATGACTCTATGATAATTCGTTAAGACACCAAATACCATAGGTAAATGAAAACCAAATTTTAGAACACGTGTATAGTTGGGGAGGCGATTTTAAATAATTGAGACACATTTATCCTCTATTTTTGAAATGGCGTTCAGAATTCAGCTGGTATTACAAGTCACATCAAATACTTTGAACTTGATACAATTTAAATAGGCTCATTTGAGCAAGTACAGAACGTCGTTCATTTCCCCGGTTCAGCCAGTCTGCTTGCCGACTGGTGATGTCTTGATTGGGTATGATTCCCCTTGACTCATTTCTCTGTTGTTGATAATTAAAAGTCGTCTGGTTTTATTCTCACTTAATGATAAGTGAAAGGGTAATGTCTGCCAGACTCTTTCCATTCGCTTGGTGTTTGCGACAGTGCAGAGTCTTGAAATCACCATGAATTTTATACTGAGGATCCTGGTAACCGACTATCAATACAGAAGGTATATTGTTGTTTAGTATCTGGGAGCTGATAATCTCAAAGTCAATTAGAAAACAACCCTCATTGTAAATCGGTAAATTGGCATAAATGACCTTATCCTCTCATTGCAGAAACCTCTGTAAGTAGGTAGAAGTCACCATCAATCAATTGCAGTTCCCACAGGTACATGTGCCTAACTTTTGGCTGGAAAAAAGAAATCGTTTTTGAAGAAACAGGAGACTAAATGATAGTTAGCCTCTCTGAAGTCTTGGTATGTTTTGTTCAGGTTCTTGGCACTTTCCCTTCATTATGATTTTAATCATCTTGATCAGCATTATTATCATCAGAAAATGTCAGCCTAAGAAAATGACAATCTCATCGTCATTATTTTCCAATGTCACCTTTGTCAACTTGTGCTTAACTATCATTTCAAATTATTGTATCAATGCTATAATTAGATATAATTTGTGATATGACCAGCATTCACAGGTGAGTGGTTTTTTGTGTGTTTTTTAAATACCACACCAACTAAAATAGTTTATTATTATAGGTCTTTTCTTTCAGAACCAAATGTGTTTCATGTGGGCTTTCACTTGAGAAATATTCCAAATCAAAATGTTATATTTTATGAATATGACATGACAATATTTATGACTTGAATATTCCAGACTGTTTAGGGGGAGATTCAGGGAGGGAGGAGGGTTGAAGCCCTGACACAAACCTATGTCCCATTCTTTAGAGCTTTTGGTTTTTACTAAGATGGCATACAGAGGATTTTTAAGATTGTCCTCATGCATGTAATTAATAAATTTCAACTGTGTCTCTTTTAATAGCCAAATTCCTTATTGAAATTGACTGTTCTATAATGATTTCTATTATTTCATTTGCATAGAATCATAGATTTAAGGTATTTGCCATTCTATTAAGTTTTCTTTTCAACCAAGATAAGATTAAGGTGTAAGAGAGGAAGGAAAGCGATGTTTTGGAGAGAGGTTTTCTACCTTCCCTTATGGGAAGAAGTCTAGGTTCAACAGTGGGCCTGGGTGATCAAGCATAAAAAGAATTCATGAAATATGACATCTCTTTAACACTGAAGAAAAAAAATGCTTCATTGAGTGCTTTCTTCCATATGCAAAATATTGACACATCACCATTATATCCAACAAAAGCCTTCCTTCAGAGAGATAATTTTATAGAGCGGCTGGTGTCATGTGGTCTTATTAATATTTATGAAATATGATAATGATATGGGAAAAGGGGAAGTGGAATACAGGCCTATCTTTCTAGACCCTATTCATTTCAGTTTCAAAATGTTTTTTTCATTTCACACATCAGACGCTAATTAGCAAATATCTAATTAGTGTTAGAAGATTAATCGCTCATGGGAGTTGTTGAGGCTTTGAGCTTTCATGCATGCAAAAACAGTGCCACTTAGGTGCCTTTGTTAAGGTACAGTAACTTTAAATGATACAACTTTTTTGGGGAAAAAGATTTTAAGTTGCAGCACTAGAGTAAATTTAGGCTCAAGTAAAAAGAGAGCTAGGAATACAGAACTGAATAGAAAATAATGATGCCATTGATATCTACATATTCAATCCATCACGAATGTGAGCTAGGAGCCTCTCTGTTTTGGGCAATGTAGGAGGCCCTCAGCAAAGTCAGAGAATCATAAAATGCAGCCCCTGACCTCCAGATGCTTAGAGAAAAGTGAAGGAGGGGTTGCAAACTGAGGTCCCCAGCTACATTCAGCCAGCCTTGTGTTTTTGTATGTCTGCAAACTAAGAATGGTTTTGACATTTTTGAATGTTGACAATTTAAAAAATGAACAAACAAAGAATGTTTCATGATATATGAAAATTAAATTTTAAATTAAAAATTCAAATTTTAGCATTCATTAAAAATGTTTTATTGGAACACAGGCATGGTTATTCATTTATGTACTGTCTGTGGATGCTTTTGTCTACAATGGCAAAGTGGAGTAGTTCCAACAGGGATGACATCTCTCAAGCCTAAAATATTTATTTTCTGCCCCTTTACAGAAAAAAATTGCCCACCCTGAATTGAAAGATGAATATTTGTTATATATCAGATCAATCTGGGGAGTCAAGTAGAGCGACATCAGTTCCATAATTTGTTAGCAGTGTGACTCTAGGGAGGTAATTTAATATTTCTAAGCCTCAGTTTACAACATGGGAGTTATGTCTCTTCCTAGGTGTATGAAAGCTATGTCCTTGAGGAATTAAATAGGGTTATTTAAAGAAAGTCCCTCACCTGGTACCCACCTCATGGTAGAATCTGTAAAAGTCATCCCCCTGACCCGCATCTGCTCATAGATACAAAATAAAGTTAGGTTTCTGCATTGGTTCTCTCTCACTCTCCTTAAAGATTTCTTAAAAAGGTGAACAGACTGGAACAAGGAGCAGTACTGTCTCACTTCATAAATAAGGGGGCAGATACTGAACTAAAAAGGACCTCACCGGAGAGTTCCTGCTTCTAGTATCATGGTACTTTGTCCTCATTTTGTCCCCAGATGCCTTCAAGCATCAATTCCTTCTTCTAACAAAACCTAAAGTAAGTTAAGTAGCCAGGAAAATTTTATTGTTGATATGAGATCCAATGATATTGTTCTTATTTTTTACACATAAAAATCTGTGTTTATACCAAATTCCTATTTACAATTCATAGTTGTCGCATCTTGCATTTAAGCACACACATATTAAATTTATTGACCATATCCTGCAGAGTTAATGATGGATAACTCATTAAATGCCACCTATCTTTTATAAGTAAAATTTGTGTGTGTGGTTTTTTTTTCAGAGAATGAGGTGTTTGAGGGTGAGGGGTTTTGGGTAAACGGAAAACTTTAAAAATCATTCTCTAAGCTGAAACATCTCTGTGTTTCACAGCAGCAGGATTTTAAGCAACACACACACATACACACGCAAACATACAAAGCCATCAAAGTCCACTGATGTGAAATGTAAGATTGCTTTCTAGAATCAATAGATCTACATTGAAATGTGGCCATAATTCATATCATTTTATATGTTCTTGGGAAATAAGATGGCAAATGAAGAAAGGCATTTAAGGAGAGCTTTAAACTGAAGATAATAATGGACTTGATTTCTCTCCGAAGGTTAGGAGCAGCACTCATGTATTTTCTCTAAAACAATACACATTGGGGAAATATTTTGACATTATATTGATTTTAGGTGACAGAGAAGTCAGTAATTTGAGGAATGGGACTAGAGTCACACGTAGCATATAATCACATGCCGTGAAATAGATAGGAATTGCTTTGGAGGCTGCTATTCTTGGGGAAGAACAGGAAAAGCTGGTATTCTGGAAGAGCCCCTTTTGCTCACTGGTCACTCTTTGTAGTCAGTGTGCCCACTCAGTCTGCAAGTGCTCTGGAACGTGGGCAGGTTGTTTTTAGGGAAAATGTCATGGAGGGAGAGTGGCAGGGAGGGGTGTGGGTTGGGATAATGTAACAACAGACAGAGGATATGCTGCCAATGCATGAGGTGGGCCAGAAGACCTTAAACTCTCTCACCAGGACATGATTTCTACCATAGTTTAAAAACTAAATCAAGAAGAAAGAAGGAAAGTGATTATAACTATAAATAGAGAAAATTCATCCCAAAGGATGCTCTGCGTATGGAAGACATGTCTCCAGTCAGGCAGGTGGATTGACACATTTTTTGAGATTGAACTCTGTGGAGATGTATAAACATTGCCTGGCACCCAGGAGCTAAGAAGCCCAAAACCCAGGTCTCAGTAGAACCATGCTGCCTCTGGTATAGGGGAGAATCTTTCCTTGCCTCTTCTGAGATTGTGGTTCGCTGACAATTCTAGAAGCTGGTTGGCTTGCCGTTGCCGCACTCCAATCCCCGCCTCTGTATTCTCGCTGTCTTCACATCATCTCATTTGGACACCAGTCTTATTGGGTTAAGAGTCCACCCTAATCTAGTATGCCTTGTCTTAAACCAATTACATCAATTACATCTGTGATGACCCTTTTTCCAAATGCAATCATAGTTTGAGGTACTGGGATTAGGACTTCAACATAACCTTTTGGGGGACACAATTCAATCACTAACAACAACCTAGGTTTCCATATGATGGTTAATCATATTTACAATTTTTGGAATCAAGGAGTAACTATATACTGGGAGGAGGGGTGGATTCCAGAGAGCTTAACTTACTTCCTATTTCACCACAGGGCTGTGTGTACTTGACCTTCTAGTGTGAATAGATACATAAATGTTTTATGCTTTAGTGATCTTCTGTACAGGGCACCCAGGAGACAATGTCAGTGGAGAATGTGATACTTACATATGTTATGATGGAAAAGCCACAGAAGATGGTATCTTCCTGAGCTGTGTATTTTAAAGTATCCTATTACATAGCGTGGAAATCAATGATACCATTTAGCATAATAATACCGGGGGCTCATTTAAAATATCATGTTCAAGTTTGAAAATATTGACATCTGCAATAGGATATACATCGTTTCCATTGCATAAGGGGATGGTTCTATATCATCTGCCCTGGAACTTATCAGGGGCACTTTTATTCTATTATATCTTCTATGTAATGATACTCTGGGTTTTAGAACATGTCGACTATCTGTCTATGTGTGTATTTTATCTAGCTATATCCACATACTCATTCTTTGTTTCTTTCATTTCACAAGTATGGACTGAGTACCTACTTAGGGAGTAAGGAATCAGAAATAATAATAAAACAATTTGCTGACCTCACAAAGATGATATATAGAAGTAAAACATAAAATTTAAAAATAGTAATAAATATAGAGCAAACATGCAATTTCAGGCAGTAAAATGTGCCAAGAAGGAATGTACATGTAAAGTATGTGTGTGTGTGGCAGGGGGGGAAGGAGGGGAAGGCACGGGGAGAGAGGAGATAGAAGTAATATTTGTTCAAATATCTCTAGACATCATGTGAAAACACATTTTATGAAGTTTTTTTTGTTATAGTAGCATAGAAATATCTAGTCCACCATCACCAATAATATTGTCATTGTACAATGCCCATTTTCAAATTATTGGAAGTATTTTCTAATTGAAGCTAATTGAATTCAATAGAGATTGTTGTGACTGTTGCTATGCTATGCAAAGGTCATGAATTTTGGATTTTGAGAAAGCCGGTTGGAACTAAGGCTAGGCAGTATAATTGTTTACTCTCTCCGAGTTTAGTAAATGTCTTCATTAAATTAAGATAATAGTGCTTAATTCTTAGGTTGTCCTGAAGCTTACATGAGATGACAGGCAGGACACTGCCAACCAGTATTTTGAGCAAATAAGTGCTTAATACATATTTTTTCTATAATTTTGTGGAAACAATTTGGTCCTCCTGATGTTTTTGTTTAAACGGCCACTTTAAAAAATTGTCTTAAGGGAACAGATCAGTCAAAGATCCTCTTCTCTAACGTGATATCACTCCAGCCTGTGTGCACAATGCAAGTCCAACATTGAGAGCATGGTCTTGCTGAATAAACATACCCTCAGAAAGATTTTAGTGTTATTCGTCCCAGATAAAGAAAACAGCCATAGTTCATCTTACGTCTCCAAATATGTATGACTTTTTGATGGTGCTTCATCAAATACAAATACAGTAAAAGGGCATTAATAAAACCACTTACACCGAACTCTGATTCACATTTTCACATAATATTTATAGTTTTCTATTTCGTAGGCACATCCAAAGTTCGTGTGTCTTTAAAAAGTCCTCTTTCAATATCCTGCATTAGGGCTGCATTTTGTCTTCCCAATTTGGGCACAATAATCTTAATTATATCTTCTGTCCAGACTGCTGGACAAGGCTCCCTTCTGCAGCCTCCATGAGTTCATTTTGGCCATGCTGAGAGACTGGACAGGTCAGACATGCGAACGATAGCAATAATATTGGTAAGAAACGAACTTGGTACTGTCACATAGGATACATCTCCAATAATAATTATTTGCAAATGATATCATTACTATAAAAAAGTTACTGGATACCTATCATATACCAGTTTATTCAGTGTTAAAGCACTCCTATGAATTAGGACATATTATTAGCATTTTGAAGATGGGGAATATGAGATCCAAAGAAATTAGATAACATCTAAATACATGGTCTATAATGTGAGGAAGCAGAGATCTGAACCCCAATATTCTTCCTCACATGCTTATATGCATCATCACCATGTTCTGCAGGTCACCTGTTGGAGAACTCATGAGCTAAGTGAATTGTGCCACTTGCTGTAGAGCTTGACATGCCATGTCCTCTATTTTTATTTCATTTTAATACCAGAAGTTACTACATGACTTTTAAAATATTTCTGTATGGAGTGAGTCCTTGTCTTCTGGAATTATCCCTCTAAATGCATGATCTTCCCAGGCACCTTATAATGTGAACTTTATTCGGCTGATGTTTCAATCCCTGACCCAAAAGGGAATTTTAATTCAAGAAATGGAGCCTCGTGCTTCTGTTCACTCAGACCTCCCCAGATAACTAACGCTACGTCTTTGCTAACTGCTGAACTGAACATTTAAATGACAGAAGGTTGCACAGAAGGTAAATATTCTTGGAGATGTTAGCCTGAATCAGGAAGGAGCGGGTAGGATCAATCGTGAATGGGTGCTTATATTTGAGAGTCTCATGATTTAGGTGTCCTGCAGAGCGATGTTGGCAGGGACTCCAGTTCCAAAAGGGAGGGGACACTCTTCAAGGCAGAAATAATGATAACTAGGCATCAAATACTCCATGGTCCCTTGGCTTTCTTCCACTCTCAAAGAAGGAACTAATCTCTCTGTCAACTCTAGTGTGCTAATTTACAGCTTACCTCCCTCAGGCCATATTTCTCTCCCCTTCCCCATAATTGACACCTCAATCACCAGGCTGGCCTCCCCTTGGGTAATCTGGGTATAGAGTCTCCACCTGTGTCACTTTCGAAGGGCCAGTCACAGTGACTGCCCTTAATACAGCCATAACCTGTCAGTCCAAAGCACAGAGTCATTCTAATGGGACTCAAACTTGGGGTCACTTATTTTGGTCAACTAGAGTCTACCTGGCCATGAATGCCAAATAGAGGTGTTTGCTCTTCAGGACCCATTAGGAACAGAGGCATATGAAGGACAAAGAAGGGTTTTGATATTATAAATGCTCTCAACCACATTTCGTTGTGGAGATCTGAACCCCAATATTCTTCCTCCGATGATACTTACCTTAGTTCTATTCTATTTTGGCTATAAATAGAGAATCATGCAATAAATATTATAGCAATAAGGGGATTTAGGCTTTATATATTTTCAACTTCTCTTTACTGATGTATAAGCTGAGGCTTGAAGAGGTCATGGGCCTAGCCCAAGGTCACATGTCTAACTAATTGTAGTCTCTTAAGATATTCTCTAAGACCCACAAATGGGGACATATTCACTAAACTCGTCTACTCTTTGCACTTTTAATTACTTAAGTATCCCTGTTTTTATCCTATTCCAACATATTCTTCAATCCTTCTAATTAAAGGAATGAAGGAAAAGGTGGGAACAAGGATAGGAGCAAGAATACATTGGAATATATTAAGATAATTCACATAAAATAAAAAACTTACATTCAATGCACCAGGGCACTTTCCCAGAGCAAATCACAGAAGTTTCCCTTAAGTAATCACAACACAAGTTAAAGGAATAAGGACATTGTTCATTCATTGATTCCTGATTTTTATGCCCAGACTTACCACTCCCTAGGATGAGAGGTCTGAGAGAATAGATACATTTGAAAAATGACTAGAATTATTGTGCCCACCTCAGGGATTCAGTGAGTGTTTGAGACCATAAGGACTCTGAGATAATAAGAAGAAGGGGTTTTGGAAGGCAGACACAATTACTAGATTTGAATTTCAGAGAGGGAGAAAGGATTCTTTTGTGTTGACAGGTGTCTTTCTCATTCTTTTATTGCGATCATATAGTGAGTCTTAATATTTGTTTCCTTATCAGTTTCTTCAATTTCACATCATGCCCTTGACTTAGCACAGCTCTCATGAGAAGGAATGTGCATTGGGGTAAACCATCTAGCCTCCTTTTGGATTTTTTTCCAAATACACATCTTAGCCTCTTTGAATTCACAGGGATGATTTTACTCATTTCCCCTGGTTGAGATGTTTATAGTGAAATCACCTGAGGACAGTATTCTGTAACTTGGTATTTATTACTTGTCACAGAAGCCTACACACACACACTCACACACTCACACATCCCTGTATTGTATTGTTTGGAAACCAGACCAATTTTGTTGCATTCTCCTAAGGTTGCCATCATATCATTAATCTCTCTCAGCCCTTCAGGATGGCCTTTTGCCATATTCTGTCAGAAAACAAGATATAGACCATTTATTTTAAATACCTAAAAATAAAAATGCTGAATCAAATGGTTACACACACTCTCTCTCACATACATACACAAGCTGTCTGCTGGGTTTTGCAATTGTTGGAAATTTCTGTGCATTGAGTGGGGGGCAGCAATAAAATTTGCAGTTTCTTGAAATGTTTTATGACATTAGTTGTAAAATGTTTTTGGCTATTAAAATAAGTGGTGCTAATGAATAATCCTGCAGAATTGTAGAGCAGCCTTTGAGTTACAAGAGTGGATTCTTAAGCCTTTGTAGTAGAATTCTCCTTTCCTTTCTCCCTCCCTCCTCCTTTCCTGCCTTCCTTTCTTCTTTCCAGAAAATATATATCACATCAGGAACTGTACAAAGGTCTGAGTAAGTAGTGGTATTTTATTCCAGCCAATCATAGGGTAATCTGATGGACTCGACCAAGAAATGAATAGTAATGTAGCTGTGAGGATAACATTCATCCAAATCTCTAAGCTTTGTTTTACTTCGTGTAGGATATTTCCTGTATAAGTCATATAAGCATCGGATCCAGTACACTTGAACATTACAAGGCTTATGTAAATATCAGTGTCCTAAAAATAAAGTGTATTGACTCCAAAATGAGCATAAAATTACAAAACCACAATTAATTAAGTCTAACTGAATGTCCACCAAAGATTCAACCTAACATCATGTCAAGTGGAGAACTGCTACCCAAGTCAGCTTCTCTCAGTTATATATAAACTAGAGGCCCAGTGCATGAATTCATGCGCCAGTGGGGTCCCTCGGCCTGGCCTGCGGGATTGAGCCTAAACCAGCTCTCCGACATCCCCCCAGGGGTCCTGGATTGCGAGAGGGCGCAGGCCAGGCCGAGGGACCCCGCCAGTGCACGATCAGGGCCAGGGAGAGATGCAGGAGGTTGGCCAGCTGGGGAGGGACTACAGAAGGGCTCCAGAGCATGTCCGGCCCATCTCGCTCAGTCCCAATTGGCCAGACCCCAGCAGCAAGCTAACCTACCTGTCAGAGCTTCTGCCCCCTGGTGGTCAGTGAAAGTCATAGCGAGCAGTTGAGTGACCTTAGCATATCATTAGCATATTACGCTTTGATTGGTTGAACTGATGACTACTTATCATATTAGGCTTTTATTATATAGGATTAAATATTTATAGAACTTTAACTATCAGATTTATATATAGACCTAATATGGGGAGGGTTTTTTTTGTTTATTTTCTGGGGTTTATTTTTGCAAAGAAGCTGTGTAGGATCAATGAGGTCCTAAAGTTTCTTTTTCCAGATGACATTCATTTTCAGACAACTTCACAGTAATGCCAATTTAGATTTGTTGTATTTGTATGATGTATGTACAAAAAGAATGAGTCCTCAGTTAGCAGTATTGCGGTTGGGGTTCTCTTATCAAACACAGGAAGTTTGTGATGTGTTAGCTGTTTTTGCAGGCTGAATGCCTTTCCTCCTGCTTTCTCCCTCACCTGAAAAGTTGCTGTGAGCTGGCTTTTGTTCCTTTACATCTCGTTGCATTCACGGACCCCTCCTTCCAAACTATTGCCAGGTGTTCGCATCTTCCCTGAGTAATTTTAGGCCTTTTCCTTTGCATGAAAATGGCTCACTTGGAAGGTTATGAAAGGCGTCTCCAGGAGGAATTGAGAGGAGCCTGTGTTGCGATGTGGTCGGAAGGCTTGCCAGAAACCACCCGTTGCAGGCTGATGATGCAAAGCTAGACATCTGTTAAATTAACATCTACCTAACGTGTTGCCTTCAGTCAAATGCATTTTTTAAAAAAAATTTAAACCTCTCCCATTCTCTCCCACTTTCTTTTTTTTTTCTTCCACTGTCAAAACAATCTGTCACGAGATATTTAATTCCTGTGTAATGGGTTACTTAAAGACACCAGCATATGGCGCAGTGGAAGCGCCTAGCTACATGCTACAGGCAGCGGTATAGACTGCTGCTTGGCTTTTCTCCTGAGGCATACTGCGCCCAGCAGAGATGCTAGTGTGGCGCGGGATTCCCTGGGCTTCCATTCACATTCTTGCCAGGATCTCTCACAACCCTTCCCTTTCAGGATCAAAATATTAGCAGGAGTATTCTTGTTCCACCAAGGAGTCAGAGATTGCTTTCTATTTCAGTTAAGTGGTGGTCCATTTATGGCTCTAAAGGTGTCCGTGGGGGAGAGAGTCACCTCATTATGCACAAAGCTGCGCACACCCCTGCTAGTGGCCAAGCACTCGTTAATAGCACTAGGCTGGGCTGCAGCCGGCAGTTTGCTCTAGACGGGCTGAGCTCTGACACAGTGACAACACTCCGGACACCTCAAGGAACCAGTGTGTCCCTGGCGGTCTGGGTGATTTTTACACAGCACATAACCTCCTGGTACAGGGGAGCTGCCCTGTTGTTGGGAAACAAGATTTGAAAGTCACTGTCACCACAGAGAACAAGACTAAGCGTGATCAGGGTGGCCTGTGGAAACCTTCCAGGCACCCCTGAAGTTCAGGGTAACGTTGTGTGGGTTCCTCCTGCTAAAGTGATGCCTGCGAAGTGGGACGTGCTTGTTCATTCAGCAAATGGTGCTTCCGAGGAGTCAGGCCCGCTCCCAGGCCCTGGGAGTGAGGCAGTGAGCAAGGAAGGCCTGATGTTTGCTCTCTGTGTGCTCGCATTGCCCTGAGAAGAGCCTAGCAAACGCATAAGCAATAAGCAATCTCTCAGCAAAACATAAGGTTAGGGAAGATGTTATCTACCTCTTAACAAAAAACAAACATCTGTATAAATACATATCATTTACAGGAAACCAATGAATCCATAAGCAGAATATAAGTTTACATATGATTTTGCTGGCTATGGCCATTAAATGTCTCAGTGTAGAGATATCTATATAAACAGTAGCTAAATAAACACACAAAATATAAGTTCTGAGATTATTTTATCTATCTATCTATCTCTATCTATCTATCTATCTATCTATCTATCATCTTACCAAGGGCCAGGCATCATGGTTGTGTAAGTTAAATGGTTGTACAAACCTACCCTACTGTGTACCTCCTATGAGGAAAGAAATGTTAATTTTCATAAAATTTTAAAGGTCCCCAGCTTGTTTTCTATTGGGACTGCTAATAGCAACCTCTGCGAGGGGTGGTGGTGGGGGGGTGATCTGGTGTGAAAGGGGCTCCCAACTAGCGGCTGAACTCTAGGCCCATGGTGCGGGGCCAGGAGGATGGGGACATTCCTTCCAGCAAGGCGCAGAAGGAGCCAGCTCCCTGGTGACTGCTCTCTAATTGCTCATTCACTGAACAGCTATGCTGGGGTTTTCTGGGGAGAGAACGCATGATACAATACCTGCAATAAATCACTTTAGTCTATTACTTATTAATCGAAATTCTCAAGTGCCCTAGAAAGTAACTCTAGGCCACTGTCATTGCAAAGTGATCACAAATGAACATGCTAGGCAAAACCTTTTGTCCACTTGCACCAAATAGCTTGGGATCACTGTGTTTAATAAACAGAACTCAATGAAGTTCTAAAGTTCAAATAGGAACTTACACACTGAGGTATACATTAGGCAGAGTTGAGAGGATACTGTGTTTCTTTTTACTTCATCAGGAATTTTCAGTTGTCACATTTAGCATTATTTTTGAGAATTACAGTTCTCACATGATTTTTTATTTTGATTCTCTAGAGCCTGTAATATCAGTCTCCAAGTTTTGAAGCACTCGTTAGGGAGCTGTCACATTTAGCTAAAGCCAAATGCCACTGAGATTATTAAAAGCCAAAGATGGGCCACATTAGCATTGTGCATTGTATGGAGCCCATTGTAGGCTTGTAATGCCTACATTGTCATTGGAGGAATGTGCTGCTTTGGGTATACGAAATAACCCGCATGTCCCATAAGTGATTGTTATATGGAAAACTAAACATTCTTCACTTGCTATCTTTAGAGAGATCAAAAAAAAAGATAGATAAATCACATTCTTTTTTTTAAAGATATATTTTATTGATTTTTTACAGAGAGGAAGGGAAAGGGATAGAGAGTTAGAAACATCGATGAGAGAGAAACATTGATCAGCTGCCTCTTGCACACCCCCTACTGGGATGTGCCCACAACCAAGATACATGCCCTTGACCAGAATCGAATCTGGGACCCTTGAGTCCGCAGGCTGATGCTCTATCCACTGAGCCAAACCAGTTAGGGCGATAAATCACATTCTTAAACATCCTAATAACATAGCCCCTGCTGGTGTCATGATATTTATTCATTTGACAGATACTTAGTAGACACCTACAAAGTACCAAGCACTATGATGGGTGCTGGTGCACAACAGTAAGTTAGTAAGAATGAATGACTGAGATATGGTTCCTGCTCCCTGGAACAGAATTACAGTCCAGCAAAGAAACAAAACTGCAATCAAATAGGCAACAAATAAAAATAACCACAAACTGAGTAACAATACTTTGAAAGACAGAACCATGGTTTTAGAGAATACATATCAAAGGAAGTTGAACAAACTCAATGGATCAGAGATTTCTCTCAGGAAGTGAGTCATGAGCTGAAAACTAAAGGATGGAGAGCAGGAAAGACTGTTTCAGCCTCACAAAACAGCATGAGCACTGGCCCGGGTGGCAGGGAGCACAGGGGCCCCAGGAGCTGACCGTGGGCTGGTGTGGCAGGAAAGCAGCGGGTAGGAGAGCGTGCAATGCACTGGGCTGGAGGGAAATGCAGGAACCAACAACTGGAGCTGGGCAATGAGAGAAGGAGATGTGAACTGGGAGCTCTGTGTTCATGAGAACTAGAGTGGTGGATAATGAAACCTTTAAGAAATGTTAAAGGAATCACGGGCATCATATGTGATAAAGGAAAGACTGGGGGCGGGGCGGAATAGGCTTTCAGGATCAGCGTGCGTTCTGCACAGCTGAACAGTGCCTGGCTAATTTCCCTTTCTAATGAGACCAGCACAAAAATCCATCCATTTAGGCTATTCAGCTTTTAGGTAAATGTACCAAGCTGTTGGGGTAGCAGGGAAAGAGGGGTTGACATTGATGGATGGAGTTAAATACCAGAGTTCCCCCCTTCACACAGACTTTTCTAAAGCACTATTGTGACAGAAAGGCCTGGAAGATTCCAGGTGGGCAGGGCAGGCTGGACGGAGTCCAAGTGTCTCCCTCAGAGGGGGAGGGAGAGGGCTGGAAGGGTCTCCTGTCCTAACGGAGGGATCCTCTTTAGATCTGGCAACAGCACAGCCCATGAGGCAATGAGTTCCTCTAACAGGGCTTAATTCTCTCTCATTGAAGCATTGCTGGGGGTCACTCAGTGGGACAGACGGGCTTTCCTGGACACAATTTCATGTTTTGTCCCAAATTATCACCAGATAAATATCCATTTCCTCACTTACTTACTCTGTAGTACTGCCCTTCAACTTTTTGGACAATAAATTATTTATCTTGATTCTAAAACGGGAATGATGTTGCTCCAAACCTGCCTTGGAAATGGTTAAATTAAAGCAAGGAAGGCTACCATTCCTTGACTCAAAAGATAGATGTAATATTCTACATAGAAAAGGTCTTAACCGAGCCCAACTCCTTGGAAAAACTTGAGCATATGTGTTTGTAAAGGAAGTGATGCTTATTTTCCAGTAGATTTCTGACTGTTGTTCCGATCAGATGCCTGGATTCCATGACCTCACTCTACAGTTTTCGTTATTTAAATGAGTGCAGTGGCAAAGGACATTGTAGGGTGTAGTACTGTCACCAGAGTGGTTGTAGCACTGATAGGTACATTCAGAGCTGTGTATAAAGTACTTAGAATGATCACCATTCCAAGTAATGTTTGTGGTTAACTAATTCTCCTAACAACCTGAGGGCATATATACTATTTGTTTGTGGGATTTGTTTTTGTTTTATTTACATTTTGAAGGTAAGAAAACTGAGGCCCCTAAAGATAATTTGCCCAAGGTCACTAAGCTGATAAGCTGAGGGGCTAGGATTCAGATCCAGGCGGTCTGGTTCCAGAGCTCGTATTCTTGACCACTGTGTATCATCAAGGAAATGGATTTGGCTGAATGGTGGCAGAGATAACAAACCCAAGAGCAGTTATTTATTTTCAAAGGAACTTCTATCTTTCTTTGTTCCTCCCCCTCCTCCTCCTCACCTGCTCCAACTGTTCAGAGAAGACAGATGGTTAGGGGGGAGTGTGAGCAGCAAAGCAAAGAAAATCCTTATAAATTAATTTTTTAAATGTGAAGAATAAAAATGCCAATTTCCCATTGCCCACCTTTCTGGAAACTGGTAGGTAGCCATTGCCTTCAACACTTTGCTTTCTTCCTCCGCCCATCGATGTTTGACGTCTCCAGTGGCACTTGGAAAGGGTCCCATAGCTGTCTCTCCTTTGAGGTTCGCATAATTAGGGTCTGGCCTGGCAATCAAATATGCGAACAGCTCTCTGGAAGATCCCAACAGTTCAGGCCTCCAAAAGAGTTTTGACAATTGAATTTTTTAATAAAATAGTAACCAACAAAATCTTTGTGTTTAAAATTTGAAGCACACGATGGTCCCTGAATATTATCCTCCTTTTGTCTTTTGGCCTATTTACATATTTTTAAAATTTAGTCAATTTAATTCAGACTCAGTTGGGCATCCTGGCATTTATCAAATCTTGGAAAGGCATCTTACTCATAAATTACTGTCTTCTTTTCCCTGACTTGCTTTTTGGACAACATATGGAGTCATTTTCCACTTCATTCTTGGAGATTCAGCCTTCCATCCACAGGGCGATTGCTGGAATAGAGGTAGCCAGCTATGTCACCTCTAGGGAGAGAGGGGAAGAACATTTAGGTCAGTTGGCATGTTCTTTCCCAGCATCTCCTTGAGACAATTCCTTCGTTTTGCTATGAAGAGGAATAAATCCCTCCTTGACATGTTGGGTCTCAGTAACTCCTCAAATCAGCAAACACAGCCAGTTCCAATCCGACTGTCGTCCGTAGCAGCTAAATCGCAGGCCCGCTGGAGTGCACACAGACACAGCACCTCTGAATAGGAACGTGGACTAGCCTTTTCAAACCCCTGAAGGGGAAAAGGAAATTTCAAGGACATGTTTGCAAACAGAAGACAGAGCAGAAAGGAATCTTGCTTTTCGCATTTCAATCTGCAGAATTAGTTCTGAAATCCTATGTTTGGGGAACCCCTAATGGCAAAACTTACACAAGCAGAAGGAAAATAAGATGCTCTTATTACATTTTCTCTGAGCGTGTTTGAAATTTTCCCTTTCTCCCATCTCCATGTCTCAGACGTCAGGTCATTTTGCCTCTCTCATCTGTTTCCAACTCAGCTGAGTTATAACCAATCAGATATGAGGAAAATTAGATTTTAATGGAATATTTGATTTTCATTGCTTAATTGATTTAATTGCAAGTTTCTATAGAAATGCAAAGATTTTCAGTCAAATGTAGAAAAGCTCCCATTTTTCTCTGTTCCACAATGACAAACTTAATAATTCAATGTTAGCCTGGATTCTAAAACTTCAGAGGAAGGAAATACCGACATCTTTCTGAATTGTTATTCCTCATCTCCTTTTCAGCTTCTCCGTCATGGATACATATTCCATAGCACAATCCTGTGTTTGCATTTGCTTCTTCAATTTGTGTTGATGTTGATCTTTGCGTATGCATTTTTGTTTGTCAGGGGGAACAATCTACGTGCACCTGGATACATCTGCACATTGTTTCCAGGGGCACTTGGTATTGCAATATATTCTGTGTGTGTGTGTGTGGCTGGTAAGCAGAAGGACTGTCAAGAGTGTTAGCTAGTTTTCAAGCTGCCACAGTAGGCCAATGGGCCTTTCTGAGTTCTCTTAGTCCAACCTTGACAAATGGATTCTGGCCTGTGTCAATGCCTGTACTGTAGCCTGGCTGCCCAGGACCCTCAGGTAGGAAGACTCCCTGAGAAAACACACAGGTTCAATGCCCAAGGGAAGTGCAGCATGTTCTTCCATTTCTTGCTTAGCATCCCTATTTTGGGCCTATTAACCACAGCCAGGTCATCCAAGTGCTCATCCATAGTACTGGAGCAACATTGTCTCTTTTGACACTTCCTAAGAACCCTTAACCTCTCATAATGCCAATTCTAGCACAATGCATCTTTATTAGACTGAGTTTTGTTTTGTTTTATTTTATTTTTTTTACTCTTTATCAGTTTAAGGAAAGTTAAGGCTTTTATAATCATTTTGAGAAGAGAGAGAGTGTGTGTACACAAACCACTGTGATGTGCATATTTAATTGATCTGCATTTTAATTTCTACCAGGTACCTTATACACTTGTCAGTCTCTTGACGGGGAATGTAATTTTTCATATGGAAATCTTAGCCTATTGTGTGTTGTCTAATTTCTTCATCACCATCATTATAATGACTTTCATCATGATGCCTGTATTTGTGGAGACTTCTTCCCCTCCAAAGGTTGGAAAGCCACAGATCTAAGAACACAGACTTCTGAGGCCGATAACTGTGTTAGAATCCAGGCTCTGCCACTGGCTAATGGTGGAATATCAGGCCATTTCCTTTTTCTCTCTGACATTTATATTCTTTGTCTGTAAAATGGGAGTGATAATGGGACCTAACTCACAAGGTGATGTGTGGATTCGATGAGGCAAAAGATTTAAAGTCTTGGAAATGTGCCAAGCATATAGTAAGCGCTTAATTAGTGCTACGAATATTTCTGAGGTTGTAGTCTATGCCAGGTAATAGGCCAATGTGTTTACATGGTGTGTTTACTGGTATTTAATCCAGTCATACTCTGGGGAGGGGGGGGAGGATTTGACCCCTAGAGCACATTAGGCAATGTCTAGAGACATTTTGGTTGCCAAGACTTGGTGAGGGGGAGCTACTGGCATCTAGTGGGCAGAGGCCAGGGATGCTGCTAAACATCCTATGATGAGAGGAAAGTAGCCCACAACAAAGAGGAATCTGCACAAGCTGTTAATAGAGCTGAGGTTGAAAATCCCTGATTTAGCTCTAGCTGGTGTGGCTCGGTTGGGCATTGTCCCATGCACCGAGAGGCCAGCAGTTCGATTCCTGGTCAGGCACATGCCTAGGCTGTGGACTTGATCCCCAGAAAGGGGCATTCTCTCTCTCTCTCTCTCTCTCTCTCTCTCTCAAATCAATAAAAACGTATTTTACATATTTTAAAAAGAAAAGATTATCCCTGATTTAGTCCACAAAGTAAGGATTTTTAACATTATAGAAGAGAGAATCTGAAGCTTAGAGAAATGTAACTTCTCACACTGCAGACTTAGAGCATCTAACCACCCTTTTGGAGCAGAAGGGTTTATTTTGTTTTTAAAATGAATTTCTACAGGCCCTCTACAAACCCCCGCATCAGAAATTCTTGAGCACTTTGTGGAAGTGAGAGTTAGGGATGGGCTCAGGCCAGGCAGAGCAGGCACTGTCCAGAGTACAGGCTCAGAGCTCAGAGTTCTGGGGACTCCCTCGTGAGTTAGGCCTGCCTCCTCTCATGTTGCAGGATCAAGGGGAGGTCCAGGGGGTTAAGCCAGGTGGCTGGAATGGTGGTGGCCCAAAGCTCGGGCAGGCTTTGTCTGACAAAGTCCCAGAAATATACTTTCATATTTTAACAATTGATTGGCTCAACCCTGAGAAGTACTTCAGACATATCACTTCACAACTATCATTGCTTAAGTTGCAGCTATGTTAAAACTATGAAAAGTGATATTACCTACAGAAAAAAATATTGAGTAAATATCAGTACAGTCAGTAGTAGATACAGCAAGAAGCATAAAGGTGTGATACAAATGTCTCATGAATGGGAAACACTTTGTCCCAGATGATCCTTGAGGACAGAGGTGACAGAGAGTTCCTCTGTATGCCCTGGGGTCTGGCACATAGCATGGACTGAGGAAATGCATGCTTAATGAATGAAGTTAAGCTCTTGATCTCACCAGGACAGTGCAGTGTGAATGGCAGGGGTGCCTGTTACCCCAAATATACATGACCCCTTCCCATTTATATCTGAGTAGCATATTAGCAATAACTGGGTGGTTCCAACTCTCAGCCTCTCAGCCTTTGCTTTAACATGGTCCTTCACTCCAGTGAGCCATTCATCCAGCGTGTCTTCCTGCAGGAGAATTAGCTCAGTGTGCTCAGAGTCAAGTGGCTCAAAAATCATCCCCTTCATGATGACCTATGCTTAAACTCAGATGTCACCAATCTGTGATTGGCAGTTGTCCCTGGGGTCTAGGTAAAGAAGCCACACCCACTAATGGTCCTGAAACCATTTTCTTGCTATGTTTATTACAGGATTTGATTCTGTCTCTCTGAACAGTTAAATAAACGGCAATCCAGTCTACAGTCATAACCACAATGTCAATTGTGACTTTTACTAGATTAAAAAATATTTTTGGTTTTGACCTCCAACATTTATTTTTTTCTTTGTTATGTAAGTTCTTGGCTACTTGTAGTTCAATAGTCATCTAAGTCACAATGTCTGGAGTGGGGATGAAACTATTTTTATGTAGCCAACAGCATGGTATGTTGAAGAGATGGAAATATTATCTTCCAAAAGTACAAAATCAGTTATGATAGTGAAATTTATTTGCAGAAACAAGTCATGTTCCATGGGTAGGTGTTTTCATGCTTCAAATTAATATTTGTCCTTTAAGATAACAGATGTGTAGCTGTGTCTGCATATGTGGGCAGTCGACATGAGTAGGCACACGGTTGATGTTCCAAGTGAAGGCCTGAGAGACAAGTGTGGATTGCAAGACCAAGGCAATCCCACACCCTCCTCCTACCTATTCCACTCTGTGTTGATGATTTCCTGGCATCTCAGCTACACACTGTTGGGCCTCACTTCTCAAAGGCATTGGAGCTGCATTTCCTAGCACAATAGAGCCTCCCTGCTCAAAGGGTGGTCCTCAGACCAGCAGCATAGTCACCAGGGAGCAGGTTAGAAATACACAATCCTATGTCCCAACCCACACCAACTGGATCCGAGCCTGCATTTTAGTAAAACCCAGTGATGCTATGCACACTGAGGCCTGAGGACCACTCCTCTGAGCACTCAGATCTGATCTCCTTAGTGGCCTTATCATTTTTTTCTTATGGATGTCTGTATTTATACTTTCTGTTTACATGATTCTTGAGGGCAAGCATTACCTTTTTTTAATAGATCTGTCTAGTTTGTAGGTGAATTTCCTAAACATAGTGGTACTTAGTCAGCTTCTGAATTGATCTAGATTTTCAGACTGTAACCAGGAGAGTAGGCAAGCCAGAAAGGGGCCAGGGGCTAATTCAGTGGAGTTCTGGATTTAAACATACTTCTCTGTTCCACAAATTATTTAACTCCTCTAAGCCTCAGTTTCCTTCACTTTAAAGATCATAATAACTACCTCATAGGTTTGTTTTAAGGTTCACATGAGATCAAACATATAAAGCAATTAGCATAGTGCTAATTGGTTCATGGTGAGTTCTCAATACACATTACCTACTACTACATTATCATGTAAGCCAGTAAATTCTATGCATATCAGAATCCCTAAAGGAAGCTCCCCCCTACTGCGTTTTCAATTAACCTTGGGATTCCCAACCGGGGTTGATTCTGCTCTCAGACAAGTGTATGGCAATGTCAGGAGACATTGGATTGTCACACATTGGGGAGAGGGTGCCATTGGTATCTAGTACAGAGAGGATGCTGCTGAATGTCTTACAGTGCACAGGGCAGCCCCCTCCAACAAAGCATGATTGGGCTTCAATTGTTAATAGTGCCAAGGTTGAGAAACGCTCTAGTTACACACAGAGGGACTGAGGTCATCAAAGGAACCCTTTATTCTTGAGGATTTGGGAACCTCCATATGTATATTCTCTCAAATATTAATGTGGAGCCACCCTCGTTGGGATTCATCGACCAGGAGCCACGTCTGCTTTGGAACAGAACCACACTCCTCAGACCTGATGCTGCCTGGTTAACCTATTAAAGGTCATAAAACAATAACAATCACATTGCACATTTCATTTTTTAATATCAAAGGGAGCTGGGTCCTTTGAAATGTAAAACATCCTAAGTGAGAGAATAGTGCCTGCCATTCCCCCAGGAGCACAAGGTCATTGTGCAAATAACATTGGTTCCCCTGCTCATTTTACTCAATTTCGAGATACGCAGGAGGCCACACATCTGGGGAGAAAGACCAAACCAATAAGGCTGGATTTTGGCTGCCCAGGACAGAGGCTGGACAATAGAGCTGTGGTCTGCAGTTCAAAAGAGATGCTGGAAACGATGTAAAATAAATTATTTTGCAGCAGATAGAAGGATCAGGCATGAAACTCCTGTCTCCTGTTTCCTTAAGAAATGAGAGATGCTTCAGAGAATGTATTTTCCCAGGTAGGACTACAAAAACAAAGGGGAGAAAGAAGGAGGAGGCTTATCCTCCCGTGAGCAGATTAGGCAGACACCAATTTACACCTCATTGTTAAGGATAACATTTTTCCAGGAGTGAGATCCCATTTATGTCTTCTGTAATTAAGCTAAAGTAATTGTTTTAAATGACACCCCCCCACACTGCAAATCATGAAGTAAATATTGTATGTGAAGTGGGTTCAAATCCTGAAATATATACATGAGAACCACACACAAAAATATCACTTAGTCCCGGGCCTACCATCAGCCTGGAGATCTGCTGGGCTGTGGTAATAGCTCTCCTTGGTGGTATTTTGGTTTGGTAGAAGGCCAGGAATGACTAACTGAAGCAGTTTAAGAGGTGGTAGATGGGGTGGGGACTAGCCTATAGAAGGGCCATGTGTGGCCAGCTGTTCTGAAAGCAGGTGCCCTGGCAGTGAGCTAGCGAGGGCTCCCAGACATGCAGGAGGTGCCATCTGTCAATGGGAGCATGCAGCTGCATCAGCGTCCAACCATCTATCTCCTGCATCCTTTGCTCTTTGGCCATTTTTATTTGTTGGAAAATTGAACACGGAGAGCTGTATATGAAGAGCTCTAAGAGACCAGCATCCTTTATTCCCCATTCAGGAGAATCTAGTTGGGCAAAGAGGCATTTTCTCCCCTAACAATTGAGTTTGCAAGGCCTCTATAACCAATGCAATTATTGAGCCAGATAATAAATAATTGCAGAACAACAGGGAAAAATAGCTGTGGGCAGGTAAGGAGGAAAATGGATGGTTTCAGATGATATTTGCACAGTGACTGAGTCAGCGAGGTGGCGTTAAGTCATCCCAGGTCACATCTGCTCGGCACTAACTAAGGTCAATTACTGGCCACACACCTGAGCTGATGCTGGAGGCCCCACTGCAGCCCAGGCTGAGCCTTTAATGGATGGTTCAGATGATATTTGCACAGTGACTGAGTCAGCGAGGTGGCGTTAAGTCATCCCAGGTCACATCTGCTCGGCACTAAGGTCAATTACTGGCCACACACCTGAGCTGATGCTGGAGGCCCCACTGCAGCCCAGGCTGAGCCTTTATAGTATGGACTTTTTCACAAAGGGAAGTATTCAAACGGAAGCCTGGGAGTGGTACTTGGCCAACGTTGTGATCATTTTAAGAAAACAGTGGCCAGCCTTGGATATACGTGTTTATGGAGTGTAACTGCCAATGCATCACATCCCTGGGCACGTGCCTGGGTCCTGTAACAGTATTCTTCCATGTGCATCCTCAACTCTGAAATTGACATGGAAAGACAAAGCCTCAGATATTTTCCTCTTTATGATTAGGCTTAGACTTTTCTTGAAAAGAGCACAAGCACATCACAAACTTTTTCTTCCAAAAAAGACCCAATTTACCCTTTGGCTATATCTTCCTCCTTAGACCACTTGCCTTCTCAGTCCACGCAGGCTTGGAGAGCCTCCTTCTCTTCCCTGGGTTCCTTCTCAGCCTTTCCAGGGTGGCTATTCTGATGGATGCGGAGTCACCTCTCTTTGCTTTCGATTGCACTTCTCACTACCTGCTAAAGAGACTCCCTGATGAAATCCTTTCCAAAGAACCTTCTTGACCTTCTCTTCTCCTTGACCACAATGCTACTTCTGTGCTCCGTTAAGTGATGGCCCATAAATCTTTGTAGGTTGCATCAACAGTGTGCCCTTACAGACTCTCCTCACTCTCAGTGTTATCTTTAAAGGTAGAATTCTGTAGCTCCATCAACTTGACCCAGCAGGATTCATTTTGTAATTTAGCAAATACTAAGTCTACCCTATGCACAAGGCATGGTTCTAGGTGCTGGGCATCCAACCGTAAACCATAAAGACAACTCCCCTGCCCTCTTGGAGCTTACATTTGGGTAAAGGGGTCACAGAATGACAAAAATCAGCAAATTATACAGTGATTTATTAGTGTACTGTGCACTGGAGAAGGAGTATAAAGGAGGATGGGGATTTTAGGGTGAGGGTGTGATTCAGTTTTAAATAGATTGATCCGAGTTGGTATTACTGAAAAAAAAATGATGTTGGAGGAAACAAATGAGGAGAGAGAGTAACCCACATTCACAAGGAAGAACATTCTAGGCAGAGGCGCGTGTAGCTGAAGGGAAGAGAATGCAGGAGAAATTAGTAGAATTTGGGATCTGATAAATGGGGAGAGGACAAAGCATGTCAAATCTTTAGAAAATTTGAAAGAATTTGACTTTAACTCTGGGTAAGAGAAGGAGCTGGTTTTGAGCAAAGGAATAAGATCATCTGGCTTCTATTCATTTGAAAGAATTTGACTTTAAATCTGGGTAAGAGAAGGAGCTGTTAGAGGGTTTTGAGCAAAGGAATAAGATCATCTGGCTTCTATTATAAAAAGAATTCACTGATTGCAGAATTGAGAATAATCAGTGGGGGTGGGGACGTTAAAAGTTATCTATTGGGAGATAACAAACTATACCAAAGCTGAGTGGCTTGAACCAAGAGTAATGTATTATTTCTCAACTAGAGGCCAGATGCACAAAATTCATGCAAGAGTAGGCCTTCCTTCCCCTGGCTGCTGGCACTGGCTTCCCTCTGGCACCCCCAGCTTCATCCAGAAGGTCATCCGGAAGGACGTCCGGTCTAATGAGTATATTACGCTTTTATTATTATAGATGTATTGGCTGGGCAGTTCAGCTAGGCTTGCCTGTACTCGCTTACTCAGTTACTTCTAGCTCCTGGGTCAGTGGGGGCTAGAGACCAGGGAATGGTTGAGTCAGTCTCTCTCTCTCTCTCTCTCTCTCTCTTCATATGGTCCTTCATCCTCCAAGAGGCCAAACTAGGCTTCCTTTTATGGAGGTGGCACCCTTCCAACAGGGCAAGCCCCAATTTCCAAGTTCTCATCATGCCTTACTGTATAATGTTTGCTTATGTACCATTGGCCATAGCAGGTCACAAGAGTAATCCCTGAATCGGTGTGGGAGGGGACTGCATAGGAATATGGACACAGGAAGCTAGGATGCATCGGAAGACCTTAGTGTAGCAATCAGCCACGGGGACCAAAATGGAGATCATGGAGGGCAATTAGGAGGCTCTGTAATGATCCAGAAAAGCAATAATGATGAATTTCACCAGAGTGATGACAGTGGGAGTTTTCGGAAGTGCCTATATTCTGAATATAGTTTGAAAGATGGTCTTATTTTTATTCTCCTAAGTCACTAGGACCAAGCTATTAAGTTTCCAGGAATTGGTAATGTTCTTATTATTCATGAGATGACATCGCAAAAAAAGTAAGGGAGGTCAGGGGATAGGTTTCTTTTATTGCCAATAATTATTCAATGAGTTTTCTGAACAATTGAAAACTTAGTAATTCACTTAGTGAAGTGACTGTACACGGCGCCCTGTCAATATCATCCTCAGCTAATATTTATTGAGCATCCTCTGAGTACATGGCATTGCACTCACGGCAACAGAGGTGAGCTGCATTAATTCTTCCGGCCAATGCAGGATTATTGAGTGGTTGATTGCCTCACTCTATTAATTGGTGCCCCAGCCACCTGAAGAAAAGCATTCCGCTTCTAGATTACAATCCCTTATTCCCCTGGAGTAGTGTTAGCTTTGGTAGAGTCTGACAGCATAGGGCAAGGATGAGGTTCTCTGTGTTTATGAGTATGCTAATAACTTTTTATTACTCTTAGTATCAGAAATTGGGAGATATTAGTCTCATTTAGTGGACGGAGAAGTGAAGGCTGAGTGTGCGGAAGTGATATGGCCAATGCCACCCACTGAGATGGTGGCAGACCTGGGACTGAAATACAGTAACTTTTTCTACTGCGCTACACTGCCTCTCAGTGGTGCATGCTATTCCCATTTCTCTCTCACGCTAACATACAGTCATGAAAACGCCACCAAAAAAGATTTAACTGGCATCTATGCTCTTAAGGGTGTCTATGACACACTGTTCTTTGCTATCTGCACAGCCAAATCACTAGAAAAGTGGTTTGTTTGTGTTGGGGTGTGTGTGTGTGTGTGTTTTAAGCCCCTTATTACAGGAAATTTGTCAGCTGTTAAAATCTCCATTTTTTGTGTTAAATCCTCATCAGAAAGATGTCACTGCTTTCAGTGCATCTAGAGATTTGAAAGCCAGCATGTGAAATAAACTATTTCATTGCGATCACTGCTTTCATTTTGGCCTGGAAACAGTTATTCCATGGAGATTGTTTTGACTGATCATTCTTTTTGAGAGAGTCTCTACCTTTGTGTTTTTTTCTAATAAAAGAGTTAAAATTTGGAGTTAAGAAAGACTGTGAGTGGTGGTGGCAGCTTACATGCAGAATGTATTTGTAAATCTCAAAAGCAGCACCATTCAATGTCACGTACTCTGGGATGCACTTGAGTGTACACCCTCCAGAACATCTGCTTGTTGTAATTCCGCCACGTTACCTATTTTAGTACATATCTCTTCCGAGCAGCTTCCAGAGCTTTTCAGATAGTCAGCATCAGAAATTGCACTGTTTTATCCTGGATTTTACAAATAGCAACCAGATTCTTGTAAAACAGAACTATCTGATAAGTAAGGTTGTGAATTGCCTTTTGTGATTGTCATGGGCAAGAGTATTAAAGAAACCGGCAAACAGTGCAGTACACCAGTTACTGTAAAAATAAAACCTGTACCAGTGAATGCGTTTCTCTGAAGAATACGTTCAAGGCTGTGATCATTGTGCAACTTCTGGTTGGATGCTTTCAAATGTTCCGTATTGAAAAACATCAGTAACAAGAACCAAAGAGTCCACCAAAGCCTGTATTCAACTCAGTGGAGAGAAACATACATTCTTAGAGTTTCATTGAGGCCAACCCTGCTTGGTCCACCATGGGAAGCAGAGATTTTAGGTTCTCTCCGGATTTGCTTTCCATTTCTACTTTATAGTTAGGGGGCTGTTACTTTGTTTTTCACTTTAAGGGATGTTCAAATCCCTATGCAAAACAGACATGTGAAACAGACCAGACAAAATTCTGTTCAGCAGGCAAAAATCAAAATGCTAGAACATGGTAATGAATGTAAGTCATTTTATATGCAAAATAATTTGTTTAATTGGCTAAATAAGATCTGGTATAATTAAAATATTCAATAAACTATTACAGAAAACTATTTATGTCACCAGCCTTTAATCATATTATATGTTCATTGCAATTTTGTAAACAGATATGAAAATGGACCTGAATTATCTCAATTTATGAGTAAGAAGGATACATAAGGGTTTTACAGAAACTTCAGAGGTTATGCCCTTTTTTAATTTTAGAGAAATCTCTTTGTTTTTGAAGACCAGCAATTTATAGACAATTCCCATAGCTTGACTCTCCAGTGAATCCAGGCAGAACCACTGTGAGTAAGAAAAATCTTTCCTAAGACAGCTCCTTTTCACCAAGGAGTAAGGATTATGTAGAGTGAGGTCCACAGTGTTCACTCCCATCACGTCCCCCTAAGGAAAAACAAACCTCCCAGAATAGATGAGGGTATAATTGGGCCTGAAATGACCCCATAGACGAGACCCTATGGAACTGAGAAACCCTCTCTCTAAGGATTAGCTGCCGAAGGGTCAACATAAGCTGACTTCTGACTAATGTGTAAATGATTGCGGGAAATGTTACTCTTCCAGGGGGCAGTTGTTAATTCTTCCACTGTGAGAATCTCTATTTGTTGGCATAAGTTAATTTTGACACTAACTTGAACACTGGTGGACTTTGAGTATGTGTTCAAATATATATATATATATACTGAAGTAAATAAATGAAGTAAATAAATGTCACACCACCTAAGGCCTTATTTTAACTGTTTTCTAAAGGCCAGGGACTGTATTATAAGCTCTTTCACATACCTTGTGAATGATAGAATTTTATACCTGTTAATATATATATATATATATATATATATATGCACATATATTAATATAATATATATATGCAGAAAGAGTGAAGACACTTAGTTCCTATAAACTTCAGGAAACTTAAAATCTATGCAATAAAGTAAGAGTGATCTAGAGATATTAGAAGAATAAAAGGTCACTAACAGTATGAGATACCCAAAGGCAGGACAAGATTAATTTGTACAATTATATGTAATAAAATGTTCCAGGCAATGGGTGCTTGGAAATTGGAGAAATATAATTTACCATGAGTTCATATAACTTAGAAAGCATACTTTGAGGACAGACAAAGAATTTTTTAAATAAATTTTTAAAGTATATTTTTATTGATTTCAGAGAGGAAGGGAGAAGGAGAGAGAATCATTGATCTGCTGCCTCCTGCATATCCCCTACTATGGATCAAGCCCAAAACCCAGGCATGTACCTTGACCAGGAATTGAACTGTAACTCCTGATTCATAGGTTGATGCTCGACCACTGAGCCACACCGACTGGGTGAGGACAAGGAAATTTTATATTAAACAAGGGGACATATAAATTTAACAAAACCAATTCTGTGTGAAATAACATGTGGAGGTAACAGAGCACAAAATGCTGTGGATGTATATAGACGAGTGGGTGAGAATAAAAATATTGCTAGAAATAGATGGGTTTAGGCAAAATGGGGGTGACTCCTTCACTCATTCATTTAACAAACACCTATATCAGTGATGGCGAACCTTTGAGCTTGGCGTGTCAGCATTTTGAAAAACCCTAACGTAACTCTGGTGCCGTATCACATATAGAAATTTTTTGATATTAGCAACCATAGTAAAACAAAGACATATTTTTGATATTTATTTTATATATTTAAATGCCATTTAACAAAGAAAAATCAACCAAAAAAATGAGTTTGCATGTCATATGTTCACCATCACTGACCTATATTGAACACCTACTGTATGTTAGTCACTACTTTACATAATAGCAAAGTAGCAGTGAACAACAATGTATTCTGACATCATGAAGTTTATGCAAATATCAAAAGAATGGTTAAGTGTTTGGTACCATTGATCATCCTGCATAGGGCACACAGGGCATGTCAGTTTTAATGCTTTTGTTTGTGCAAATACAGGCAGATATACCTTTTATTTATATGTATAAACAAAACAAATCAATTGTTTGATTGAATATTTTATGTCATTCCAGGTTGTTTTAGTATTGTACAGACTTAGCTGGAAAGAAAATAAATTAGAATATAATTATTTTATTTATTTTAAAAGTAAGATGAACAAGTGACTGAGGGCCATGGTATTTGAGTGGTTATATCTACCTTTCTCCGTAACCTCAAATGGATGACTTTCAGCTAATAACCTCCACTTTCCCATGCAAGGAATGGGCGGCATGCGGGCCCCATTTTTAAGCAGAATACAAATGACAGGCATAAGGAGCCCAATCAAATTGATGAATATCACTTTTGTACAGTTGTGTGTGTGGGGGGGGGGGGAGAATGTCTTTTGTTTCTATCTACATGCGCCATTCACATGTAATGTTTGTATTTTATATTATTTTGTATAGTTAGGATGGTTCCCATAGAAAGGATAAGGACAGCATTTCCTTATAAAAGTGTTGCTGAATTTTTACATATGGTTAAAACTTTAATCCCCATGAGCATAGATGAACAAGGAGTCAACAAACATTTACTGAGTGAGCAAGCTACTTCGTTTAAAGATGTCTGGAAGATAATAAAGATTCAGAGATGCTTAAACACCAATATTGCTCTCATTTAGTCTATACTATCATTGAAAGAATAGAGCATAAACCTGAACACCCAATTAATAGTAAACCAATGCAGTGTGGGCTAAGATGGAAATGATAGGTGTGGGTAGGAATAACTGGAAGAATCACTCCATCCCATGGTTGACATATGCTCCTGTGACATTGGGTAAATTAATTTTACTAAACCTCAGTTTCATTTTCTGTAAAATGGGTCTAACAACAGCCATTTCAGGGGTTGTGGAAAGGTTTAGAAATTAGGAACAATGCCAAATCCCTGTCATATAATAAGTTTTTATATTACTAGCTACTCTTTATTATGCGGGTGCTAGCTGTAGCCTAGCTGTTGTGCTAATCGTTTTACTTCTCTTAGCTAATTAAATTGTTGTTATAACAATATTTTACAGATGAGGGGAGTGAGCTTGAAAAAGGAAGGGGACTTGACCAATATCCCACAATTACAAAGCAAATTTCAGGGCCAAGATTTAGAACTAGGAAGAATTCTAAAGCTAAGCGCTTGAGTAGCTACTATGATTAAAACAATGTCATCGCTGTAAATGTAGGAAGGTCAAGAAAGTGTTTATGAAGGACATGTAACTTATCCTGGTCTTAAATAAAGGGATAGGAGTTGAATATGTTGTGATCAAGGAGAAGAGGGCATTCTAGAAAGAACAAGGAAAGTGCATGAGGCTTTGGAAGAAATGTGTGAATGTGTGAGGATCAGGCTGAGGGAGCAGGGAGCTCCTATGAGGAGGTGATAGAATGAATATTTACATGGGTAGGTTGGTGTCAAACCACAGAGGTGGTTAAATATGAGGGCAAAGAAAACTGCACTTTGTTCTCTAAAGAATAGTGAACTCTTGAGGATTTTTTTTCTTATAAAAACTAATATTTATTTTAAATAAGAAATCACTAATTTCAGATTTTAAAGGGCTGACAATAACCACAAATATGATAATTGCCAGAAAAGTAACATGATCATTTTATCATCAGCCTGACACACCTTTTTAATTCTTTCCCTACATTTTTTCTGCGTGCTCTTTGTTTCTTCAGATGAATTTTCACTAACACTTTTGAACCTTTGAAGATTTTTTAAGCTGATGCATAAGGTGATGAAATAGAACAGACTTTCAATTGACCAATCAATAACTATTGGGAATAGATGTCATTCAGAGTGGCATTTTAAGAAGGTTATTCTGGCTCCTGAAGGATGAATTGGAGAAGAAAAGAAATCCTCTTGAAATGGCTGTTTTCAATCGCTGCGTCATGACAGTCGGGAGAAGTGTCACAACTAACAAGGCACTAATAGTAAAGTATTGGTTTGCCACAGATTAGCTGCTTTCTCCATTAGAGCAGATTCAAGGTCATTCCTAGAATAACATCAGGCTCCTTCACGGCAATTCCAAGTGCTTTCTCAAGGGCGGGAAGGCCGTGGTGTTACACTGTGGTTCAGTCTTTGGCGGGACCCTCGGAATGTCCCCGGAGGAGGGGGTGCCTCATTTTGTCACCCTTCATGTGTGTTGGGACAGAAAGGAAAAGCGTGGGGAAGCGCTCCATTAAAGGCTGATTGCAACAGTCCAGGCTCACATGGCCAGACCTAGAAGGTATCAGGAGCCTAGAGATGAAAGAATAACTTTGAGAGCCGTGGGGTGGGGTGGACATTTACTAGTCATGGAGAATGGGATGGGAGAGAAAGGAAGGAAACAAAGGAGTCTGGAAGGCCCCAGATGTGTTCCCTGCACACAGGTGAAGAATGGGGAGAAAGGGCTTACTCTGAGGGTGATAAAATACTGTCTATCTGAGCTATTACAACAAATTCTGCTGGGAAGATTTGGCGATAATAGGAGTTGACATTCATAAAGTACTTGTTGAGTGCTAAGAAAGGAATTCCCCATAGCACATACATTATTTTTACCTAATGGCAGCCTCCCGTGAAACAGATAATATTATTACACCCATTTTCACACAGAGAGGCAAAATAACCTGGCCAAGATCACACAGCAAGCTGGCGGTGGAGCTAAGATTCAATCCCGGAAAGCCTGGTTCCCAAAACGGAGCACTGGACCACTGTGAACACCACAGTATAAGCACACAAACATCAAGCTCTCCCACAGAGAAGTCTTGTAAAAGTCATATTCTGGGAAGAAATATTGATGTCATTTGAGCCAACATTGGCACCCCAGGTTAATCTGATAGCCCCCCCTACGATATCTTAAAAATAAATCATATATAGCAACATGTAAACGTCTTCTCAAGGTGCCCACCTCCTCACACAGGAAGTGACAAAACATAAGCAACAACACTGATAGCCATGTAGAGCTTTTTACAAATCTCTTTGTGGCCTGGATTTCTTTTTATCTTGCCTTGACCTTGTCTTGCTGACCCTGTTCTCTTCCCCCCAGACCCCTCTCCCACTTTTACTGCAATGATATAGTTGTATTCTTGCAGCAGGGTCTTTATTTCTATTGGCAGGATATTCTCAATCTACTCACTCCCTTGTACAAAGTTAATTTTAACTCTAGGACCTATAGCAAGAATGCCACTTAAAGGACGCTGCTTCCAATAGACCCTGAGAAATGTCCGCAGAGAACTCTGGATTCCCGGGGCCCCCCTTCCCTAGCTCCTCGCTGGCCCTGCAGCCTCTTTCCCCACTCCATCCGAGATCTGGGTTCCCTGCCTGCCCGCTGCCTTCTGCTCAGCCCCTGTGTGTTCTCCAGTCTCTGCTTTGCCTTCATGATACATAGGGTTTCATCTTGATCACATGGCGGGAGGGGGGAGTTGTTACTTCTTTATTTGGGTCCAAGCTAAAAAGATATTCTCCCTATTGCCAAACTGCAAGAATCATGACACTTCGGGTTGAACCAGAATAAGCAATCCCTCTTTGGATACAGCATGGCCAGGATGGAGGAGGAAGGTCTTTTTTCCTGGACCACTTCTCACTCTATATCTGGCAGCAGACATAGGGACTTCAAAATACCAGATGCCCAGGGTCTGCCTGCGGTATATGCTTGGGACACACCATAGTTGAAGTAAAATAACTGAGTGGTAATTTTTTAGGGTTTTTTTTCCCCCCTCTCAAAATAATATCTCTTATAAGTAGGGCACATGGATTTACCTTTAGTTTTCAAAGCTGCTTACATTTCTAAAAGATGGCCAGTGAGCCTCCTCTTCCTACTGGCTCACTACTGCCTCGGCCAGGTCAACGGGGGGAAGCAGGTAGTCATTTTCACCAGCATCTTAACTTGGACCACACACTTCCCCTGGGCATCAGCAATGTGCATCCTGAGAAGAGAGGTCACTTGGGGAATTTCACTGTGAGGTGCTAGCCCCCGGGTGGCAGGAGATGAGCAGAGATGGCCCAGCGCTGGTGCAACACCATTGGAAACCGTTTGAATTGGGGAATCATTGCTTTTTGACTTGGTTTTAAAAATGGAACCTCCCATAACATGGTACTGGGAGGCGGAAAGATTCAGGAAAAGTCTGTAGGAATAGTGACTCCAAAACTCTGTTCCAGGACTCCAGAAAGCAAGCCTGTTGTCACCGTGGGAGGGATTCAAGAAGGAATGTCAGGTTCACGCTCCTAATAGCTTCTCCTGCACACACCTTGCCCCCCCCCTTCATTTTGCCTTTATTAATAAAACTAATGGAGAGAACGCGCCTTTCCAACTCTCCCCGGGAACACGGGTTTGGCGAGCGCTGATATTTTGGCGTGGGCTTTTTCTCTCCGAGACCATTATTGAGACGAAGCACTTGTTCCTTCTTTTGTTTACCCGTGGCAGTTTGTCAGCAGTTATGATAAGTAGAGTTCCATCTGCCAGTAAAACTACGCTGCAAATTGCCGTAGAAATTAGCAGCTTTCATTGTTGCCTACGTAAATAAATATGCAGAATACATTGCACTTAAACGCACCTCCCCCCCAAAAAAAAAATCACAGGTACACCGCACATTTCAATCAGACAAAACCGGGGACTCAGTGAGATGATCTCAGTTTTCTAACCTGGAAGATGCACGAATGTGTGTCTAAATGAGAGAGGCAGTGTATCAGGCTCGCGGAGATAAAAACAGAAACCGCCAGACACTGCTCTGTGCCTTTATTCTCAGAATCCTTTGCCTGAAACCCACTGTCTTTTCCCGTGTTTCTCTCTCTCTCTTCTCTCTCTCTCTCTCTCTCCCCCCCCTCCACCCCCCCATCTCTTACTCTCTCTTTCTCTCCCTCTCTCCTCCTTCCTTCCCTCGCTCATTGTCCTCCCTCTCCTCCTGCTTTTGATGCTCACAGTTGTCACATTCCATTGACTCTCCCCTCTCCTCGCCTCTGTTCTTACACTCCAGCCTGGCGGTGCTTCGGCCAGGCAGCGGCAGCCTCTCCTGCGAGTTTGAGTCATGTGTGCAGCTCAGTTTGATCGAGCGTTCCTTTCCTGCCTTTTCACTCTTACAAAAGATTAAAAGGTGGCGTCACATTGCTCCCCTGTTCCTTCCCGCAGGAGGGACTTAAAAGGGACAACAAAAACTAATCACTTTCCATAAGCATTTTCTTGCTGGGGAGAGAGAAAAAAAAAGGGGGGGTGGGGTGGGGGAGAGAAAAAGGAGAGGCGGGGGGCGGGGGGGAAAAAAAATTGGAGACCGGTGGTGAGGATTGGGGCGAGCTAGAGATGCTGCACGCTGCTAACAAGGGAAGGAAGCCTTCAGCAGAGACAGGTAAGAGCGCCCAGCCATGGGTTTGGCCGAGTGGCTTTAGTGAAATCTCTGTTTGCACCGTTTTGTAATTGAGCACGGCGTCGGCGGCAGAAGCCCGTGGTTTTTCAGCCGGCTTCCTTTTGTTTAACGTAGAAAGTACCTGTATTAATTTTGACGAATTAGAGCATGCAGCAAATTCAATTGAAAATAGATTTGTATAGTAAATGCATTTATACTGAATGATCTTGCCTCCGTTTTTTATTTAAGGGGAAGAGACGAGAAAGATGCTTTTGATCAGCGTAGCACTTTGCATTACGCTCAGTTCTAAAGAGCTAACGGGAAAATAAAATAATCCAATTGATCCTGTTTTTGTGAACTCCGGGACCTACACGCTGGGAGAGAGCCGGCATTCGAAATTTTCCTTCCCACCCAACTTCTGATGCGTTATAATAATTTTTCCACTGGAGGTTTAAGCCAGGGTAGAGTTTATTTAAGTCTAGCTGCCGGCGTGTGTTTGGTTTGGATCTTGGGGGTGAAGCGCTGCTTATACCTCCTAACCTGGGTCAGGTTGATGTTTCATAAATGGAGATGAACTGTTGTCCCGAATGCAACATAAAGTTAAAACATCAGGCTAGGGCATGTTTCAGAAAAGGATCCAGTAAATAATTAGGGGAGCTAAATGAGGACAGTGTGAAATGGGAGTTAACTCTGGGGGTGCTGTGTTATGAGCTTTTTTTGGATTTTAAGGGGCTCGGTAATGAAGGGGAGTGATTATCACCCTCAGGTCGGAACTTTGCATTCAGACCCTAAATACAGAATGCGTGTGGATTTGCACTGTAGGTGGCTGCTAGCAACCTGTCCCTTTTGTGCGCTATGAATGGGAGTTGTGGATTATATTTGATGGCATTTCTCCTTTAAAGAGCGTTGGGAAGGAGTTTAAAAGGTTCACATCTATCCTAACGCTGAACAAATAGAAAATGCAACATATCCTAGGCTCCCGGCACCTGGTTCTGGTGGCTGCTGCTGGTTTTTAAAGTTTTGATACATTTGTTTCTAGCATCAGTCTTGGCTGATTGTGTGTTCATTGCCTCTGCTGCTAACCTGTATTGCTGGCATGAATGAACCGAGATTTGAGAATGCAAAATAAAAAATATTTAAAAAAATCCAATTAGCTAGAGTTTCATTTAAGGATAACAGAAATCCAAATCATATTCAGACTTTGATTGAGGGTGTCACCTGACATGTTTGGATTAATTTTTAGATGATTATTTCCTGGATGTGGAAATCGGAATATTAAAAGTACACAATTCTGTGCAAAGAATGCTTCTCCGGCATGAGACACAGAAAGGTGACTTTAGAGCTTCCACCAGGTTTGGTGGCCGGGAGAACTGCTGTGCCGCGGCATTGTCGAGCTCAGCAACCATGAGTGAGAGGGTGTTTTATATATGTATTTGGTGATAAGATTGTTTTATCCCCGAGTTTCCACACTGGACTTGCTCCTCCAAACCAGACCCTGGCATGTGTCGTGTCTGCCAGACCATCCATCTAATGGCATGTTATGGGTGCAGCCCGTGAATCCAGTTTTCTAAGGACACCAGGTGGGAGCTGCTGAATTTGCGGGAGGAGGGAGTGGACACCAAACGGAATATGGGCCTCATCAGACATCATCCTCGAGAGCATCTCCAGTGGAGGTTCTGTGGGGACACTTAATTTTCCCATCCTGGTTAAAAGACCAGGGGAAGATGTGGACAGGGACAGGAAACTGCTGCAGGCTGGCCGTAGCTGTGCTGGTGACAGCATAGAGAGTTCTTAAAATCCCAGCACATATAGTTTTCTTTTTATCAACTTACAAAACTTTGCAGAACCTTGAAGTAGCACTTCTCCCATTCAATCGTGTTTGTACATCGCTGGCTCACAGAAAACCTTTTCTCTGACTCTCGCCGTGCCAAACTATTGAGTGTTGTGTTGCCGCTGACAATGGTGATGATTTCTTAAATCAGTGGTAAGTGTTGAGGAGATGGGCCGGGAGATATATGTTGTCTGCATCAGAGATGCATTGTGTTTGTGAAAGCGACTTCTTCCAGGTGAGGAGATGATACATTTGAAGCTGTGGCTTGGCTACGTGTATCCCTGAAGGGCTGTCCTCCTAGAAATCTGACTGGAACCAAAGTAGGCAGCAACCATTCAGCTGTCCAATGGCTGGTAGTTCAGCATACACTTTGAAGCAGATGGTAACCAAAACTATCCTGACTCAAACTATCTGAGTCATATAAATAGCATTTTTCTGACTTTTCCAGTAGATGTTGCTGGAGAGCAAAGAAAAGATTATTATGTTTTTACAGAAAAAAAATGAAATGCAGTAGACTTATACAAACCAATGAAAAAGATCCTTTTCCCCAAACTCTGCTGGTAGCATTTTGCATAATTTGCTAATTAATGAATTATATTGAATCATTCCCTTTTATGATGGTCTATAGAAGAAAGCTATTAAAACTTGAGTTCAATTTTTAAAATTATGAAATTGTTCTCTTTAGTCCCTATGTATAATCTGTTTGCTGTTTTTCCATTTATAAAAAAAATCAAGTTAACTGCACATTGCTATTCAGAACATTTCATCCCTGAATGCTAAAACCCTTTAACATGCAAATATGATGTCAGAGGGAGAACTGAAATAGAATACCCTGAGAAGAGTAATGATCAAACGCATTATAAAAATATGCACCAGTTGCCAACATGTAATGAAATATTAAGAAATTAAAAGCATGCAACCTCTAAAGTAATAGAATTTCATTGCTCTGAGACTGTTTTCCCACTGAATATTAAGTGCTTAATAGATCTATCTGTTAAAAAAAAAACAATCACAACCCTACATGGTTTGTCAGTGAAGTTCTTTCATTATATGATTTTGAAAAATTAGCCCAATAGGATTTTTCTCAGACTAGGAAATGTAATTAACATTGGATATTAAGTGCCAGATTTCCAAAGCCAAAGCCACCAGGCTTGATGGAGAAAAGGGGAATTCAGAGAGCAAGCATCAGTGCTAGGAGCCGAGGGGACCCACGCTGAAACTCGTCCGCTGGTGATCACTCTGATAAAATGACAAAGACGTCCCCGAGGAGCCTGGGATTTTGGTACCCAGACACGAACTGATGCAATTTCAGGCAAGCAATGACCTCGATCTGTGGGAATATTTATTTTTTGGAAATGATCAGTTAACCAATTTCAGTTGTGAAAGAGACGTGCTTGAATATGACAAAAGCACTTGCAGATAGGATAAGGGTACAACCTAGGAGGTAGAGCTTTCTGTTTTTTCTTACCATAAGCAGTCCAAGCTGTTTCCTGGGTGTGTGTGTGTTTTTTTTGTTTTTTTTTTTTTTTGCATGGAAGTCCTTCTTTGTCAGTTTTTATTCCTGAGGTGTGAAATGCTCTATAGGATGTTTTTATTTTACACCCATTCATTTCTCTTTTCTGGGAGGAAAAAAAAGCTTATATTTAGAAGGTGTGAGTGTCAACTACTCCTATTTTGTAATTAGCACTAGAAATCCACTGGGGTAAGGATGTTCCTTTTTTCTTCCTTCCTTCCTTCCTTCCTTCCTTCCTTCCTTCCTTCCTTCCTCCCTCCCTTCCTTCCTTCCTTCCTTTTTTTTGGTTTTGATTCAAATATATTTTTTTGTGCTTGACCCATAGTGGTTATTATTTTTCTTTCTGTCTTTAAATAAGAAAAGCTATATAATTTGGGGAGAGATTTGGGTTTGTTCTTCTGGTTTGTTTGCTGCTCACTTCTGGTGTTCTCTGCTTTCATTAGATCTGTCAAGCACTTGCACTCTGAAGTAAACAGGACAAATAACACCTCCAACAACAACAAATGTCCGTCTCTCACTGAGAGCCTTAGGAGGACTGAAAATGCGAACCACACTCAGTGACTGGCCTAGTGGGTTCAAAGGTGCCAGGTCCTGACTCCCTTCTTAGGAGAGCTGAGAGGAAAGGTCACCACAGGTCGAGGGGATCCCGAGGGTGGCAGCCTTTGAATTAGGAGTGAAATGTGGAAACACAGTATAATCCTGATGAGCAAAATCAGAGGGATCATGGGGAAATAATGCCGAAAAGAATGACCAATGTCAGTATGCTGAAGGGCCTTGAATGTCAGATCAGGGTTTGTAGTAGCCACCAGGATGTGATCTGGCAGCTTCCAGAGGAGTTCCCTTGCTGTGGGAATGGGGAAGGAGTGGAATAGTGGGTCTTTATTATGCCCTCCACCCACCCAAGAGATGCTGAAATGCTTATGTAGGGGCCATCTGCTCTCCATTATATTGTGGCCTTAAGGAGGTATTGTTCTTAATGGGATATTGCTTTGCCTTTTAGGGATGCTGTTAAAAAAAACACCAAAAACCTCCAGAGTAGAGTAGAGACTGGAAAGCAGCGAATAGTCCATTGCATTAGCCTAAACTTGGAAGGTATGGTTGAGAAATACTCTGGAGGGAAGGGAGAGCGGCTGTGAGAAACACCTTCCTATTATAATTATTGCAATTTCTTGTGTGTACTGTAGATGTCATGGCCTCATTAGGCAAGGATTTTGTGTATATGCATCTGTTTTCATAAGACAAGCCTTCACCCTTCATCAGAGATGAGACCTGTAGTTTAGAAGATGTGCTATTTCTTTCTACTATTTGGGGTAATCACTTAGTGTTTCGGGCATCTCCCATTTCCTGACATTGATTAGGACTGATTTTTAGGACCTTCAAGGGTTTTCATGTCTCTGAAAAGGGATATACTTTATTTATTAGAATTAGTTGCCACTCTGAATTGCCTGTGTGTCAGTTACTTTCAAAAACCTAACTAACATACCCTAAACCCTTAGGTGCCTGGTGTATTCAACTGAGGAGCTCAGCTATGGAGACTTCTCTAACTATACAATAGAAAGTTAATGTCAATACAGAAAATATTTTCTTGCATCCAATAGACTCCATAATGAGAAGGAGCAAAAATAATTATTAGCACAATTAAGGAAGTGGAATGCCACTCTTTTCCCCAGACGTTGATTTAAGCAGCCTATCCAGGTGGACAGGGTCAGGAACAGCACCTGGAAACGGAGCCATAAATGAGTGTCTTGCCTTGTCCTCCAACCACTTTAATCTGATTTGTTCCATTTACCTTTTCCAAGCTTTTCATCTCTCCACCATTTGAATACCATCAGAGATGGGGGGCTGCCCATGACATTCACACTTGACATTATCAAGCACAAAAGGCATCACTCATACACTTGACTGCATTACAATGCAAGGGAAAAAATAGATCCCAAAGGCATAGAAATTATTGTTTCGTACCTTGAACGTAGGTGGGTATTTTTTCCCTGTTTCCTCCAGCCTGCCTTATTTGACGGATTTGCTTCTGTGTATTTGCAGAGGGTTCTGGAAACCCTGGAAAAAAATCAGCACTCACAAATCCACAACGTACACATCTTTATGTTCACTGGAAGTGTGTGTGGTAATACAATGGAAATTTACAACTCTGTTAATATGTGTTATTTGCTGGGCGCCAACCACATTTTTGTGCAGTGACAATGTTGA
This sequence comes from Myotis brandtii, assembly GCF_000412655.1. NCBI lineage: Eukaryota > Metazoa > Chordata > Mammalia > Chiroptera > Vespertilionidae > Myotis > Myotis brandtii. Next base: position 13,509,966 of record NW_005362269.1, read on the forward strand.
ATCTTGCACTGGAGCTGTCTTTTCACCATGACTCCAGTCATTCTGTGAGACCATTATGGACAAACCTTTTCCTGACTCGCACATCTGTGGTCACTGCAGTCACTCCATTAGTGCTGGGTAGACCAGAAATCTATTGACTTTATTGCAGTCCTATGTTTGTTTACCCATGAAGTGTGTGTGTGTGTGTGTGTGTGTGTGTGTGTGTGTGTGTGTGTGTTTGGGTTAGGAACAGGATTCTTAAAGTGAGTATAAATCTATGTGTACCTCCCTTTGCTTACTATTCTGAGCCTTCTGTTCAAAGACAATCTACCACCCCCCCCCCATATGTAAGACAACATTTGTGAGCTGAACAAATAGTGTTATCAGATTGTGGTGAATTGCTTCAGTAGTATTACATCATGCATCGAGATCACATGTGCTGTAACGCTCTGTGAAACAGCCAGCTACGTGGTATTCTACAGGTTTAATACACTTCGGCTGCCTTGTACTTGGGAAGGATTTCTGTAATTGGAGACAATCTAGCAAAAAGAACTTTTTATGCCATTGGAGGCTGAAATATAATGGTTTTTTTGAGAAATGTGACTTTATAGACTTGAAACTGAATGGATTACAAATTTCTCTTAATTGGGAAGAATCATAATTGCATATATAGTCCAGTCCGGATTGTCTAGGGTTTGAATTTCTAGCACAGGGATTATCCTGATTTCCTCTCTGACTCCCCTGTTTTCTCTCTAACTACCTGACGTGAATCATTTCCCTAATCATGGGCACCTCTGCTAATGGTAGGGAAGGACGTATTTGAGCAGCAAAATCCAAATCAGTGAAGTACGCTTTAGAACAGCTAATTATGTGAAAAGGTCTGGGTGGCTATGTTTTTGCAACTGTTCACGAAAGTTAACTGAATTTCAATTTAGGGTAGGGGAGTCTCTTTCTATTTACAAATCATGGCTTTCTATAGCTGTTGATATGTCAAAATTTTACCCACATGTTTACTGTAAGAAGCAAAAAGCAAATCAAACAGAGTGAGTGAGGCTAAGTAATTGGTTTCATTGTTCTAGATCAGGGGTGGGGAACCTTTTTCTGACAAGGGCCATTTGGATATTTATAACATCATTCACAGGCCATACAGAATTATCAACTTAAAAATTAGCCTCCTATATTTGGTCAAACATTTAATTAACTCACCCCTAATGCCGCCACAGGTCCGTACTAAGTGATATCTTGAGTATTATACAGCCCATGTGCCAGATTTTCCCCACCCCTGTTCTAGATTATATCCTTTCCTTCGCTTACACCCAGACCAACTACCATTTTTACTTAACTGGTTGGATGGTGTGCCTAGCTGGAATTTTAGAAGGCCGCTTGGGTCAAGCCAGTGGACCTTATGTAGGTTATCAGGGTTCTGATTGGCATATTCCTCTAGAATTAAGTACAAAAGTGGGTTATTGGTACCCAAACCCCATTTTATTAATCTCCAGCACCAGTACTTTCCCATTTCCATCATCAGCTGACTTACAGTCAAGCCTTAAAAAAATATTTACATTTAGAATTTGACCCCCTAGAGGTCTTCCAAGTCCCAAAGTACTTGAAGGATTTTAAGGCCTCCCAGATACCAGAATTAGGCTGAGATGATGAAAGGATTTCCTGTAAGATATATCTGTTTTATATACTATATTACTGTTTAAATTCTCATTTAAAATATGGATGGAAACATGTTGGTCATTGTATTGCATCATCAACTCATCTCAACATTCAAAAACTTCAACATTCAAGTACATTTCTTTCTAATAAATTTGGGTTTAATCTTGTGATCAATTGAAGTGTGAGGTTGCATAGCTGGCTTTGCCAGAGGGGTTGTAATCACACAATAGGCCCAGACATTCCCAGCCACTTCCAAGTTTGCAGAACAGGGCACAGAATTCCATCTCCTGAATATTGCGACAGAATCAGAATTTTATTTCCTCTCCTTTCTTTTTTAAATATTTTTTTTTATTGTTGACACTACATCAGTTGTAGCTTGGGCATTTTCAAAATTGTATAGTTATATCTGCCACTCTATAACCATGTCTTACCAAATAATGCACCACTCTCTTGTACTATCCTATGTGACAAATATGTCTATAAGTGACTGGCTGCACTTTGAAGTCCCTAATCAAATTTCACAATATGTTTATTTGCTGAATCTGTTATGTAATGTAAGTGATAAAATATATACTGTGTAATATAGTTGACAGAAATACATGAAAAGACAATAAACATTATTACTCTTTTGATACCAAAAATATTCTTTTATCACTGGATTAAAATTGAGTTTATTAGAAAGAAATTTACTTGAAGTTTTTTTAATCCTCACCTTGAGAGAGGAAGAAAGAGACAGAGAGAAAGAAACAACAATGTGAGAGAGAAACATAGATTAGTTGAATCCCTCCCATAGGTACCCAACCAGGGATCAAACCCTGCAACCTATATATGTGCCCTGACCTGGAATCGAACCTGCAACCTCTTGGTGTATAGGAAGGTGGCTCCAACTGAGCCATCCAGCCAGGGCTCCTTGGAGTTTTTAAGTGTCAAGATGTAGTTGAGGATGTAATAATAACCAATAATTTTAAATCCATATTGTACATAAGAAAATAAACAGTAATATAACACACAAAACTGAAAATAGAAAACCTTGGTGACTATTGGAAAAATCATTGACAAATCTAGTCACAAGTTCTGTATATGTAGAAAATGCCTCTTTTCAGTTATATGTGTGTGCATATTTTATGCACATATATGCATATACACATAAATATATACATATGTGGTTACTCTGTTTATGTTATTTGCATATTTCTATCCCTAACTCTGTATCTATCCCAATATCTGTACCTACATCTATGTCCAGAAGTGGAGCGCGAGAAAATGGGTATATTCCTGGTAAGATATGGTGTGGCCATATTCCTGGGAAAAATACTGTGTTTTTGACATGCAGTGTACTAGGCACCAGGGATGCGAAGATGAACCACACATCATTCTTACCCAGTTCAGGAGCTAGTCCTGAATTAGAAATTATTTTAATGTTGAATATTTCACTCATGGATATATTTAACAATTGGAAACACTGAGAGAGAGAAAAATGACAAGGATTATAAAGCCATCTGAGGCCTTACTAGGTACCTCTACACTCAGCATGCTTTGCCTGGGCAGGAGGAGGATTGAACAGAAATAAAGCAAGTACGGTTTTGGGGGAAAGATCATATAAAGTGATATGGTCCCTACCAAAAATAAATCTGGCTTTATGGAAAAGCCAGGCTAGTATGTCTGAATTCTGTATTATGCCTTATGCTGGCAAGTCACAAGCTAAAGAAGGATCGGATTGGTTTGTCTGATAGTCAGTTTCTAGAGTTCTATACAGGCAAGAAAGCAGGGAAAGTCCTGTCAACACGGTTAGTATTAAACATGTGCGCATATGGTCTTCTTTGAAAAGTGTGTGTAAACAATGTGTATGTCTTTTTCTAAAACGAAATGGCCTTATGTGGTTAAGATCCTTCTTTTCTCAATCTATACAGCATTTGAGATGTATATGTTTTATGTACTTATAACCATGTATCTTATATGATTTATATACATGCACATGTAATCTCTAGAGGTCAGTAGAATATAAGAAATGGGCTTTCCCATCTAGATGAGACCTAGATGTTTTGGAGACCATTTTTCAAATGGTAAAATGATGATCATCAGTCGACTAATGACATTAGGAACTAAAATCATTAATCAGTGTTAACCAAAAAAAAATGAAAATTCATGTCATTCTTGTTCCTGAAATGAATCTAATCTATTTGTTTTAAGCAAATTTCAGATAAATGAACGTTTGCATGGCAAGAACCTTGACAGAAACCCAAGCTATAATTACTTTCTTAGGGTCTATTATAAGACTGTGAGTCTACAGAACCCTTTCTGAAGAAATTTTTAATGTTACTAGAGCAAAACAGTAAATTGTTATTAAACACTTGGCTATTACATCTGAAACACTATTTCTATTTTAGCTGCCAATTCAGCCTCCTCAACTCTTAGGAATGAATGATTTTATGATTTATAAGTTGCAATTCTGTTTGTTCTTGTGAACTAAATGTCTCTAATGTTGAGAAATGTAGTAGAAAATTGTGATTTATTTTATATATAAAGCTAAAATAGTTGACAGTTTAGCAAATTGCCCCACAGTTGAGCATGTTTATCAAGTTTTTCTCTAGAAAAGTCATGTACAAAAAGTGTAGAGAGTGATGGCATGTAGTTATGAACTATTTGATCACAGCGTTGCTGGTGCCTCTCACACTCCATCCCATGCAGGATAAAACAGGGGAGCAGGATTCATGTTTCCTCAGAACTTGAGAAGGAATGATTGTCATTTAAGTTGAGGTCACATGCCTTGGCTTAGAACTTAATATATCTTGCACACATTAATATCACTCACACTTGGAACTAATCTATCAGTAACCTGGTCTCATACTTGTGTATTCACACTGTAGTGGATTGCATTTTTAGCTCCATTTCCTCTGTATAAATGCCTACAGCAATAGTCATACATAAGACACTAGGAGGTGATGTGGAGCAATGAAGAAGGCATTACAATCTTAAACACATACACACAAAATCAGTGCTGCCTACACAAAAACAAACACCTACTAAGCATTTTCAGAGAGTGATCACATGGAGTATCTTTAAAAATTTTTAGGCTGAGTGTGGCTTCAGTCATAATCAAGAGATATCCAGTAGATATTTAATAACTATTGATGGAGCACTTCCCATGAACAATCTACTTACTTTGCTGCCAGGTGATTAAATGAGGAAGATACAAAATATGTCCTAGCCTCAAGGAGTTTCCAGTTGAGTGAGGGTCCCCAGGCATCATCTCCCCTGCCTCTGTGCCCCAACATCTCCCTCAATTGTCTTTATTCTACATTAAATAGGCTTGCAGTTGTAATACAAATAAATAATGCAATAATTAATAAATAATAATACAAGAATAAACTGTGCTTTGCATACTCACAACTGTAAACCTACTTTTGTCCCCTCCCCTATATTTGATTTATTTTTAATTGGGTCTGGGGACTGAGGTCACTTTACATGAGGATCTTCTCCCCTCAAATCATACTTTGCTGCTGTCTTTTCCAACTCTCCTTCTTAAATGTTCTGATAAGGTCTTTGAGGTCCCTGATTTGATAAGATGGAGGTATCCCTGCTTGCTTGTAATTGAATGACCCTAATAGGTGCCAGTCTTTGTTTTAACACCCTGAGACTTGTGTTTGCCTTTCTAACACGAGATTTCTGAGATTCCCACATTTTTATTCTCTGTGAGGGACACATGTAGATGACTGAGGAGCTTCTAGCGTGGGCAGTTGTCAGCACACCCATTTCACTACTGGTTTTTTTTAGTTGGCTATTTTAATGAAGCCATGCTCTCAAAGCAGAAAAGTATTCTCAGAGTATCCTGAAATATGGTTATGAATGGATTTGGAATTAAGGGGTGGACAACTTTAATTTTTTATGATTTTGACTCAGCTACATTCCAGATATTCATACCTTTTAATTCACAAATGTGTGATGAGCTTGGTGAGAGAGATGAGGAACACAGTGGAAAGAGCATTCATACTAGTATATGGTCTTTTGTCATTATTATTACTTTCAGTTACCTTATACATTTATCATCTACTGCTGTGCTCACTGTCTTCTATTTTTGTTGTTGTCTAAAGGAGGGAGTGAATGTTTCATAAAAAGTATAAGGTGAGATTACTCCATATCTTTATGTGGTTAAAGCATCATTAGAATGATGTTATTATTCTGAAAGAACAACAGAGGTTGCAGGAAGAACTGAAGCATACTTGATCCAGCATGGAGGGTGAGGTGGAGCTCCCTATTACTTTATAGTTTGGTGCATTTGCTATGTATTACCAGGGATTTTACTTTCTAATATTGTGTCAGGGAAGTTTAAAAAGGGAACATGTGGAGACTAATAATGAACAAATGCTTCTCTTCATTTCTGGTGAAATTTTAAGAACTCATCAAAAACATTTCAAAAAATTCCTTGCCTTTTTATATTATACAAAAACAGAAACAACCTCCCAGCCATTCTAGAAGTTCTTTCGATTATAATTTAATTCAAATGCTCATCAAATTATGAGAAAATTATTTTAAGTTATACTAATAAACATTAAAAGGCTGGTCAGTTTACTGTCCTCCTGACAATGTGCATATTAAATGATTTGAGTTCACAACCGTAATCTCTACCTCTTTCAATTTTTTTGCAATGTGCCCTTTGCCCTAATTTTGGCTTCGATGAGGATGATGTCAGATGTGCATTTCTGCCTCTCTCCCTTTTCTTCTCCCTTTCCTTCTCCAAATAGTCTGCTGTCAAATCCTCTCCTACGACTTTAGTAGAAATCCTTTATACCAAACATACTTTATACTTCTCCTTGAATAAGAAGATATTTTTATAAAAAAGTAATTCTTTGAAAAATGAAATGCACTTGCCATGAGACAATAGATTCCATTTGTAAAAAATTATAACTACCCCATAACATGGTATCCCTCATTTCCAAAGTGTCCTGGAATGAGAGAAAAAAAAATCAATATCAGAGTAAAAAATGTATTTCAATTTAGGGAGATGCTTTTTACTTCCAAAATTTATATGCAATTATAAAAATAGACCGTTGACTTTTTAAGTTGGGTTTATTTTGTAGCTTGTGGATTTGTTAATGTGAAATTAGTAATTGTTGATCTCTGGGGTGGGGTGGGGGTGCAGTATCTTCAGTCTGAGCTTATTACAGTGTAAAATATGGATTTCTTTTACCCTAATGGCCTCTGAATCCTATTACCATCCCATTAGAGAGTGTGGGATTTTAGTAATTCTGTTGTTGTTTCCAGTGGGCAGTGAATATAATGAGGAAGGGCAGGGGTTAATGCAATTCATCTCTTTTAATACTTGTAACTCTGAGTCCCTTATCACTCACTGTGGTTTCATTGGGTTTCCCCACCCCCCTTCTATTATCTTTACAGCCCAATATATTTCTCTATGCCTTTCCCAACCGGGAGAGTTTGGAAAGGGGAGTAATTTGGTGAGTCTTAGGTTTAAACAGAATTTTAACTACTAGCTTTTCATAAGCTGAAGATAAACAAATAAGGTGGTGTGTCAGCTTGTTGTGAAACAGGCTGTAGCTCAGAAACGTGGTCAGTGACTGTCGTTGTGCCAAGAATAGTATTGAAATAGCTCTTCAATCAAGATCATTTATAAGGCCTTTGGAAGGAGAAGCATGAGACAAGCGGGTCGGATCAATGCCCGCTAGTGTTCTGGGGATAATGTTTCCATGTGTTTGTGGAGACAGCTGTGTCCTGGGTCCTAGGAGTGCTAGAGAGAGGCACTGGGAAAGCTTTCCAAGGGATAGGAATTCGATTTCTTTAAAGAGAATTTTATGAGCAATACTTAATTCCCTACATATCAGACATGCTCAATAGACGTACCTGTCTGATTATGTACCCCTGGTTTTATTCATGAAATTTGTTTTTAGCTAATACAGCTTTCCTCAGAATAAATACGAACATCAGATTACTTCTCAGGATGTCAAAACAAATTAGCTTCCCACAGTGATACAGTGAAAGGTGTAACTATTTTCCCTTTTTGAATGTCAGAAAGCATTACTGGAACTGGGAAATTCCCGCTTTCCCCCCTTCGCCCGAGAGCCGGGCGGTTTGCAGAAGGCTGGTTTCATGCACACGCGCGGTCCCCCAGAGCTCGGGCACCCCCCTCTGCTGCCATTAATGAGAATCACACGCTGGGATCCAAAGAGGCATGTGCGCTCGGAAAAAGGCAGGGAATGGCAGGAGGTGGTCAGACCATTTCAATCTGTTGAAAGTGAGTGATATTCCCAAGGCTTATTGTTCACCTTCTCAGAGAATTAAGTTTCCATATGTTTCATCACAAGTGGAATAACTGCGCAATATGATTGCAACATGAAAATGTGTGCTGGATGACACTGCTGAAAACTGGTGTTTTGGGGGAAATTTCTTCCGATCGTTATGTTCTTTCTTGATTGCCCACCTGGTTACAGCTAGTAGTCTACGCCTGGTGGTAGTGTTTAGATGTGGTATCTTGGTGTTGAATAGTTTGTGTATCTGCCTTGAATATTCATGCATTGAGTTTCTTCTTAATTTGAAATATCACTTATCATATTTCTAGACGGACCGTGATGGTATTATTTCTTTCCGTCAGTTGGGTGCATTGAGTGAAATTCATTTTAGAAGATAATTATGTAGCTACAGACACAATTACTTTTCATTCCAATGAATTGATATGAATAAGCCTTGTTAGAGGATATTATTTCCTTTTGATTCTTGGGTATAGATTACCTTTTCAAACCACCCCCACCCCAACCACTTGGGAAGTACAAACAAACAAACAAACAAAAATTAAGACCTACTATAGGTACCTACTTATAGAATAGTAGCTCTTTTTTGTAAAGCATATATGTGAGACCATTGGCAGGGAATCACTAGACGTACAGAGGAGACAGACAGAGCCCATGCAGAATTTCTCTCTGCTTTGTAAAGGACAATATAGGTTATTGTGCCCGATTATTCAACAAGTAGAAGGTGGACCTCTGTTTTTCACTCAGGTTTGGGTCTCATGTAATTCATCTTGTCTCTTTGTTCTTGAAACGTTCCTTCAGTTCTGCCAAGAAACATAAAAATCAGATGACACTAATGTTCCTCTCAATGGGAGAATGATGTATCATCTTTACCATCGTTATAAAACCACAAACTTGTCATTCGTTATCTCTCCCTTCATGCACAATATACACATTATTTAACATTTGTAGAATATCAGCAAATCAGCAATGAAGGTTGACTCTTTGTAAGACAAGGTAGTTTAAAAAATAGTATCAGAATTCAAAAATAAATGTGAATTGTTGTGTGGCAGACATAGGAATGCCGGATGCCACATTTTATACCACATTCTATCCCTTGCTTTCTTGAAAACACAATCTCTGGTAAACTGGTAAGCTTATGATAGCCACAGAAATCAACAGATTTTATTTAAATATACAGTTTCTAACTATAAAAGTAGTATGGTCCTTATGGGAAATTTGGAAAATTCAGAAAACAATTATACGTACCCCACACGATCTCACCCACATCTGTTCATTTAACCCTTTTAAATATTTTAAAAATTGGGATTTTGTTCCAAGCATTCATTGTTACACTGTTGGAATTCTGTCATGTATTAAATAGCACTCAAAAACAACATATTAATGTTCTCCCAAAGTCTGTGCCTTAAAATATATACCATGACTTTTAAAAGGCAACTTTCATTAATTTCATAAGCATAAAAATAAAATTATAGCTTATTATAAAATAATTTGGAAAATATACAAGTAAAAGTAAAAATTCTTTAAAATTACACTATAAAAATAAATACTGCTAATAGTTTAGTGTCATTTTGTAGCATTTTGCCTATGTAATAACTAATAACAGTGTTTATTTCTTAACTTATATATTCTTTCTATTGAGGTTAAACATTTGCTCTCCTGATCTACTTTCCACTGAATTTTCTGCTTTACTATATTTTTCTAAAACAATGTAAGAGATTTTCCTTTATTTATACGTATTCTTTTTTTTCTTTATTGATTAAGGTATTACATATGTGTCCTTCTCCCCCTATTGCCCCCCCCCCACTCATGCCCTCACCACTCTGGTGTCTGTGTCCATTGATTAGGCTTATATGCATGCATACAACTCCTTTGGTTGATCTCCCCCCCCTTACCTCCATACTTGCCTATCTTCCCTTTGAGGTTTAAGGGTCTGATCGATGCTTCTCTGTCTCTGGATCTGTTTTTGTTCATCAGTTTATGTTGTTCATTATATTCCACAAATGAGTGAGATCATGTGATATTTATCTTTCTCTGACTGGCTTATTTTGCTTAGCATAATGCTCTCCAGTTCCATCCATGCTGTTGCAAATGGTAAGAACTCCTTCTTTTTTACCGCTGCATAGTATTTTATATTGTAGATGTATCACAGTTTTTTAATCCACTCATCTACTGATGGGCACTTAGGCTGTTTCCAAATCTTAGCTATGGTGAATTGTGCTGCTATGAACATAGGGGTGCATATATCCTTTCTAATTGGTGCAGTGCCTGCACCAGTCTGCATTCCCACCAGCAGTGCATGAGGGTTCCTTTTTCTCCGCATCCTCGCCAGCACTTGTCATTTGTTGATTTGTTGATTTATTGATGATAGTCATTCTGACAGGTGTGAGATGGTACCGCATTGTCGTTTTGATTTGCATCTCTTGGATGATTAATAACTTTGAGTATGTTTTCACTAGACCACCAACTTACACCATACACAAAAATAAACTCAAAATGGATAAAGGACTTAAACATAAGACGGAAAACCATAAAAATATTAGAGGAATCCACAGGCAGCAAAATCTCAGACATATGCCGAAGCAATATCATCACTGATACAGCTCCTAGGGCAATGGAAACTAAAGAGAAAATAAAAAAATGGGACTACATTAAAATAAAAAGTTTCTGTACAGCAAAAGAAACCATCAACAAAACAACAAGAAAGCCCACTGCATTGGAGAACATATTTGCCAATGTTATCTCCAATAAGGGTTTAATCTCCAATATTTACAGGGAACTCATACAACTTAACAAAAGAAAGATAAACAACCCAATCAAAAAATGGGCAACAGACCTAAATAGATACTTTTTGTAAAAGGATATTTGTACGTATTCTTAATATTTTTAGGATCTGGTAAACTAATGCTGGTCATTTTCATTGTTAATATTTTATCCCAGCATTTTTTTTAAATTTTCACATGAAGATATTTAAAATCTTTATGTAATCAGGTCTTCTAATATTTTAGATATATTGAATTGTTTCTCATCTTTAAAATAATCCCTATTATAATTTTTAAAATATTATAATAACATTAATTTAATCTGTTTAAAAATGTATGTGTCAGATGAAGATCTATTTTCCCCAAAGGTTAATCTATTATTAGAATTTTTACCTCATTTTATATTAACTTTCTTGTGAAGTAGAGTCTATTGGCAGGCATTCCGCTCTATCTGATATATTTGTGTATATACTATATTTTACTGTTAACTCCACTATTTTGGTACACTAAGATTATAGTAAGTTTAATGTAACAGAAGTTGCTTTTCTCCTTGTCTTTCTTCTCTTCAGAACTTTTTTTTATTTGTTTATCTTTCCAAATAAATCATAGAGTCATATTAAATTTTTTTAGCCCTGGTGGGTGTGGCTCAATTGGTTGGGCATCATCCCATACACCAAAAGATTGCCAATTTGATTGCCAGTCAGGGCACATGCCCAGATTGCAGGCCCCATCCCTGGTAGGGGGAGTGTAGGAGGCAGCTGATTTATGTTTCACTCTCATATTGATATTTCTATCACTCTCTCCCTCTCCCTTCCTCTCTCTCTCAAAAAAATAAAAAATATTTTAAAGTCATATTAAAAATTTTAAATTCATTTATAAATATTCAATTCGATTATATTAAATTTTCATTTTGATTATTCAACTGTATGTGTTTATAGACTGTGAAGAAATCTCACCATCTTTAACAATATTTTTCTCTTTAACTTGGAGCTCTATAATTTGTGTGTTTTTTCTCCAATAAAACATTTCTTCCCTTTTGAATATGTGGGTTTGGTGTTTTGGCCCATTTCTCTCTCATTTCTCTTAATCAGGCAATTTTTTCTACAATCTTATATGAATTCCTTATGCATTTGAATAGAACAATGCAGGAAATTTCTCCTACATTACTTTCTTTTCTTCTCGAGAAATAATGTATATCTGTTCAAAAGTGCTCATTATATTAGTCTACCAAGGGCCAGATTACATTTTCTGAAGCGTAGCTGCACAAAACGAAGTGCTGAGCTCACATAGTTGGTCTTTATACATTTGTGTGTCAGCACTAAGCGCACTGAGCCGTCTGGAGAGCTCGGATGGCTCTAGCTTCCCCGGGGTAGAAGTCTCTAAGCTACGATCCATCGAAAATCAGTCCAGCACGAAACTCTGCAAAGGAAGTATTACTTGGTGGAGTAAGTTTGAGAAATAATTCCTATAATAGCCCTTGCTTGGTTCTTCATAATAACTATTATCATAGCAAAAGCTCTGACAAGTTTATAATAAAAAGTTCTTTGATTTGTTTGTTCCCTCCTTCTCCCAAATTTAATTAACAGCATTAAACATTTACTATTTTTTAATTTATTTTTATTGTTGAGAGTATTACAGATGTCCCCCATTTTCCCCAATTTGCCCCCTTCCACCGTGCTCACACCCCACCCCAGGCCTTCACCACACTATTGTCTGTGCCCTTGGGTTATGCATATTCTATATAATAAAAAGCTAATATGCAAATTGTCCCCTCCTGAGTTCAACTGGGAGACTGGGAGTTTGATCTCTCCCTATGACGTGTGCTGACCACCAGGGGGCGGCGTGGAACATGGTGGGCAACCAGCAGAGTCAGCGGGGCGCTGAGGGAGCCAGGGAAGGAGGAGGCAGGGAGGTCAGGAGGCGGGGAACCTGACTGGCCCTGATCGCAGGCCAGGCCTAGGGACCCTACCCGTGCATGAATTTTGTGCACCGGGCCTCTAATATGCATATAAATTATTTGGTTAATCTCTTCCCGCTCCCCCAACTCCTACCCTCTGAGACCTGTCAGTCTGTCTCATGCTTCCATGTCTCTGGACCTATTTTGTTTGTCAGTTTATTTTGTTTGTTATATTCCACATATGAGTGAAATCATGTGATATTTGTCTTTCTCTGACTGGCTTATACTGCTTAGCATAATACTCTCCAGGTCCATCCATGCTGTTCCAAAGGGTAAGAGATTCTTCTTTTATACAGCTGCATAGTATTCCATTGTGTAAGTGTGCCACAGCTTTTTTATCCACTCATCTGCTGATGGGCACTAGGGCTGTTTCCAGATCTTGGCTATTGTAAATAATGCTGCTATGAACAGAGGGGTACATATATTATTTCTGATTGATGTTTAGGGATTCTTAGGATATATTCCCCAATGTGGGAAACCTTGATCAAACAGCAGTTCCATTTTTAATTTTTGGAGGAATCTCTGTACTGTTTTCCACAGCAGCTGCACCAGCCTGCATTTCCACCAGCAGTGTATAGCGTTCCCTTTTCCCCACATCCTGGCAAGCACTTGTGTTTGTTAATTTATTGATAGTAGCCATTCTGGCAGGTGTGAGGTGATGCCTCATTATAGTTTAATTTTCCATCTCTCTGATGGTTAGTGACATTGAGCATTTTTCATATGTCTCTTGGCCATCTGTATGTCCTCTTTGAAGAAGTATCTAGTGATTTTTTTTGAGAAAAGGGGAGATTATTTGTTTTGATGGTTTGTGTTTTGTTGTGGGATAAATTCAATACCTACTATTCGACCAACAAACTTACACTGAATATACCAATTGTCCAGGCATTATATCTGTCAATTTTTGTTTCTGTGAGTCTTTCTTTTAGGTACAGAATGAAGGATAGTTTTACTCTGCTCTTTAGAGGCGGGTCTCAAAGCATTTCACTCACTGACAATTTATTTCATGATGGTGTGGTAGTTGCAGCTGCAGTAGACAGTATTAGACAGTCATCATACATAGCAGCTCTATGGTTTGCAAAAAAGAAAACTTTTTGAGGACCAATTTTTGTCTGTAAAATGGGGGCAGCATCTTGCCAAAAGTTACGAGCAGCAGCAGAAGTGCATAGAAAACCTGTCGTACAATTTTTATAGAGTGGCCACTGTCAGAGATATAGTTGGCATCACAATTAATGATCATGGACAAGAAAAATGAAGAGGACACAGTCCCTGCTCTAAATACCCCAACAGTGGTGCAGTAAGGAGTAATAGCTCCATAATGCTTTGCAATTTATATGTATCTTAATGTACATGGTAGAGAAGGTACACATTCAGATAAGCGCAGTAGAAGAACAGGAAAATGCAGAGAGGGAGCTGAAATGAACTGAGACAGCGGTTCTCAGGGGGTGGTTATTCCATCAGTAGTAAATGCCAGTCCTGAGTGAGGAGAAGTGCCCACCACGACTCTAGGAGCATTTGGTCAAGTTGAACATGGATGGCTGTCACACAGCTTGATGGCACTGAACCAAAATGGCATCAGAGTTCCCATTCCTCAGCCCCGAGTGCTTGCTGAGTTTCGTTTCTTCAGTAACCCTTGGATAGGGTGGGATTTTAAAAGACATCCCAAAGTTGTAAGTGCTTTTGTGTCCTGTTGACCCCTGAGTCATCCATGGGTAAACCTCCTCTCCTGCCTTTGTTACTGGGGCGTCTTTTTATCCTCCAGGAAATGAAGCCCCAGCTCAACAAGAACAAAGTGGAAATGTGGGCAAATGTCTTTATTACTTTAAGTCTAGACTACTGTAATTCTCCATTTGTGGATCTTCTAAACCGTGTTATTTATAGGCTGCAACCGAAGGGGATAAGGCGGCCCAGATCCTTCCTGGCATTTTGTCACTTCAGCATATTTAAAGCCATCCATTTCATCCTCGTATCGGTTACACATAAAATTTTACATTGATTGTGAAGTTTTTACTCACATAAATGGTGCCACAGAGATGTGGTTACATTCTACCTGTCTCCTGGATTTTTTCTTTCGCCAAACCCTGGTCACTTCCAAACACTTGAATTTGGAAACTTTTCATATGTCCCATGACTTTAGGGTAAGTATATTCAAAGTTATGTTGGCAAATTTTAGCTTTTATTATATTTTTAAAGATAAAATTTTATTACATCAATAAAACATAGTGTGTATAGATGGGAAAAACATGAATTGGAATTTTCTTTTTTTAATTTTTTGCTTTTTAATCATTATATTCCAATATTATAAAGAAAATATGGGCTCATATTTTTCTATGCATATATTATAGATTTTTAATAAAATGAGCTGTATATCACACTACTAATTAGTAATCTTTTAAAATTGGTTATTGGTTATCTATACTTTAAAATTTTTATTTTAATAACTACATGATTTTTCATCTTATGAAATGTGGGATTTCTCTCATTTAACAATTATTCCTTAACAAAATATTGGTCAAGTGTTCACTGTTTACATGGTTCTTCCCTAGTTTATGAAGATAAAACAGACACGTGTCCCTGTGTTCTTGTAGAATTAACCCTCTACTGCTTGAGACTGAACCTCCTTTCATTTTGGAGCAATTACTAAAAAGATCACTTTGTGTCTTAATTGAATCATTCAGGGATATTTGATCCAGCCCTCTCTGTCATGCTAAGAATATAAGTGTTCTGCCATCTTTTTTCAGAAATTCTTTTAGTCATGTACCCCTAACGTGGTCATCTTCTTATAGACATCAATTCTTCCTCTCTGTTTGGACCCTATGAAATAAGACTGTATTTGAACTGTGTTTAGGGGCTGTAGACCTATGCTCTTTGCTAAAACCCACTTAGCTCTGAGCCTAGCTCAAGCCCATGGGCCTCCAGTCAGTGTCCACTGCTCTATCTGTGAAGAGAAGATGAGAATTCAGAGTTAAATTAAAGCTATAAGTGTTCATTCCTTGTCTTCAACTACGATTTATAGATTTGCTTTAAATGATATATTCACTATATTTTGGGGGGTTCTGTCCACTCTGTTCATGGAAACACTCCTGAAATTGGAAAGAATGCCCTGGTCAGAGCTGTTTCTTTTGGGTTTTGAGATAAATCACCATTGTAAGTCTTTGGGTTACTCTTCACAAGCATTCCTGGAATGGGTCCTTGTAGATAGCAAGAATGCTTGCAACTTTCTTCTTTCCTGCCTCAGCAAAATACCCGTCTTGTTGGCACACCATGTTAATCATATCATGCAGATGTCATTGGATGACAACCACATGTAAGTTTTGAGATAACTGGGTACCTCTCTGTGCTGAAATGTGACTTCTCTCATGCTTACCTGGACTTCATGTACATTCTTTCAGTCACACATTCCCTGCCAGATAGAAAGGAATATTGTATAAAATGGAAATAATTTTAAAATATACAGTATTTTAAAAGAACTTACATTTTTAAAAATCTGCTAGTAGATTAAAAATCCGGCTTGATAAAATTAAACTGTATTAAGATCGTATACAACACCAGTGGCCAATTTTGTTTCCCTCTTTCTCTGGCCAGCCAGTAGAGAAGTTGTATCTCTCATTGATAGATAACATAAGACTTCCCACCCAAGTGCATAGATGAAAATTTGAGGAAGCACATGCTGTTTTATTTTAATGTTTAAAATATATAAAATATAAAAATATATTAGCCTGACTCACATGGAGTGTAGTGACTGAACATGGTTCTAGAAACTTCAAAACAAGTCTCCCTCTTCTATATGTTAGAAATTAGGTTCTCTCAAGATAATAATCAACTTAGAAATAGTGTTTGCATACAGACATGTAATTTCTATGTGTTTTGTTTAATATAAAAGATGATGTTTTTATTAATTAAAAGGAATATTTTAGCCCTAGCTGGTTTGGCTTAATGGATAGAGCGTCGGCTAGTGGACCGAAGGATCCTGGGTTCAATTCTGGTCAAGGGCATGTACCTGGACTGCAGACTTCTACCTGGCCCGGGCCCTGGTTGGGGCTCGTGCAGGAGGCAACCAATCGATGTGTTTCCCTCACATTGATGTTTCTCTCTGTCTTTCCTTCTCTCTTTCCACTCTTCCTAAAAATCAATGAAAAAATATCCTCAGGTGAGGATTTAAAAAACAAAAGGGATATTTTAAAGCCTAGAATAAGAATTGAGCACTCTTAAAGTAATTGTAATTCCGTGGCATGCTTCAGTGTTTATTTTGACAGAGTCAAAGATGCAGATGGTGCAGAGAGGGAACTGTGTATGTACTTCAGCCTGTTCATGTGGGAAAAACTAATGTCCAGGAGTGACCGTCTTTAGTATGTCAGATGACCAAGAAGAAAGTCTGACCAGTTCATCTGTGTTACACAATTTCTGATGCACCCAAGTTCTCGCAATTCTTACAAATACAGATTAGGAAGAGAAAGGCCTATTGGCTCTCATAGTTCGAAATGCATTATGTTCCTTCTGACCCCAGCTCAAATAAAAACAGCATGTTTCCAAGCTTTGCCATGGTCCCAAAACTGAAATTACTCATTTGAAACTGCCAGGACCCATTAGTGCAAAATCAAGATGCTCTTTTTTGAGTCCTTCATTTGGAGAACATTCATTTCAGGGATTTAAGATAATCATCTTACGTTATTATCAGATAAATCTCCCTTTACATGGGCAGCTACTCTCAAGACAGCTCCTCACTTATTAAAAAAGGGAAAGACAAGTTACTAGGAGACTAAGTGATCAACAGAGAAATTAGTAAATCTTAATCGAAAGGCTATAAGCAATGAAATTACATTTTTTGATAGTCACTTAGAATCACAGAAACTCTAAGGTACCAATACATATCTAGCCCAGAGCTGACCTTTGAAAAATGGGGAAACTGAGGCCCAAAGAATAGAAATGACTTATGTAGCAAATTAGGACTAGGGAGTTGATAAGAACTGACTCTGGTTTTTGTCTCTGATTGAGCTTTATGTCATGAAATCTAGCATCACCACCATTTGCAGTAAATAGACTCATTCTGAAACAAAAGGTTAATTCTCAAACCAATTACTTTCTCAAAAAATACTAGCCCTCAAGCGTTTGTGAAATATTTCTTGTATTACTATTCTCATTAAGGACAATAAATAGAGAACTGTTTGGATTCTCTTCATTGTTTAATATTCTTTTAGCAATTTTAAACACATGTATGTCTGAGGAAGGAAGCCACTTACATGGAAACATGACATAGCAACTAACTGCTGGTTTGAACATTGAACTTCAGTTGGTAAGAGTATACTTAATATACAAATAGATCATTATTTAAATCCTTAGTAAGAATAACCTTATATAAACCCATATCAAAATATGTTCCTTCACCATCTTCCCCCCAAAACTAAAGAAAGAAAAACTCCATTGCAGTCACCCAGCATGAAGATTATGGGAAGATCAGAATGACTGTTTGAAATGTAATTCCAGTGTGCAAATTCATCTACCTAAGGATATTGTTGACCCAAGACAAAACCTTCCTACCCTAATTCAGTTTCCCCCTTTTTATTGGAATGGTTCCCTCAATGCTACCTTACTCATAGTCCTCTAGTTCTCTTCTAGTGATGGCACGTTTTATACTAGATAACTTGGGGCTGAGAGAGGAATAACAACACTGATTTAGTGCTAACTCTGGGCCAGACAGCACACTGTCATTATCTCTAGTAGACCTAAACCACAAAAGCAAATAGCATCCCTACTTGCCAGATAAGGAGCTGAAGCCCTGAAAGCCTCAGTGGTTTCTATGGTGCCCCGTAGCCAGGAAGCAGGAAGCCTGGCCCACTCGGCCACATCCCTGTTTTCCCATTCTACTCTGGGGCTTCCTCTTCCAGACCTCTATCCCAAGAATCTCTTGGGCCCATTCCCATTGATTTCATTGATCCCCTCTCTACTGTCCCACCAGTGAATATCTAGAGGCACTGAAAGTATCTCTTCTTTCATCAGGATTTCTGTGTTAGATTAGGAGGACGGGGTCCAAAGTGTTCTCTAGTGATCAGTTCACTTTCATAGGGCACAGGACAGCCTGGAACAGAACGCCAAGAACCCATTAAGAGGCCAGCTCAGAGCCTGGCTTTTCCAAATCCAGCTTTGGAAAGAAAAACTCCCTAGACTTAGCCCTCCACTTGTCAGCCTCTGTCCTCTTGGAGTTCTGAGGATTTCTGCAGGCTCAAGTAGTGGGACTCGTGCCTACTTAAAGGGGTTGGAAGGGCAGTAAAGGATAAAGAGGGTCAAATATATGGTGATGGAAGATGATTTGACTTCGGGTAGTGGGCACACAAGGCAATATACAGACCATGTGTCATAAAAATGTACACTTGAAGCCTATATAATCTTACTAACCAATGTAATCCCAATAAATTTAATAAAAATTTAAAAATGTCCCCTGGAATGTCCTAGGATTGGTTCGCTTAGGCCAGATAAAATAGACACTGACATCATAGGTAAGAAGACAGTGGAAATAGTTAGAAATAATAGTGTTATATTACTACTAATATATATGTAGAAGTATGGTTTTGGATTATAATTTGTATGCATTTTGTTATATTTACATTAATAGTATAAGACTGTGGCATTATTTTATTTTTGTTAATCCTCACCTAGGGATATTTTTTCCGTTGCTTTTCAGAGAAAGAAGGAGGAAGAGAGGGAGGGAGGGAGAGAGGGAGGGAGGGAAAGAGAGAGAGAGAGAGAGAGAGAGAGAGAGAGAGAGAGAGAGACATTATCTGGTCACACACCCCGACCAGGAGTGAGAGCTAACCATAACTCAGGTACACCCTCGACTGGGAATTGAACCCATGACCCAGTGCACAGGCCAACACTCCAACCACTGGCCAGGGCGAGACTATAGTATTATTTTAAAAATTATACGTGGTACTATATTTCTGTATCTCTATAATATTATGCACAGATTTCTCCCAGAAAACTTACCAGGTACTTTCATAATTACACACAAGTGCACACACACACACGTGTATACTATTCCCACTCTGCTGTGTACTCTCTACTCTGCACTATTCACTTCTGATTCTCACGGCCTCACATAGTCCAAGGAGACAGGAAATGTTGACTGAAAGAATAAATGAACCACCCTTTAAATGGCAGGGTGCAACAAGACGACACCCCCATTCCATGAGTTTAGATGCAGGAACCCTCCTACAGTCGGAGAAGTTGCTCCATGAGAGATCAGTGCAGTGAATTCAAACTGGCACTCGGACTTCGTACCAGGGGCCACTGTCTGTTAACTTTCCATTTTTGCTTTACGTACCAAGAGAACAGATTGATATTGCATTTTAATTGTGTGTATTAGAGGAAGGCATATGGTTTTGACAATTTCTTCTTTACCTTCTGTAACATGAAATTTGTCATTTTATCCCCAAAATAAAGGATTGGAGGAGGGAGAGCGCCTGCTTTTTACACGAGTTCCATTTTCTCTCCCGTGTGAAAGTCTCCAGAGATATGTAACAAGGAGATGCCAAGACGATGCTGGCACTGTCTTCTTATTGCCATGGTGATCTCCAGCTCTCTTGAAATCTCAAGGGAGACGATGGTATTTTAAAAGCAACTTGAATTTTGGTAATTTAAAAAGGCTGGGAGGAGTCATCTTTCCGCATTTTGCCAGCTTGGGTAAATATGGATAGCAAATGATGTCTAGAGAGGAAGGATGTTATTGCACTTTATTAGGTGGGCAATCCCACGTTACAAGATGAAAAGCGCCGTGACAGTCATGGATGGGGTACTTCCGGCAATTCAGAGCCCTACTGCGAATCTTAAAGTATGTCTAATCACAACCTTCCTACCAACAATGTTCTCTTTCCTGAGTTGCTAGCATTGAACTTAGAGCTGAAGGGCTGATTGTCAGAGTGTTTTCAAGGTAGGAAGCACTGTGGAATGTATGTAAATGTTGGCAGTTATCAAAGCAAAGGGGGGAAACGCGGTTCTCTTAAACTGGAAATTAAGTCAGACAAGAGTAATTCCGACTGGAGGTTAATCACCCCCTCTCCCTTCAGGACAGGTTCTCACATTAGAGATCTTTTGAACTTCATTTGAGGAACGGCGCTCTCCTGGAAAAGCCTCGAAGATGAAAAGGTTTTGTTTCACTTCAGAAGACAGTTGAGATTTTTTTAGGCGTTTCTTTTGAGCTATGAAACGAAGGCTTAGAATAAATGAACAGGGAGGCAAATTTTAAAGGGCAAGAGACCTACAGGAGGGAAACGGGCCCAGGCGAAGGGAGTGACTTCTTGAGTCTTTGTCTTTGCATAACTTAGTGTGGAGCATTTAGAGTGGGAAGTGATATGCAGCTAAAGGTAGGGCTTGGGGTATTTTGTGTGAGTGTATGTCCTATTAGGGCAGCGAGTTGTCAAGGGAAAGGAAGAGAAGGGGTGGAACAATGCTCTTTAATTAGGAATTTCCCGCAAATGCAGATTCCAAGTTTTGCAGATGGGCAAGTTAACTGATTTTTACAAAACCACCTACACCTAATGTTTCTCAGTTGAAAATAAACCATGGAACCCTCAAATGCTGCCTCCGCCAGCAAGAATGGTCTGGTGGCCCCCGTGGCAAAAATGAGAAACCTGTTCTCTTGTTTTAAAACCCTCTGGGTTAGAGTACCTACCATGTCACTCCTAATCTTCTTTAATGCCATTTTTAGCTGTTATGACCCAAAATAGATATAGACAGATGGTTTTGTTGGAGTTTATTTGTTTGATTGATTTTGTTTTGTGTTTAGCACAGAGATTTGGTGATTTTAAAAAAAATTTCCTTTATTTATTTATTTTTTTTGTTAATCCTCATTCAAGGATATTTTCCCGAGACCTGGGATTGGGCCTGGGATCGAGCCTGCAATTGAGGTATGTGCCCTTGACCGAAATCAAACCTGGGACCCTTCAGTACACGGGCCAACATTCTATCCACTGAGCCAAACCGGCCAGAGCTGCTATTTTTTGGCTAGTGAAGTTTCCTCTTGAGAGCTAGCAGGTAACTTGCTGAGTATAAAAGCCCAGTAAGGTACTTGAGAATAGCGTTAAGAGTTTCATTACTTCACTTTCATGTACAAACACAGTAGTCCCCAACCCTTGGTTTCACTCTCCATGGTTTCAGTTACCCAAGGTCAACTCTGTTCTGATGATATTAAACGGAAAATTCTAGAAGTAAACAATCCACAGCTTTTAAATGGTATGTCGTTCTGAGTAGTATAATGGAATTTCTCACCAACTTACTGTGTCCCACCAGAGACATGAATCATCCCTTTGTCCAGCTTACTGATGCCGTACATAGAGTACCATAAGGTAGAGAGAGAGGAAGAGAGAGAGATAGAGCATTCTCATAACTTTTATTACAGAGTATTCTTGTAATTATTCTTATAATTGTTAGAATTAGTTATTGGTGTTGATCTCTTACTGTACCTCATTTATAAATTCAACATTATCACAGGTTGTATATATAGGGAAATAATATGGCACATAGAGGGTTCAGTACTATCTGTGGTTTCAGGCACCTGCTGGGGGTCTTAGAATGCATCCTCACACATAAGGGGGCAGGACTGTACATGGAATCCAGAATAAAAGTCTTCCCGAGGTCATTTTAATGCACATGTATGTTAATGTTCAGTCTATGCTAATAACATTTTCCGTATGTGTTCTCTCCAATGGCGGGTTCCTGTATTTAGTATTTTAAGCTATACATTTAACCAGATATTAGGTTTTCATTTTCTTCTTGTAACATGTTCTTGAAATTAAAGAAGATGACTGATTTGGGGGGCAAGTCAAAAAGGTGTTTTTTTAATGGAATCAGTGTCTAGTGTTGTGGGTTTGCTGTTTTTCCATACAGGGGAGATTTTCTTTTCTAAAATTTTAAGCACAGTTCTAAAATAAATCTACACCGTTTTAAAGTGAATTTTAATATTCCCCACAGTGTAGTAGTTTTTCTTTTCCTGAAAATAGATCCACAAATGTCATAAATTAGTCTGCAGATTTTTTTCTTATTATGCTTCCTCCTTCAAAAATATGCAGGAAAGTGATTATATGTGGTGTTCAACTCAAGGCTGATGAGTTGGTTATAATTATCAAGGCAGACATAATGAGATGAAAACAACTCTTTCTCCAGGGCCTCGGAGGAGTTTTCAGTCACCATCATAACCCTGTCATGCTGGGTTAACTGTTTTCTGCCCAAGTAGATGTCAACACAATTAATTTCACAGTTTCTTCAGCTGATATGGTTAGGGTTCATTTGCTCATTTAGGCAAGAAGATCCCCATATGTTAAGGGTGGAATTGATTTCTGGGTTCTGCATAGGCAGATAAAACAATGAGGAAAATAGACACTTATTTATATTTAGATGTAACTAAATGGCATTTCTCTCTTTAGCGTGTGTCTGTAGACAGACATGTAAAGTGATCATTTGGCATTGCCGTTTAACATTCATTCCATCATTCACTCACTCTACAAAGATCTGTCCAGTGCCAGTTTTGTGCAAAGCCATTGCCAGGCTTGGAGGTTATAGTGAGAGCAAAGCAGAAAAATCCTTGTGAAGCTGGCATCTACTTGGGGAGGAAAATGTTGTTAAATAATTGCACCGATATATCTAACTAACAGTAAAATATGAAAAACAACTCAATAATTCACATGGTATTTGCAACTCGTTCTTCACACAATAAATGTTTGCCATGGAAGAGTATTCAGTAAAACTTTCCATAACAATGGACATATTCTATATCTGCATTTTCCAATATATAGGCACTAGCTACGTGTAACTTTTGAAAATGAAATGTGGTTAGTGTGTTTGAGGAATTAAACTTTTAATTTTTTTAACGTTAATGAATTTAAATTTAAACAGCCACACAAGGCTACTGACTCCCATACTGAACAGTGCTGGCCTAAAATATGTCATATTACTTGTGCCTATTTTAACCCTTGAAAATGGTACTTATTATGGCATAAAAACAGGTCATGGCATATATAAATTTAATTCATTCTTTATGCCATGAGCTACAGGGAACATTTTCAAAGACCAAGACAATAATTATGTGTTTGCATATTTGATAAGAGATGATGAACTAATGTCCTTGATCTTAGTGTCTGAGCAGATTACAAATTAATATTTATGTCTTGAATCCCATATCTGGTGAAGATATTTTCCTAAGTCCGGTACTTTATTTGTTATTGTTGCTCTGTGACTCACTGAGATTGTATATTAATTTAGTTGATTAACGTGACTCATTACCATGAATCTTCTTCTTTAGCTTATGCTGCTGCCTAGTAAAAACCGAAAACATATTTTCATCCAAGGAGGTATTCGATGCCATTCCCCCATAACCAACTTCTCATTCTCTTTTCCTAGTGTATATGTACGTATGTATTAAGGATGGGAATTGAAAGACAAAAAAGGAGCTGGGGGTTACAGAAGGATGCAAAGAGGAATGAAGAAGGGAAAATCAAGGAAGGAGAGAGAGAAGGAAGGGGAAGCCAAAGGAGGCACTTACAGAATTAAAACAACCCAGAGAAGGAAGCCTTTGTTTCCAGGAAATGTGGGATGCCTTTGCCATGAATACAGCTATAAGCTTTCAAGTTGCCATCAGCTCTGTTTCCTCTGGCATTTTCATGAGTCTCCAGATTCCTGTCCCTGCAGTTTTGTGGTATCAAGAATAATTGAGTGTTTTTGGATTCTGCATTCCTCAGCAGCTCCTTGTGTTTTTTTTTTCTCATTTTATTTCTCACTAAAGAAAGAACAATGAGTCAAACAATTTTCTGCTCCTTCTCCTTTCCAATTGACATCCAGGACCTTTTAACTCACTGCCTCATAGAAAGCCCTGTGCAGGCCATCTGTAAGGCGTGTGGGCGCCACCCCTCCATCTCTTCCATTGGCTCACCATCTGTATTTTTCATTATTGATGAGAGCAGAGCAAAGAAAAAAATATTTCTCTATCACTTTCTGCTGAAGATTGAGTGTTCTGGGTCATGGTTTGGGTCAGATATGCTTTGGCGGGTGGGTGGGAAGGGTATATGTTGTAGAGAGTATTTTAGACTTTTTGCTCAAGTCCGTTGAAGAGGAAATTGCCTCCTTATGAATGTATTTAAACTCATATGAAGTCATCTATCCTCTCTCTTGCTATGAATTGAGTGCATACTTTCCTCGATTCTGATGATGCAAAAAGAGAGCTAGAGAACAAGTCAGACAAAGAAACTTCGATCAATGGAACTTACATTCTGTCAGTCGCCAGGGCCTGAAAGGAGAGAGAAAATAAACACATAAGCAAGGGAAAAAAGATAATTTTGAAGAGATAAGGCTATAAACTAAATAAATACAGAGTGATATGATAGTAATTGGTCATGAGGAGGGTGCCCTTAAAGATGATAGTCATGGAAGGAAGGACGCTTAAAAACAGGAACAATTGAACTGAGACTTGGGTGACAGAGGGAGGCTGTTATGGGAATAATTATGGTAAGGCTTTCCAAGAAACATCAAGGCCATGGATCCTGGAAGGGTATGACTCTGATGTTTCGGATTCTTGCATGTAGAAGATCACAAAGAGATCCATTAGGCTAAGTATACACAAAGAAAAGGAAGCTAGGTATGAGAGGATGTAGAAACTTAAGTATCACTAGAAGCTCAACCACCTTGAATGTCATTTTCCCCCATGTTATGGATTAGTAATGAAGTAATAGACCATATGGTTTCTTCAGTTTCATTAGGTACTGTGAGGTGATAATATGATTTCAGGTTTTATCAGTAAAACTTAGATCAGCAGTGTTTCCCTGAATTGTTTAACATCATCTATTTCAGGGAGGAAGTTTGTGTTGGTTTTCAGATGTCACAGCTCATTTCTGGGCAATAGAAAATAAAATTTTAGGTTAAGAAATAATTGCAGGATACTTAAAACTATTCTTTAAGACCATCGAATCATGTCCATCCATGGGTGATGTGGGGGAAGCAGGAAGGATCTGTCTTTTGCAAGCCCTGCTAAAGACAGAGAGCTTGCAAATAAGAGTTAGCAGAGGGACTGTGAACATCACAGTGTGAAATGAAAGATAAATTATATAGAGTGCTTTATTTTCCATTAAGTACCTCCTTTAATTGATCTGGAGTTTCATGTAACATATGGCGTGTGTTTTTGAAGTGTGTTTCAGGGTGGTGCTATGAATTTCTCCATTTTTATAACTCAGAGTCCTGATTAGGGTGAAATAAAATAATATGAGCTTGTTTAAAATTTTCTTAAAGCACTGAATTTGAAAAGACTAAAATTGATAGAATGATATTAAAAGAAAATGACAAACATGAAACATGAGAGTAGGACCCGTCAATCCTGCTTATTCCTGAAAGAATTTCTGGCACATAGTAGGAGATCAAAAAATATTTGTCAAAAATGGTAGAAGGTAGAATGAGTCCACACCCTACAATTAAAACAACAGCAGGTAAAATAAGTTAGTAAGTTAAGACTTAACTTTGAGCCTAGAGGCTCAAATTGTGTAGTTAGTAATTAGTGAATTACCATTTCATTGATAAAACGGGGCATTGGGGCATTTGTCTCAATCTCCTCCTTTGTATTACAAATTGATATTGAAGATCAATATTGTTTTGGCTTGTCATCAGGAGGTATTTTTAAGTACTTTAGTCACTATTAATCTTTTGGGGCAGCTTTCTTGTGATCTAAGTATCTAGTAGGTTTCTATGTTTATAAGTAAGTTCTTATGTTGGATTTAGATTTCTATAAGGTTTCTCCTTCAAAAACCCCTCACTGTTTTCCCGATCCATGAAGAATAAGTCCTCTTGAGTATGTTCCTGATACCAGGGCACTAGGATGGGAATGGGATGTATCAGCGTGTTTTTTGGTGGGTGATTGCAATTCTTTTGGCTGATGCCAGGGCTAAAAGGAAATCTAAGTCCAAGCTTCTAGTGGTTTACAGACTATTAGGGAAGAAAGATGCACACCTGGTATAAAGATGCACCATGAGTGAAATCTGTGGATGATGCAAGGAGAAAAGGAGTGATTCTTCAATCTACTTGTACAGATTCATGAATATTTCATGGAGATGAATCTTGCAAGGTGTTGGGGAAGTGAACAGGAAGATGATATGTCAGGCAGAAGGAAGTGGTTTGCTCAAAGACTTGGAGGCATGCAATAAGGTGTGTTCCTTGAACTGCCATTAACAACAAGGTCATCCCTTGTCAGTGCAGTGAGAGAGAAAACCAAAGATGTTGTCCAGGCCAGCTCATGCTCCTGAAGTAGACTGAGTGCTTTCCTGTATGATGGATGCTGTAGGTCATGGAGAATGTATGGAATTGTATACAGGAGAATGTAATGAATGATTGGATGTTCATTTTTTTTTAAAGACCACTTTGGTACACTGAAGTGTGGAAACAGAAGTAGTCCATTTTTCAATTCCTTTTTTTTTTTACTATTTATTTATCACTTGATATTAAGAACCTACTATGAATCAGCTTTTGTCGATACACTGGATATAAGGATATGAAGACCAAATAAACATTCAGTATAGGGAACATTGTGACTCTCAGAGACCATGGTTAAAATAAGTCACATTATCCAAAAAGGGCCAGTGAATAACTATTCATCCCATAGTGCTCCCTTTAAATATAGCCATATGTCCCCACTGAAAAAGGTTCCCCTGGGGTCACTGCCACTGCGCATAATTAGGCCACCTGCATGGGTGCCTGAGGATTATGTGTTGAACTAGTTCTTTTCTTCTTTGGAGTAGAATAGGTACCACACGGTGATCAATTTCTACATCAAATCCAATGAAACTCACTAATAGGCACTCATTTTGAACTACCAGTATGTGTATGTTTTGTATAACCACACCCTCTTCCTGTAATTGCACCTGCCCATGCATGAGGTACATTTTTTCTAATAGATCATGACCACTGGAGGGTCTTTATCATCTCATGCAAGACTCTCAGGTGGAAGTGTATATCAGAATCCTGAGAGGAACTTTTAAAAAATATGTATATTTGGGTGCCATGCAAGAGATCAGAATCTGTAATCCCAGATTAAGGGTAAAAGCAAGGGAAATTCTTAGTGTTAAAAGCTCCCCCAGGGGATTCTCATACATTCAATCACTTGAAAAACCACTCATTCCAATCAGATATCCCTTATTACACAACAAGGTCTGGATTGCTAGGTCAGAGACCAGAAGTCCAATCTCTTGAGGCCTAGCCCAGAGCCATTCCCATTACTCTGCCTCTTCCTGTATCCCTTCAGCCTGCCCTGGACTTTGAGCCAAGACATCTCTGTTGCATGGCTTTAATCTAAGAGGTGGTGGCAGGAAGAATTTGCAATCTAAATATATTGGTCAGCTAGTGCGGCCATAACAGAATACTACAGACTGGGTTATTTGACCAATAGACATGTATTTCTCACAGTTCTAGCGGTTAGGAGTCTCAGGGCAAGGTGTCAGCATGGTTGAGTTCTACCTTGGTTTACAAACTGCTACCTTCTTGCTATGTTTTCACATGGTAATGACAGGAGGAGGGGAAGAGGAGGAGAGAATGCAGAAAGTGTAAGGAGAGTGAGAGGAAGAGGAAGAGAGACAGAGGAAGGGGAAGCTCTCTGGTCTCCTTTTATGAGGGCACCAAAAGCATAATGAGGACCTATTTTCATGATTTCATCCAAAGCTGTTCACCTCTCCAAAGCCCCGCCTCCTTTTGAGTTAAGGCTTCAACACATAAATCTTGGACAAACACAAACATTCAGTCCTTTAGACTTAGAGACTGTATCTCAACCCTGGCTGTATATTAAAATCATTTATGGACCTTTAAGAAATGTCTTAGCCTGTGAAGTTCAGATTTAATATTTTCATCAGGCCTGCTAGTGATGCAACTTTACTTAAAGCCTTGATGTTCTCATCTGAAAAATGGGAATGGTATTTACTAGCTCTGCTGAAGACTACATGAGATTATAGATATTAAAGGATTGGTTATCTCTCAAGCATTATGAAAATGCTAGAGGCCTGGTGCACAAAAACTTGTGCACTCAGGGGGGTCCCTCAGCCCGGCCTGTACCCTCTTGCAGTCTGGGACCCCTCGGAGGATGTCCACCTGCTGGCTTAGGCCCGCTCTCTGGGGGATCGGGCCCAAGCTGGCAGTCAGACATCACTCTGGCAGCCCGGCAGCCCTTGGGGGATGCCCACTTGCCAACGGGGAGCAGGCCTAAGCTGCAGTCGGACATCCTTAGCACTGCTGAGGAGGCAGGAGAGGCTCCTACCACCACCACTGTACTGGCAGCCGTCAGCCTGGCTTGTGGCTGAACAGAGCTCCCCCTGTGGGAGCCCACTGACCACCAGGGGGCAGCTCCTGGATTGAGCGTCTGTCCTCTAGTGGTCAGTGTGTGTCATAGTGACAACTCATTCCCAGTCGTTCTGCTGTTAGGGTCAGTTTGCATATTACCCTTTTATTATATAGGATAGATGCCTTGTGCACGGGTGGGGGCCAGCTGGTTTGCCCTGAAGGGTGTCCGGGATCAGGGTGGGGGTCCTGCTGGGGTGCCTGGCTAGCCTGGGTGAGGGGCTGATGGGTGTTTGCAGGCTGGTCACACCCCCTTCAGGGTGGGGGTCCCCACTGGGGGGCCTGGCCAGCCGGGGTGAGGGGCTTATGGCTGTTTGCAGGCTGGTCAAGCCCCCCCCCCAAGTGGGGACACTCACCCCACGGAGGTTTGGTCAGCCTGGGTGAGGGGCTGATGGCTGTTTACAGGCTGGTCAAGCCCCCCCCCAAGGTGGGGACACTCACCCCACGGAGGTTTGGTCAGCCTGGGTGAGGGGCTGATGGCTGTTTACAGGCTGGTCAAGCCCCCCCCCAAGGTGGGGACACTCACCCCACGGAGGTTTGGTCAGCCTGGGTGAGGGGCTGATGGCTGTTTACAGGCTGGTCAAGCCCCCCCCCAAGGTGGGGACACTCACCCCACGGAGGTTTGGTCAGCCTGGGTGAGGGGCTGATGGCTGTTTACAGGCTGGTCAAGCCCCCCCCCAAGGTGGGGACACTCACCCCACGGAGGTTTGGTCAGCCTGGGTGAGGGGCTGATGGCTGTTTACAGGCTGGTCAAGCCCCCCCCCAAGGTGGGGACACTCACCCCACGGAGGTTTGGTCAGCCTGGGTGAGGGGCTGATGGCTGTTTACAGGCTGGTCAAGCCCCCCCCCAAGGTGGGGACACTCACCCCACGGAGGTTTGGTCAGCCTGGGTGAGGGGCTGATGAGCTGCTTCAGATGAAACTTGTACTTTAAGTGTTGTAGCTCAGACCTTTTAACAGCCAGGTATTCTGATGGCCCTGGATTGGAACCACTGGTGCTCTGAATATGCCAGGAAGGCAGTCCAACAAGACAGTGTCGCTCAGGGGTCACGAGTACCTGTACTCACAAATCATGTAAAAGAGGAAAAAGGGAGCATGTAGCTGTGAGAAAAAACATTCAGTGCTCTGAGCCACTTTTGATGGAGACACAGTAGAGAGAAATGCCTTCCTACTATTAGAAAAGTAATAGGGCCGACACTGTGACAACTGGCAGGTGGCATTCGACCCTCAGGGCTGGCAGAGCTAGAGAGTGAATGCCATCTAAAGGGGCAGCTGTTTGTCCTCGGTCCAGGCTAGCCAGATCATCCCTCTGAAAATCCAAAATGCATGCTTTTAGGTAAAAGCTCCCAATATTTAAATGTTAGTAACTAATTTAAACACACACCCACAGAGACCAAACATTTCGCCGGATGCCCCATTTGGCCTGCACGCTGCCCGTTGATGACCATCCCTTTGAGCCCTATCCTCCGTCTCCTCCATCCACAAAACCATTGCTTTTTGTTCATCCGCAAACAAAATGCAGCGCTGTGCTGGCACCCAGTTGGCAATCCCTGGCACAGATCCTTGTTTCCTCTCGCTCAGTATTTCTGGCATTGGTTTCTATGGATTACAGTCATCCGTGCTATCAATATTTACTGAGCAGATACTGCGCTGGATGGTAATGATACAAAATTCAGTAAGTCACGGTCCCTGCCCTGTGTTGCTGCTAGTCTAGACTAGGAGAGATGCCCAGAGCAGTGACGAAGCCAGAAAGAATATGACAGACAAGGAAACAAGGACATGTCACCCACCCTCCTTTACAGACTCTATTGCTTCTTTTTATTAATAACAGAGAATGCCCTCCCTTTTCTTTTACCTACCCTTCTTCCCTTTTTTTTTGGACAAGGCATTGTATGAAGACCACATCTAACCTGATTGTTTTGAGGCATGGGAGCCTCAGAAGGTCATGGTGTAAAACCGGAAGTCCTGCCCAGTGCAGTGCTAACAATGAGTACCCTAGTATCGTCAACATTTCCTTTGAAATGAGTAAGTGATCGCTGTATTCAGCAAGGAACAAAGACACCCCGATGAATTTGGTTCACATGGGCTCCCGGCTTTTCTGTTTGTAACCCGCGTGTTTGGCGCTCAGTGATGCCAAGTGGCTTGCCCTGGGGACAGTCTTGTAACAGGCTTCTCTCCAGGGGAGTGTCTCTCAAAGCCTGAGATGGTTATCTGTTAATAGAAGGGAAAACAAGTTGGGAAAGTAGGCCATGTGCGTCGCCGATAAACATGAAAATTTCCTTGGCGAGAGCCCTCCGCTCGCTGCCAAAGTGACCTTGGTTGGCGCAAAGATGACAGAGTGCTTCCCTGCGCGGGCCTGACAGCATTGCTATCACAGCCCGTTTGACAAATCGTTCACATTAAATCGGGGGGCACTTTCGGCAGCGCCGACGTCCCCTCTCCATCACTCCTGATTACCACACAAACGTCAGCCCTGGCACCAAGCACATTTGTCAGAGGGAGTAAAAAGCAGTTGTTAGTAGGAGCGCTACCTGTCATACTAATGGACTAGCGCTTGTTGCTTTGTGTCCCGCAGGAGCCTACAGATTTGCAAAAAAAAAAAAAAAAAAAAAAAACCCACAAAAAACAAAACACAATTTTTTGGGAAGGGTTGCCCAGTGTTTGTTGAATGCTTTTGTGCTTTGGTTAAAGAGGGGTATTGAAAGCTTGTCAGATGGGACACCCACGGGTCTTTTCTTGGAAGGAGGACAGAGTTGAATTTTTTTTGGTGACTTTGCTGTTTAGTGACTGCTGCCATTTCTTTGTGGTCAGAGAGGCAATAGCAAGATTTTCAGTTGAGCTTATCCAGACCCTATAAACTTTAAATTTGTAAAAAATAATTTTAAAAATGAATGGAACAATCCTGTTATTTGTGAGGGAACATCCTACCCTTCACTCTCTTTATTTTTCCTTTTTCTTTTTTTTAAATCAAATTTATTGTGGTGATGTTGGTTGATAAAAGTATATAGGTTCCAGGCATACAATTCTATACAGCATCATCTATATGGTATTGTGTTCATCACCCCTGTCAAGTCTCCTTCCATCACCATGTACCTCCCCTCCACCCTCTTCTACCTCTCCAACCCCCCTTTCCCTCTGGTAATCACCATGATGTTGTCTGTGTCTACAGGGTTTTTTTTTCTTTACTTAATCCCTTCACATTTTTCACCAAGTCCACCATCCCCTCTGACAGCTGTCAGTTTGCCCTATGCATCTATGAGTCAGTTTCTGTTTTGTTTTATTTTTTACGTTTATTTTGTTCATTAGATTCCACATATAAGTGAAATCATATGGTACTTGTCTTTGACTAGGTTACTTCACTTAGCCTAATGCTCTCCGTGTCCATCCGTGCTGTCACAAAAGGTAAGATTTCCTTCCTTTTTATGGCTGAGTAGTATTCCATTGTGTAAATGTACCACAGCGTTTTTTATTCACTCATCTACTAAAGGGCACTTAGGCTGCTTCTAAATCATGGCTATTGTAAATAACGCTGCAACGAACACAGGGATGCATAAGAAAATCATGTGAAAGAGGTGGGATATGAATGTTTCTTTCTGTCATCTTGACCTTCACAGGTGCAGGCTTTGCATGAAGCCTCATGTGTTATTCATACACTTGTTTCATCACTCAGCCAGAACAACCTTTAGAGGCAGGCTGGCCATGAACTCTTATCCCATTTTCGAGATGACAAAACTGAGAAACCAAAAGGTTATTGCCCAGGATTATATGTACAGGAGATTTGCATTTCTAGTCCATGCCCATTGACTCAAGTCCACATTGTCACTGATATTCCAATAAAGTATATACTGTTGAGCTGACTCTATGTGGGCCACACACTGCTGCTTCATAACTCTATTTCCAAGTCATCCTTTCTTTCTCCCCACATCTTTCACTGGTCAGTTTGAATTAGAGTTCTCTCTCTTCTTTATCAAAAGATTTTTAAAAATCTTCATCTAGAATTTTTAGAAAATTGGAGAAACAAAAGTAAAGAAAAGGAACAGACTTGGTAGAAAACTTTTATCTGACTGTATTTATAAGGTAGAATCAACTACTCTAAATACTGGTTTGAGAGAGTGAACTTCTGGTACTGGAAAAGTATGGGATTGCTGTGTTGAATCTGAACCTTGCTGTGCTCTGCTGTTCTATCTGTTGAGCCATGAGAGGCCCCTCTTTGGCTTCTTGTGAATGTACTGCTCTAAAGGGTGAAACAGGCGGGAGTGGTCAGCTTGAGATGGGCTAAGTTGAATAAAGCAGCACTTCTTAAGAATTTGATTCCTTTCTTATTTTATTCCAAAAGTCTTAGATTAATGTTTCCGGATGTTTGCGCTGGTTTATTCCCATTGGACATTTCAGTTACTATCAGTGTCCTTTTCCTAGAGAAATAGGTGATCTATAATTAGCTCTCCTTTGCAACCTACTCAGATCCCTGAACCAGTAAACCTCAATGGATTAAACCCTCTCTGATTCCTAAGAAGATAATCCCTCATAAATTCATTCATTCATCAGATTTTTTATACACTTACTATGTGCCCAGCCTTGGACTAAGCCCTAGGAATACCAAGGGAAATCTGGGCCTCCCACAGGTTTAACGTGGATTAGTTTATAAGAATACATCTGCCGACCAATAACTGCAGGCCTTCCACAACATCCACTTCACCATAACCTTCTGACTATGCCCCAGAGCTCTATGTTACTGGATCCCATTCATTTTCTCGATCTTATTCTCAATGACTACTCTTTATCCTGTAACTCTTTTTAGATTATAGAGGCATTGAACATATCAATATTTCTCACTTTTCTTTCATTAATAGCAGATTTCTTTTCATACGGGAATATATGAAATAGATCGAAGAGGAGCATTCATGGTTGAAACAGGGGTGTGGGATCCCCACTTGGTCTGGCCTCCCTGGTAGCTCCCTAGAGCTTAGTGTCTTGCTGGGAGAAGATAGGGAAAGCCCCGGCGTAGGGTTGCCTGCTGGTGGTGCTGAAGAAGAAGTCTGCCTCCACCCACAGACCCTCACCCTCTCTTCTTGCACGTGCCTACATCAGCAACACTGTAATACTGTCGAATTGAGATGCCATCCTGGGAGGAAGGGAGAGTTGTATCAAGAAGGTCTTGATGAAGAAGTATTTGAGGATCCTGAACTTGTAGATTGAATGATAACAGTTCACATTTAGAACCGTGTCCCAGATACTCTGAAGTAATTTCATCTACATTTGTCTCAATTGAGCACTAATAACCTCATGAGTTTGTCCCAGTTTTATTTTATTTTACAAGTGAAAAATATCATCATGGTGTACTGTCCAGAGTCATATTGTGGGAGTCAGGACTGAAACCCAAGTTCTCCAAGTCCAGCCCTGCTCACTTCTTTTGCTTCCCTCACACATTGCTCATAGCCGCACAATGCCTCCTAACCAGAGCTGCCTCCACCATCCATTGCTCCCTGCTCCCATCCCTCCTTCACGAAGCTGACATGGGCCCGTTTCTACCCGGATCCCATTGTCCATGGAGACATATCTTTCCAGGGAAGTGAGTACGCACCTCCAAAACAAGATAGACAGAAGGGGGCATGTATTTAATTTTCCTAAGATACCTTGCCTTATTTCCTTTATGTCCAGACACACTGCATGATTTTTTTTAAAGCTAGAGAATGTGGCTCTGTGTTAATTTCCGTAGCTACACACCCAACCATCCATCAGTGCCTTAGTGGCATATGATATATTCAATACATTTTAAACACTGCTACTTTTAAAAATAACTTTCAAAGGTTGTAAATGTCAAACTGAGATTTGAAATATGTCAGATAGCTGTCATTTTTACACCCTTCATTAATTTCAATTGGACTCAGTGAATTGTATTTGACAAACTGTTTTCATACAATGACTACAAGCGTGCCACGTTGACGTAGCACATCCCTGGCATGTGGAATGTTTTGAGGGGAACTTGAATGTATGACTTCTCTCTGACCTCATGGATGACATGAGACCATCCAGTGACAAGTGTGGCAGCATTCAACTCTAAGGTTTTCCAAATGGTGGCATTTGGAAAAACTGCAAGAGGCTTATTCAGAAATGGAAATGTCTTACCAGAGTTTCCATTAAGAAAAATAGATACATTTGTGCTCAATATAAACTTGGAAAATTTGGACTACAGTTAAGGCAAAGGGTCATGAATAAAAACGTCCTTTAGGCATATCTGAGCAGGTAGAGACATGCATGGAAGAATCAGGTCTGGTTATAAATACAATTTCCTTATTAAAATTAACCACAACTCTCAACTATTAAACGCTATACCAAGAGCATGATCCAAAGAACAAAATGCTTAAACCCCAAGCTCTCGTGTCAGACTCTGTAAATTCAAATGCTGGCTCCACCTCCTACTCTGTGACTGTGGGTAGGTCACTTGACCTCTAGGTACCTCAATTATGTAATTTGTAAGGTCAGGATAATGATATTACTTATCTCATAGAGTTACTATGAGGACAATGTGAGGTCAATGAATGTTAGCTATTATTATTACATAGCAGGACTTCGTCAAGTGCTTCACACACATTCATTTAATTCTCCAACTGTGTTGTGAGCTGGAGGTTACCAATATTACTAATTGACAAATGAAAACATGGAGACTTTAAGGGATTCTTACTATGTCCAGAGTTTTCTACCTAGGATGGGGCAGAGATAGGGGGTCAGGTAATGGACAATACCTTTTAGATCAGTTTGTTCATCTGTAGAGATGGTAATTGAACTTGAAGTTCCCGCCTACATCAACCAATCCTGGATACAATGAAACCAGGAGCCAGCCCACTGACAAAAAGTGAGGGGCACATGCCCAGCTGGTGTGGCTCACTAGTTGAGCAATGACCTATGAACCAGGAGGTCTGGGTTTGATGCCCGGGTTGCAGGCTTGATCACCAGTGTGGGGAGTGCAGGAGGCAGCCAATCAATGATTATCTCTCTTTCTCATCATTGATGTTTCTACCTCTCTCTCCCTCTCCCTTCCTCTCTAAAATCAATAAAAATATATATTTTTAAAGAAGCTGCACAAACCCAAGTACCAGCAACAGAAGGCAGGTTGATGTCCTGCCAGCACTGGGCAGTTGGTTTGTAAAACATATACTGTCATTTTTGCTCCCTTTTCTCTCTGAAGAAGAAAATAAGCCAAGCTTTGTGTGTTTCTATGAGAGTTAGTGTCATGTTTTTAACACAGTCTTAAAGAAATCATTCATAAGTGAAAAACCTAAGTATGTTTTCAAAACACAACTGTGGAAGAAATTTTATCTAGAAATGATCACTCTGCGTAGAGAAAAATTGTTAATTTTTATTGTTTGTTTTCTTTTTCGGTATCTTGGCTTAGGCATGAAAAATTGAAATTCAATCAATAATAAATTAGATTTTTAAAATTTTAAGAAACTGTAGAGATGATTGAGTTCAGTGTTTTCAGATTCCTAATTCAGGCCAATGTACTTTGTCTTGTCTGGACGGATAACTGGCAGGACCAGAGCGGGCTGGGGGAGCGGACACTGCTGCTCAGGCCCAGCTGGTGTAACTGAGGATACGCCAGCTTTAAAAACAGAACAAAACACAAAATAGCCCTGGCCAGTGTGGCTCAGTGGGTTGGGCATTGTCCCGTGCACCAAAGGGGTGCCAGTTTGATTCCAGGTCAGGGCCCAGGTTGCAGCTCAATCTCTGGTAGTGGGGGTGTGGGAGGTGTCCAACCAATGTTTCACTCTCACTTCGCTGTTTCTCTCTCTTCCTCTCCCTATCTCTAAAAGTCAATAAAAAATATTTTTTTAAAATAGACACCACCACCAAGAACATAATACTATCTGACTTTTCTGAGAAAGTTCATAGATTTTGAATATCATTAACTAATTCAAAAAATGTTAATGAGATGAACAATACATGTCTGCAGGCATTTTTTGGCCCATAGTGGGCCATTTTGTTACTTTAGCTCTAATCAGATCCCCAAATTTTGCTTTTGTGCAAACCTTCACCCAGAAAGAAGGTCAGGGTCCCCTTCTGAGTTCCTCAAGGTCATGCAGGCAGGTGGCTGTGATGTAGGTCAGGAACCAG
This sequence comes from Myotis brandtii, assembly GCF_000412655.1. NCBI lineage: Eukaryota > Metazoa > Chordata > Mammalia > Chiroptera > Vespertilionidae > Myotis > Myotis brandtii. The sequence continues at coordinate 13,547,041 of NW_005362269.1, forward strand.
GCCCCATAGTTCTGTGCTTTGGTGAGTTTCTCTACATCATTCTTTCACCTGTACTTGTTACAAGGCAAGGGTAAAGTGTGTGACCTGTTCACTCACACAAGACAGAAAATGTCATTTGGCATTGATATTTGGAAAATGGAAAACACTTCCAGGTTGGATCTAGAGGAGTGGATTTAAGGATTGTGGGAAATAAAAAGATTTCCCAGCCTGTGGTTTTCTGATTGCATGAGGATGAAACACAGCCAGGTCCACAAGGATCTGTAGGCCATGGGAAGAGATGAGAAATGTTTGAATGAACAAGGAGCAGTGGGCATGCTGGGCGCATTGAGCAAGTTACTTCCAGGTTCCTGCAAACCAGACCCCATAGCACTCGTGTCCAAGAAGCTCACGTGCCCCTCATCCCCCTTCCTCCTTTCATTTTCCCACAGAAAAAGCACTCAAGTATGTGAGAGGGTGTCTCTCTCATTTATCCGTGCACTTTATCGTCATTTATGGCCCCTACTGGAAGCAAAAGCCGCCTTTATCTCGCTGTGGGGGTTCAGCATCCTTCTTTTTTGTTATTTCATGTAAATGAGGAATCTAAGGGTGGAATTATAATTTATGGAAGATACATGGAGCATCTGACAGTCCTCATAAACTTTCCAAACTACTTTATCTTTGGAACAAAACATACATTTTGTCTCCTAATAAGGAGTTTTATTATAACAATATTTCTATTCTGGACCACCCTGTTACTGTGAATAATATGGGGTGGAGTGATTTTTTTTGTCCTGTATGTTTAGAAATATCTGGTTATCTCTACGAATCTTTCTTAAGGATTAGTGGACAGTAAATATTATCAGACTCTTATCCAGTCTCAGGGATTGGGAAGTTGACTGCTAGTATCTCTGGACAAACAGGTGTGATTCCTGGTTGGCTGTTTTTGGTTTGCTTTGTTTTTAACAAAGTAATTAGCAAGTTGTAGGTCTTTGATCCTGAGAGTAAGCCCCCTTGAGTCCTGTGGTCTCTACTGTCAGTCATTATTCACTGTAATCTCGCCTCTGCAAAAACAAACAGCAAAGGATGGTGCTTTAGGGGTGCTACAATTTCAGAATATAGGGGATTTTCCAGTTGGCCTTCCATGGATTCCGGCAGTGGTGGGAGGAGGGACTCAGACTGTGACATGGCAGACTTTTTTGAATCTTTCATGTCATCATTGATACTCTTAATTATAATGAAGGAAAACAGCAAACAGTCCATTTTCTCCCAGAGTTTCTCATCACTCAAGAACAAAAAGAAAGGCAAGAGAAATAACACCGATTGGACTGAACCTTCATCCCCTTAATATCTCTTATGTCGGTGATGGAAATAGAGACAAAACCAGTTCATTCTTTTTCTCCATTACTCCATTTCTACTTTGATTAAAAGACATATGCACCTTTTTTTCTCTCTAAGGAATATTTGAATGAAAGACCACTAGATAGAATCTTAGCTTCCCTATTTAAATGCTTGTCTAAGGATAATCAGCTGAGCTTGCAAAGAATACACAATCATAAAATCATTTAATTAAATTACATCAATGCTGTTTGTTTTGCTGCCCGTGTGGGTATTAATAACACCGTTGCTGTTTTCACTGCCAAAGGTTTGCTACTTAATTATTATATTTGCTTATTGGGGATGTTAGCATCAATGTGTTGGATTCTGTAATCCCACACTGGGTGTCGCATCACCAGATAGGACACGCTTTCCAGAACTGGAAGTCCCACAGCCCAGGATAGATCTAAAGATGAAGCTGTGGAAATCAAATGAAACATTTGTTCGCTTGTAAAAATGAAACAGAAAATAAGAACAGTTATTCAGACTGTGAGTAAATTTGATGGGGTGTGAACTGATCACTTTATTACACTCTGTTTATAGCATCCTTGCCACTTTGTGAGATGGCAGCCTATGCTTTCCATTGTCTTAATTAGATTAAGAATGGATTAGAGGAGCCGAATCTATTATTAAAAAAGCAATTCTGCTGTGTTCCTGAAAACCCCCTTTTGGTTTTTAATTTAAATTCCACAGCAAATGCACAATAGCAAATGCCTTCCTTGTAATTATGAGCATGTATGCATTTATTTAAAAGGCTATACAAGTATTATGAAAGCCAGATCTTCAATTTTTCTTCAAAATTATTCCTGAAGAAACAAGGGAAGGAAGAGAGAAACGGAGGGAGAAGGGGGATGGAGGGCTGCCATTCTTTTTGCTGTCAAGAAAACATGTGGAAACAGCTTCATTGTTTTCTTCCTCTTTTGGTTTACGCAGATATAAAAAGGACAATGCGTGCTCCTCTGAGCTGACAATTTCTCCAGGTACTTTTGTTTCTTGTTAGTTTACATTCACACCTGAAGTATTTGAGAATGTAGGTTCCTCATTCCTCTCACTTAGGCTGAGCATTTGTTCTGTGGGAAACCACCTGGGATCATTATCTGGTTTCCCAGTTTGCATATCTACCTCTCCTCTGGTGCCTGCACAAATGCAAGTCTCAGTTTGAAACTTCGTTATACAACCAGCCATACATATTACGCAAGCATGGCTTTGAATTTCAGATGGGGCAGAGCTGCTGTGTTGGAAACGATAGTGTTTTGTTTTGTTTTTCCAGTGGGTGCCCTAGTTTTAATTTATTGTTGGGTTCCCTAACCTCTAAAATGTGTTGCCTTGAGATGCCATTTTTTACCTATTTTCTATGCATTTTAAAATTCCTGTGTAGTCAGAATAAAATTCCATAGTTACACACACACACATAGAAATTATTGTAAAAAGTGGTGAAATTTGAATAAGGTCTGTGGTTTACTGAATAGGTAGCACCTGTGTCATTCCTGATTTTGATCATGTACTCTGGTTATGTAACATGCCATTGGCAAAGAATGGCTGTAGGCTACACAAGAACTCTCTGCACTATTTTTGCAACTCTTTTGAGTCTTACATTATTTCAAATTAACGTGTTTACAAAAATTAATGTATAATTTTAGTCCATTAACTCCTAGACTGCTACTAGCCAATATTGATTCCTACTTGATCTGCATTAAATTAATTTTGTTCTAATCACCAACACTCTACTGCCACCAGCCTTTTGAGCACTCATAATTCTCTTCCTCTCACTCTAAGCACATTGCATACATTTCCTATTCATTCAACTCTGGTACCTTAGCAAAGGGTCCATATCTGAATGGTCTTTTTTAGTCCCAGAGCCTAACACTGGGCTCTGGACTTCGTGTTCCCAGAGCGTTTGATTGTTGAATATTCCAATGAGAATATGGGATAAAAGAGGACGGTTAAGTGAATAAAGAACTGGCACGCTAGCATAGTGCTGGCCACACAGCAAACACTCTGCATATATCCTGAATGAAGGAATTAGTTAATTCATTAATTTTACTCACATGCGAGTTTTGAAGCTTAGCAAGATGGGACTCAGGTTCCTGCTGAGCCATCTGTTCTTTGGAGGACTTCGTGACGGACTCAGAATCCAAGATAGCTCATTAATTGTCATTGCTTCAGTGAGGTTCAGTGTTTGGGATTGGAGGTCTTGAAGTGATACCTAATTTAGGAAGACTGTGACAAAATTTATCACTAATTACCTGTCCATCAAATGGGAATCAATGCCATCAGCAACATAAGATGGTGATAATGTTATCATTTATCGAGTGATTAGTATTCTAAGCACTTTGCATGTATGCTCACACTTTAACTTTACTCCATCACTAGCTCAGAGTTTAGTAAAATAACGTGGTCAGGGTCACCCATAATTGGCTTGTGAGTGGCAGATCTGGGACTTGAACCTAGGAAGTCTCACTTCTGAGAACCTTGTATGGTCTCCCTTTCATATATATGTTCTATGCCCTTAAATGGTTAGTGTTTATCAACCCTAGAGATTCATTAGAATCACCTGAGGACCTCTTCCTGGACCCACTCCCACATGCATGTATGTCATTTATCTGGGTGGGCATTTTGTTGGATTTCCAGTGGGGTTCCCACCAAGGTGCCATGGTGAGCGTCTTCCCTGCCTGTGAAAACTCACTCACTGTCTGTGAAGAGTGGAAGCTCCTCATTCTATTTATAGGTTCCTTATGCCTCGGTATAACCATAGCAAAGCAGGGTACTTGCCCCCACCATCTACTTTTGGAGAAATGGAGCTGGAAGTCCACCTTCTTTGCAATTAATGTCTGAACTCTTGTTAGCAACCTGCTTTTCATATTCTCAACTGAAGGCTTCCCATCTCTACCCCCCACCATACTATTTTAATAGTATTTTACTTCTAAAAAGTTATCTATTGGCAAAAAAAAATGTTCTATAGCAGAAGTTCTAAAAATTCAACTGTTCAAAGGAGTTAGGCAAATCAGGCAAATGAATGAAGAAGACAGGTCTTTGCGTAGTGAGTGTTCCCTTTGTGAAAGACAGGGGCGATTATCACTGGGGCAGACTGAGGAGCACGCGGCCCATTTCTAGGGGTACTCCCTCCTCTAATCTCACAAGGTAGCCACACAGAAATCCTGCTCACTGTTCTGGATCTTCCAGATTTTAGGAGACTCCAGAAATCTATTTTTTAATTAATTTTGTTTTTCTGATGCAAAATTATTTGGTAGCTAGGTCCATTTTTTCCCCCCAACACTGCACAGGTTAATATTGTGTCACCAGTAACAACACCAAAGAGCTTTTGTAGAGTTCAGAGAAAGTAGCTGCCTTTATTCAGGTACCTCTTTGCATTTTGAAATAATTAATCTTTCTTCACAAATTACCAAGGGCACTGGGTTCTAATCTTTGCCAGAAATGGGCATTCTGTCTTTCGACAAGGTGCAGCATTTGGTGGACCCTGCTTCCTCCTCTGTGAAATTGAGCAGAGAGGACATTATAGACTTGTAGAGGGCATTAAGGGCGGGGTCTCTGGGGAAAGGATGGTGAAGATGGGACCCTCTTGCTGTGACTTACCAGCTCTGTGATTTTAAATGAGTTGTTTAGCATTCAGAGCCTGATTTTTCTCACTGAAAAATGGATATATCAGATATTGACTTGCACAGTTATCCTGAGGATTAAATTAAATTGTATATATAATGTTCTTAGTAGTAAAACACTGGCCCTGGTAATAATGAAAGATATGCTTAATGAGTGTGATGTTTATAGTAGACTAAAATCAGGCAAACCATAGCCCAATACTTGTTCTCATTGTCTTGTTGGCCTCAAGCATTGGGCAAACCTGCTTGCTCCTCCTTTACTTACCTTCCTTTGACATATCAAGGTTTTTCCTCTATTATTCATTCTTTTTTAACAACAAAGAGCTTATGTATTTATTGTACTGAAGCAAAATAGACAGTATGATATATTTCTATTAACAGTTACCACCTAATAAAAGTTTCAACTCATCATGAAGATACAAGTCCAAACTTGTAAAACACATCCATTTTAAGTATTGCCTAGATTTTATTTAAATATTAATGAGTGTTTGTGTAATATTCAAATCAGCTGATCATAGCTTTCATAAAACCAATCATCAAATTAGTCACATATGCAGTATAAACTCAACTAAAATATATAATGCTCACAAAAATACCCTTCCTCAATGTTTTCTCCTGCCACATGCTCACTTTGTGTAATAAACTAAAACATATTTTTTAAAATTATACAATGCAGTCTGCATTAATTAGTGCCAATAAAATGTATTGGATTTGAGATTTATGGTTTTAATGAATGGAGAAAGGAAGTTGATTTTTAAAATTGTTGACATTAACTTATGACTCCTCAATGTATTTTTTTTATTAATCCGCATTTACTTTTTTAACTTATCTTTATTGTTGAAAGTATTACAGATGTCACCTTTTCTTATTTTTCAAAAATTAGTGGGACTGACAGCTTCATGGTGATGGACAGAAATCCAATTCCTTAACTCTTTCCTTCCCCATCTAATGTGACATCATTGGTGGTTATACTTGTAGAACCAGAGGAAATCTCTTTGGGATGATTAGAAGCAAAGTGTGATTAGTAATGAATATATGTATGTATTTTAAGAGGAGGGTTGTATTAAATGTGAAGAGGCAATAAATACCTGTTAACCTTCCCAGAGGTCAACAGTCGGCCAGCTGGCTGGTTACACAGGGCAGCATGGGCAGCCGCAGCCTGATTCAGACCTAATCTTAGATCTGACGATAGTACTAGCAATTAGGGAAGCATCTCTGTAATAACAATCATCGATTTAGACCAAGAGGACAGGTCACAGCTGTGGGGAAATTGTGGAGAGAGAAGTCAGAACAATCCATGGATTCCTGAGAAGCAGGCCTCAAGCTATCTCTTTTCAGTATGTTAGCTTTCTATTCCTCTTGATTATAATTTACTGAAAAACATTTTTAAAATACACGTATGACTCTTGGGATGCAGATTGTTCACAGTCATTTTTCCCCCCAACATGCTAATAGGTTGGGATTACACATCTTTCTTATTAATAATGCTATTGTGGATTTAAATCTCTATCTCAAACCATGATTGACACAAACATTGTGTTTCAGCTTTTGTTATTTTTTTCTCAAGAACTGAGCTCGAATTATACTATCGAAAACCCATGTCTTTTGAGGATATATAACAATTCAGTTTTGTTTCCTTTGAAATGCTGGTGTTTGTAAACGAGAGAGCTGCCACCCTAGACTTCAGTCCTCTCACTTCTTGACAATCTTGAGAGAAGAAAAGTTTTTACTCCTCTTCGCGTTTGAAAGAAATCTGGGGCTCTGGTCTACCTCATGGGCCCACGTTATTTTTCGTCTTCCCCACCCCCTACTTTCCCTGACCCTTAAGATAACAGAAATGAGTTCCTTGACTTCTCCCCATAAAAAAGGTAATGTCTCAATGCATGACTGTCTTGGAATAATCCTATATAGCCAAAGCATAGTATGCAAGTTGTACCCTAGACCAGGAGGTCATCCGGGAGTTGGACCAGGGGGCATGGCCGGCCAGGGCAAAGGAGAGAGTACCCAGCCTGTGGCCGGCAGCCACTAGGCACCCTACCAGTGCACGAGTTTCATGCACTGGGCCTCTAGTTAATAATAATGGTGTGAGAATGTTTAGCATTTATGCCTGCTTTCAATTTTTTTTTCCTGAATCTCATAAAAACACTAAAAAGTAAGAAGAGAGACAGAATGGAAAAGACTGGGTTTATTCACTTATTCTTTCATTTGTGCATCCATTCCACAATGTTTAATAAGTAACTGTGTGGGCTAGATATTATTCTGGGAGCAAGGTCTACAATGTGAAAAGGGAAGACAAGATCTCAATGCATTTAATGGGAAGGACCAGCCAATAATTGCATAAATGAATGAATAGGATCATTTCACATAGTGCTACTGCTGTGAAGAAAATAATACGGGATGATGGTTTAGATTGGGTTCTCAGAGAAGGCTGTGCAGGGGCGGTGACATTTGAGCTGAGACCTAAATGACAAAAAGAAAGCCATGGTGAGGTCTGGGGAACGTAAGCCAAATTCAAAGACCCTGAGGTGTGAAGACCAGTTGAGTGCAGGGAATGGCAAGAGACATGAGGCAAGGCGTCAGGTCATTTTGGACCTTCTATGCCATGGAAAGGATATGAACTTGGAACCATTGCTTCACTGCCTGCAATATGTCTGAGGGATAAGAACTTCCCCAGTATCTTTTCTTCTGATTGGATGTAGAACTGTAGCAATCTCCTATAAACACAAGTAGACTTGTGCCAATGGCACCACTCCACTATGAGCTCATGGGGTGGAGCTTCTGCCTCATTCATTTTTTGTATTCCTGGAGACCCAGCATAGGATCTGGTGTGTAATTAGCAAGTATGTTTGATAAGCTGAGCTGGAGTGTTGTCAAAGTGTGGCCAGGTCCCACCTGCATCAAAGTCTTCAGGGAGAGGCATATTTAAGATGAGGCTCCCAAGCCCTCCCTCCAGGCTAATGAACCAGACTTTCTGGGAGTGGAGCTTTCATTCTGCATTTCCAGCCAGCTCCTGGAGCAACTCTTATGCATAGGAAATGTGAGAACTGACCTCCTTTTCATTTCTCCCAAGAAGTGTCTACTATATTACACAAATCTCAAAGGCACAAATATTTAGGCTAATATGTTGTATATTCATGAGAGGTTCCTGCTGACAGCTGCACGTGTGTACACTATTTTCTATACTGGTTCTTAATAAGATGACATAAGTGTGTCAATTTGTAGCAGACTTACAACGCATCCTTATTAATTCAAGCAAAATGAGTGAAATTGGGAGATTCGTTCTGTTATGACTCTTGTTCTATTCCATTCACTTGATTCTATTATCAGAAGTAAGCTGGAGCTTGGCTGAGGATGACACTCGACAAGGAGCAGCCCGGTTGGGGTGCCCGTGCCCACATACCTCTGTAACACAAGAGCTAAGGACTGAGATCTCTAGGCAAAAGCTGAGGGATGCAGAGTTGCATAAACAGCATAGGCTGCCTGAATGAACTGATGTTTAAAAGAAGAAGAATTGGAGGAAACAGTGAGTTGAGGTTCAGAATAAACTACCTTGGGCAAGTTCTATCCAAATATTGGCGAAGGCTTGGGTTCCTTTGCTCCCCCGTTTCCGTGGTTAGAAAGGTAGCAGGGAGAAAGACTGAACATTAAGATGAAGCCATACCACACAGTTTGAGTGAGAGCAATGTCCCTGCTCCAAGTACAAGGTGTTTTCGCAAATCCCTCACACACTGTAGGCGTGACAGTGGCTTCAAGTAGCGTTTCCAAGGAGGAAAATGACAGACCCTCGGTCGGGAGGAGGGATGTGGCTTTCGAGCTATTTTTGCTGTGTGTGTGTTTCAACCCAAAAGCTGAAGAGGAGGTCGGAAGGATGGGAAGCCCTTCGCGTCACCTTTTGGGTTTGGGTTTTGTTCTCACTCTTTCACTGTCTTGTCAAAGCTGCCCGTGTTACCGTCCACTTCCTCCTACACTCTCTGTTTCCCAACAAAATGCAGAATTGTTTGTGCTTGTGGCAGGGAAAACAGAAAAGCAGGCCTTTTAAAAACACAATCCTCTTAAAATCTTGTCCCATGAAAAATAAAGTAGATATAATGCCACTGCATAAGATGGCAGAGGGTGAGATTCGTTTTGGGGCTCCTAGTCCAAGTAGGGCTGCCCTTGCTTGTTCCAGAGCCAACTGCTTCCAACATGGGTTGTTTAATCAAGTCCCAATCCCTCCCCTGATAAAAGGGCACTGGATGTGTTTCCCTGGTTCACATGGAGTCCTCCCTATTATTATTTTTGTTGTCCTGTTTTAGTCAATGACAGGATTTCTGCAGAAAATTACCTGGCAGGATGGACTCCCCTTTTCCCAGCCTATCTGCTTTCTCTGCACCATTTCAAAAAACACATGAGGATTTTTTCTTACCTTTCTTCAGCTTCATTCCCAGCAACTCTAGACAATGTAGCCAATGCAATTTTAATTTCCTTCTTAACCCTGTATTTGCCACCAGACCCGACATTATTATCACCTGGCAGTCTGCAGGCTGCATCATGGCCAACATAACCTTGCTTAGCCAGCAAAGTGGTTTTTAAAATTGAATTTGAACGTCTTTGGATGAGTCCACTCCCCCACTAGCCACCATGGCCTCACACCTGGCTGCTTCACGCACTGGTCTCTGGAGGAATCCTGGCAAGGACAGCCCCAGTATTGAGCTTCCGCTGCACCTCCCTCTCCCTTTCTGCTTGTGCAACTGCTGAGTTTAAGGCAGTGGGTTTGTGTGTTGGTTGTGCGTGTATGTGTTGATAGTGTGTGTTGGTTGTGTGTGTATGTGTTGATAGTGTGTGTCGGTTGTGTGTGTATGTGTTGATAGTGTGTGTTGGTTGTGCGTGTATGTGTTGATAGTGTGTGTTGGTTGTGTGTGTATGTGTTGATAGTGTGTGTTGGTTGTGTGTGTATGTGTTGATAGTGTGTGTTGGTTGTGTGTGTATGTGTTGATAGTGTGTGTCGGTTGTGTGTGTATGTGTTGATAGTGTGTGTTGGTTGTGTGTGTATGAATTAGGTCAGGGAGTTGTAAGTCAGTTTTGCATGCTTTGGTTGTATGCATTAGTTGTGTGGGCACATGTGTTGTGTTCCTTGTTGGTGTTGAGTAGGGATGTTAGGGAAACAGCTGGTTGCTTTGGGGGTGTTTCTTTTTTTCTTCTAGTTATAGCCAGATAATGCCTATCTCCTTCAGGAGATTTCAATAACTATTTAAACTTTTAGGTGATTTTCATGTTTTATTTGCCACTACTTACCATATAAGTTATCTACTATTCTTACCCTCCCCAAAAACAAAATCCTAATAAAACAAGTTATTCATCCAGTTAAAAAGAGTGATCTGGGCCTCACATATTCGACTCTCTCAGCTAAGACGTAAGGGCTCAAGAACTTTTCTTTAACACCAGATGATGGTATTTTTTTAACTTAGGACTTCACAACCAGAAAATATGTTGGGAATGACAAGATATATTTTTAATCCCCTTACCAGCCACTTAGCTGAAGTGTTTATCTGCAGATACATCACGTGGTATCATAGAGCTATAAACAAGGTGCTTCTGGCATTAACTCCCATCCTTTTTCACTAAGGAACTGTTCACCCTCTTAACTGATTGCTGGTTTTCTGTGTTCCATTCCTTGTGGCATCATTTACCAAATCACCCCCTGAATCATGGCCAGCTTTCCCAAAACAGAGAACTCTCACACTGCTTTTCAGCCTCACCTTCACCACCTGTACTCTGGTCCCAGCCACTGCTCTTCCTACTTTGCTCTTTGCAATCTGTTTGCAAAGCGAGGACTAAGATGGGTTTGCACAGCGCCTGCTGTAGCTGCCCGTTCAATCCCCTGTGCTGTGATGTAATATACAAGAAACGTTTCCTGGTTAACGAACCCCCCACTATTTAGATTTACCATTCCATCCACGTTTACCTTAGCTATTCTATTACCATTTAGCACTTTACTGAAATTCTATGATTTAATCATTGCTTATCTAGTTTTTTAGGGACTCTATTTACAACAATGTTTATGAATTATGACACATTTACTGCTGTGTGGGTGGGTAATCATTTTTGTGTCTCTGTTTATCTCAGATAAGGAATAAATAAGGGAGAGGTAAAAACAAATGTAAATTAGATAAGAAAAGTCTTCTCAGGTGTATCAGTTATCTACTGCTGTGTAACAAATGACCCCCCCCTTTAGTGTATTAAAGCAATAATAAACATTTGATAATGCTCACTATCATTTCTGATAATGGTCAGACAATTGGGAATGGATGGATTAGGCAGTTCTGGCTCGAGACCTCCCATGAAGTTTCAGGCAAGATGCGTGCCTGGACTGTAGCATCTGGAGGCTTCACTGGGGCCCAAGGATGGTTTCCTAGGTAGCTGATTCCCATGGCTGGCATGTGGGGGCTGGCTCTGGGCATTAGGCTCCAGTGTTCCCCTTGACGGGGTATCTCCACAGGTTACTTGAATGTCCTCATGGTGGTTTGCTTTTCCCAAAGCAGGAGAAGAAGGAGGAATCTCTCTTGTGACTCAGCCTTGGGACGCACTGTTATTTCTGCCACATACTGTTCATTAGAAGGGCATCAGTGTGCTCAGCCCACATTCAAGGGAAGAGGGACTAGATTCTGCCTTTGGAAGGGGAAAGCCTCAAAGAATTTGTAAACATTTTAAAACAACCACATCACATTCCTGTAATATTTGATTTTTTTACAATACCCATTACTGCCGCAAAATACTGACAATCTATTCCAATTTGCAGCAGTAATTGGTATTGTAAATAGATTGTCAGTATTTTTTTCTTCATCAGTCTCAAAATGTGATCAGAAGGCCACTGGGAGACAAGGTCTTTCCAGGTACACAGAATGGCCTCAGGGTGGACAATGTGATGTGGTCAGTGATGGCTTCCCAGAGTGGTTGATATGTTTAATAAAATTAAGACCATTTGTCGGTGCTGTATATAAAACAATTCCAGTCTTCCCTACTCATTTGACTAAGTGGTTTGTTGTTGTTGTTTTTTAATGGAAAACAGAAACATGACTAGGCCGGTGGTTTATAAACCATAGGTTTTACATGTAACTCAGCTGAAGCTTTTTAAAAAGAAAGATTCCTGGCTCGTAGCCCAGATCTACTAAATTATAAGTTCTAGGGAATAGATCCCTGAGAATTGTTATAGTTTTTTAAAGCTCTGGGTGATTCTGATATTAGAGCCATGTTTGGGAACCATGGCCATACTTCACCAAATTTATTCACCAACTCAAATCACCTGCAAAGAAAATGGGAAATCATTGACACTCTCGTGACAATCAACCTTATTTTGCTTTCAGAAAAGTCTCTCTGGGTTTCTAGGCATTTTCCCAAAAAGAGGCCCTGACTGACAATGACTACTGGTTCTGTAGCTGCGTCCCCCAAGGCAGTAACATGAGGGGCCCACACAGTGGTAAGGGCACTGGCCCAGAAATGCATCCATTGTCCACGCTTCCCAAAGACAATGACTCTCTTTCTTATTAGAGTTGTCCTCCTTTTACCCAAAGGCTTTCCATGCAACCAAGGGAGCATAACAATGGCTGGGAAAGGAAATGTCTTCATTGATTTCCAGTTCGTGAATTGAAGCCTCCATGAAAATGGCACAGGCTTGTTTAACAGTGTCGATTTGTGGAATTGAGGGGAGGAGTGTTAAAACCCATCCATTTCCCCCAATGTTTGAACCACGCTAATGAATTAATCCATAGATAATGGATTGAATTCACTGCAATTACCGCAGTAGGTGAGGCTTGTTAAAAAGAGATAAGGCAACAGACTAAAGAAAACAGCATTTCAGCTATTAACTGAATTTCATCTGGGCTCTGATAATTTAGCCTATAAGTTTCCTTTGAAAGAGAGATTGTGTGGTCCCATGATCAATGTGTAAACCAAATGCTGGAGTTCACCTGTTGATGTTACACTGCGGAAAAATAGGATAATTTTGACAACCATTTTCCAAGCAGCCTGGAGATTCCTAAGATATATATTTGATATAGCCCAGTAAATCTTTAAAAACACAAGGCTTTGATTCCTCCAGACAGGAAGCTCATCCTTGCTTCACCACCACCCCTTATTTATTACCTTAAATTACCCAGTTCCACTGAGAGATCCACATTATTTTGAATAAGCTGCTAAAGAATAAGTGTCCATGGGTGTTACACAAAACAAGGATGATCGCAAAAAATGCTTTATATTTCTAAAGAACTTTGCAGTTGAAAAACAGCGTTATGGAGATCGCTCTCTGCATTTCAGATTTCTGTGCCCATACAGGGGAAGTTTAATACACACCCAAGCCCTCATAAGGCTGCCTTATACAATGTGGAAGCTGAATTTGAGTAGCTCACCTGCATTTATCTTTGAATTCTTACTTCTACCACTGTATTCAGGTCTTTGTTTCTCTTTATTTTTTCCATCAGAAAGCTCCTAAATGATTTCTCCTTCTCCATCTTATATGTTCCTGGCATATGAATTGTTTCCAAAGCCATTGTTGTCATCTTGCTGCCATGCTCAAAAATCTCAGTCGTTTCCCTTACTTTTTGGGGTGATCCAAAATTGGCCATTCAACATGTAAGGCCCTTCCTGATCTCATTTTCCTTATATTCCAACATTGATTTCATTATCTTCCCTCATGGTGCTATGCTTTATATGTTCTTCCTTCTTTGCTCATGTTCTGGATTATCTCCTACTAGAATGGAGATCTGTGTCCTCAAGATACACTCTAAGTCCCAGTCAACGTCTCCTCCTTTCTAAAACATTCTTCTTCTCATGCACATGGATTCTGCTCACCTTTTAATGTTTATTTTTCAAGTCTTATTGTTATTCTGGAATGTAAATGTCTTTTTAATTAAAGTATAGTTAACATACAATATTATTAGTTTCAGGTGTATAACATAGTGAGATTTCACATTTATATACCTTACAAAGTGATCACAAAAAGTCCACTATCTATATGTCACTATAAAAATTTATTGTGATAGCCCAGCCAGTGTAGCCCTGTGATTGAGCGTTTACTTATGAACCAAGAGGTCACAGTTCCATTCCTGGTAAGGGCACAATCCCCAGAGTGTGATGTGCAGGAGGCAGCTGTGGGCTCAATCCCCAGAGGGGGATGTGCAAGAGGCAGCTGAACAATTATTCTCTCTCATCATTGATGTTTCTAGCTCTCTCTCCTTCTCCCTTCCTCTTTGAAATCAATAAAAATATATTTATTAAAAAGTCATTGTGATATTATTTACTTTATTCCTGATGCTGTACTTTATACCCTTGTGATTTTTCTCTATATATAAAAGCCTAATATGCAAAGTGTCCCCTCAGGAGTTCGACCAACTGGGAGTTCAATCACTTGCTATGATGTGCGCTGACCACCAGGGGGCGGCATGGAATGAAGGAAGGCCCCAGCCGGCAGCCAGCAGCCGGTAGCCACTAGGGACCCTACCTGTGCATGAATTTCATGCACTGGGCCTCTCATTATGTTATGTGTGTACCTCTTAATCCCCTGCACTTTTTTGCCCATACCTCCACCACCCAACCTTCTGGCAACTATCAGTTTTTCTGTATCTATGAGTCTGTTTTGTTTGCTTGTGTGTTTAGATTTTTAGATTCCACACATAAGTGAAATGATAAAGTATTTGTCTTTCTCTGACATATCTCACTTTGCTCAACACCCTCCAGGTCTATCTATGTAATGTTTAATGGCAGTGGGGCACAGTCTGGCAGTGTAAAGTGATATAGAGAATATAGGCTTTAGAGTGAGCTGGCCTGGACTTAAATTCTGCTTCTGCCACTTGCTAATTACAAGACCTGAAGCAAATAACCTTCCTGGCTTGAGTTTCATTTGTAAACAAAGGCAGTAATACCTACCTTTTATGAACATGGTGGGAGTTAAGTTAGGATAGAGAAAGCCTTTAGCACAGTGTTATTGTTGCTAATATTCTGTAGTTGACCATCTACTACTGCTGCCCTTATATGACTCATTCACTTTTAAAATATGGTTTTATTGATTTGTGTGTGTGAGAGAGGGAGAGGCGGGCGGGGGGAGAGAATTGATGAGAAACAACATCGATAGGCTGCCTCCTGCATGCCCACTGCCAGGGATCGTGCCCACAACCTAGGCTTGTCCCCTGACCGAGAATGGAACTGGTGACCTCTTGGTGCATGAGTCTATGGTCAACCACTGAGCCACATCAGCCAGGCACTCATTGACTTTTCAGCTATGAGTTACTTGTGTTGTGTTTCAGGTATATTGGCAAGCACCCAAAAGAAGCTTGTGCCATTGAATCTCTACAATTGAATCTGGCATAGAGCTTTCCATAAAGTACTGATAATAGATAATTATCATAACTTATTAAGCACTTACTATAAGTCAAGTACTCTGCTCTATTATCCCTCATAACAATCTAGGAAGTAAATCCTATTATCATCACTATTTTCTACATCAGAAAAGTTGGTCTTAGAGATCCAAGGTCATATAGCATAAAAAAGGTTGACCCAGGCTAAGTAATTTAGTATTAAAAATTTCACTTATAGAAGAATGAAAAATAGAGATAAGTAAAGAGAGACATAGGTATAAATCCAGCTTGACCACTTTCTAGATGGACACCCTTGGGTGGATTCCCTAATCTCTATGGGCCTCAGTCTCTTCGTTTATAAAGGAGGATATTAACAATATTTACCGTCTAGAGTTCTTGTGAGAATTAAATGAGATAACCCATGTTAAAGTACCTGGCAAGTACTAAAAGCTCTATAAATGTTAACTATTAATATTTAATCATTTTTCCCATACAATCTGTGCACTTAAATCTTATACTCATTTTTCGATTAGTTTGTATCACACCACAGTCTCTCTGGACCCAAACAGATAAAGTAAGTTACAGAAAATCCAGGACTGAGCAGGTGCGTGAATTGGCTTTACACTAGAACATAAACCAGGGTGGTGTTTCCCAGACTCTGAACACTTTCAAGGCTCATAGATGGGGTGATAATAACATTCCATGCTCACCTTTGCAGTGCCCAGTAGATACACACATCTGGTTTTCTCATTATTATGGAGAGTCAACTACATTAAGGCAATAAAACTCCCTGGGATTTTGGGAAGTTATTGCTCTTCTTGTGCCTGATGATACCACCCAGGGTGTGTTATAATCACGTGGAAATGCACTACTTGTTATATCTTGTGATTCAGTCTCTATGTAAAAAATTTTTAAAAAGAAGAAGAAATGGGGCAATAATTTTGGAAATTCTAGTTTATTCCTTTGGGTGACATAGAAGGTCCAGGCAATATATGGTCATTTCAGGGACTACTGGTCTCAAAAACAAAATCTCTGATTCGACCCTCACACTTCCCCAAACATTTATTATTTAAAATATAATCACCATGTTTAGGATATTTAAAGGAAAACTGAAACAGTATTCTAGGAATGTACTAAGAGCATCACTTCTCAGAGGGGAAATTAGCAAGGCAGAAATCCATGATCAGCTATTCTCTACCAGGAAAACGCCTGAGTGGGAAATCACTTCCTCAGGAAAAAATGATAAAGAAGATTGATTGTTTTCAATCCACTTAGAAAACTGCTCCCCAATGTTCTCATGTCACCCCAACAGGGTTGTGGGCCACTGGCAGAGATTGCTCCTTTCTCATAGTTCTACTTGTGGTTGTTATTCATTCTTTCACTCATTCAACAGTTACTCATTGAATACCAACTATGTGCCGTGTTCTGTTGTAGCTGTCTAGGATGTAAAGAAAATGAGATCCCTACCCTCTTGATCCTGTATTGTAGTTGCAAAAGATAGCAAATTTGGAAGGAAATAAACACAATAACTTCAGCTAGTGAATTTGGCTATGAAGAAAATACAATGAAATAATTGGATGGAAGATGACAAAGAGAGGGACTACTTCACAGAGGGTGGTCAGGGCAGGCTTCACTGAGAGTGTGACATTTGAGCTGAAGCTTGAACGGTCAGAAGGTGCCATTGATGGAAACATCCAACTGTTCCAGAAAGTAAAAATCACTATAGCAAAGGTCCTAAAATGGAACCCAGCTGGGTGTGTCCAGAGATAGAAAGAAGTTAGACATGGCTGAAATGTAGAGAGTGAGGAGGAGGGGATAGTAGATGATGTAAGTGCACCCAAGTTATATATGGTCTTCCAGGCTTAGCATGGAGTATAACAGAATTTTTACTGCCCCTCCAATGGAGGTCTTTGAAGGTGGAAATTAGCTAACATTTGTTCAGTATCTACTGTATTTCTACTACATTCCACTTTACACCACTTATTTAACCTTCACAAATAATATGTAAAACATCTATACCAGTGGTCAGCAAACTCATTAGTCAACAGAGCCAAATATCAACAGTACAACGATTGAAATTTCTTTTGAGAGCCAAATTTTTTAAACTTAAACTATATAGGTAGGTACATTGTTATTAACTGAATTAGGGTACTCCTAAGGCTTAGGAAGAGCCACACTAAGGGGGCCAAAGAGCCGCATGTGGCTCGAGAGCCGCAGTTTGCCGACCACAGCCCTAGCATACCACTGGTCATGTGGTTTGGTTTAGACCTCCTGACCTTTTCCTCTCTAAAGATAACATCTAGGCTTCAATTGTAGTTCAACTCCAGGCCCAGAAAAGCAGAAAAACCAGACAAGTAACACAGTGGCTGCCTCGGGATCTATTACATTGACTAATGGCAGGGGAGGCAGTTGGGGGCAATCAGGTCGGCAGGGGAGCAGTTAGGCATCAATCAGGCCAGCAGGGGAACAGTTAGGGGGTGATCAGGCTTGCAGGCAGAAGCGGTCCGTGTGGGATCAGGCCTAAACCGGCAGTCGGACATCCTCCGAGGGGTCCCAAATTGGAGAGGGTGCAGGCTGGGCTGAGGGACAACCCCCCCCAGTGCATGAATTTCATGCACCGGGCCTCTAGTATGTTATAATGCCCATTTTACAGATGGGACAAGTACAATTCAGAGAGGTGAAATGATTGCCCATGGCTAGTAATTAAGACCTAGAGATTGAACCCAAGTCTGTTTGACTCCCTAGCCCATGTATTTACACCACACAGCCTAAGTAATTGCTGAATCAATGCTACATACATTCATTCTAAAGAAGTGGATGCCAACTCAGTTACAAACTCATACAAGTATTTACATTTTAAAACAGAAAAATCCAGTGTTGAGAGCAAGGAGATCAATTACTCATGGCAAAGTTTAAAATAAAGATGAGGAGAACTTTTTTTTAAGTCTACAAAGAGCAAAGTGGCTTCCAGGTATGACTTTTGTCTTCTCTATCCTTCCTTTATCCAACCATCAAGTTCTGATGAATTTACTTTATTAGTGCCTCTCTGTCTACTCTACTCTACTCTTCACAGCTGCTACCCCATCCAAGTCTCTGTCAGTTCTCACCTCCATGTAGTCCTGCCAATCACTTCTCTACCATGCAACCAGACCAATCATTCTGAAGTAGAAATTCCATCATTGCACCTGTATTGTACCTTTCTAAATCACTAGGGAGGAGCTTCTCATTTTCATTAGAATAGAGACCAAATTGCTTACCATGGTCTAGAAAGCCTGGCCCTCACTTCCTATGAGCCTCACCTTAGTCTCTGAGTGCCTACTCAGGGACCATCTTCCTTGTCTTCTGATTGGCATTGCTTCTTCCCACTCTAAGCTCATGTCACCTTCCTAAGAAACTTCTCCTTACCTCCTACCCTCTTACCCTTTACCCATTCACTTCCACTCCTCCTTTAGATTTTGCTTCAAACTCTGCTTCATTAAAGTCCTCCCTGACCCCTCAATTCTCTACCACCCCAGACTAGGTCAGGATGCCTATCACACATTCTCATTGACCTTCTTTTTCATAACCCAGATTTTGTATTATTGTGATCTATTTATTTATCGGGTTAGTTATCTGCTCCTTTCCCTT
The DNA here is from genome assembly GCF_000412655.1 of Myotis brandtii. Lineage (NCBI taxonomy): Eukaryota > Metazoa > Chordata > Mammalia > Chiroptera > Vespertilionidae > Myotis > Myotis brandtii. The sequence goes on from NW_005362269.1 coordinate 13,565,966, forward strand.
GATTATGGGTGCCGTGAGGCCAGGAGATGGTTCTGTTTGCCTCACATTGGACCCTCAGGACCTACCATGAAGTCTGCTACTCGGTGCATGTTTAGCAAATTCTTACTAATCCTGGCAATATGTTTACTACCAGAGAAATGACAGTGAGTGGTCCTAATTCTGCCATACCTTGTCTGCAAGGATGAAGTGAGGGTTTTCAACAGCACCCGTGTAGGTTCCCTTCCCAAGCCTTTCAGCCCCCTTGAAAGATCTGTAGAAACTCCCTGTTGAGGAGAGAGAAGTAGAGAGTTGTTGCCCAACTGGTCCCACTGATCCTGACAGCATTTGTGAGGCAGAGTGTCCTGGACCCAAATATACCAGGTAACCCCACAGGAAAGAGAAAGCTCTCAGAGAAAATCGTTCCATATTCTTGCTGAATAAAGTGGCCTGTTACGAAGTATGTGAACACATATAAACGTAATAAAATGCCAAAGTGACACTGGAGCAGAGAATCAATAAATCTACTCAGCATTACATGTTGAATCAGCTTTTTAATACCTATTTGTCAGGCAGCCACCCACCAGTGCCATAGTGAAATAAAGCAAGTTGAGAAATAAACCAATTATGGGTTCTGAAGTGATTAAACTTCCCCTCCTTTACTTTTTTGGATTCAACGTAAGTGACTGTTATATGCATGTTTGCCCACACTTGCATGCACACACACACTCAGGTATATGTGTAAAGTATCCAGCACAAGTAGGTACTATAAAAATCTACCTATTTTTATTCAACATAATTCTTTATTTACTTATTCACTCATTCATTCTTTTTCATTATTATTATTCCCTTAAGGGAAATGCTCTACTCTTGTTTACATTGACAAAAACAAACAAACTGAAGTTGATATGGCTTTACAAACATTTTATCACTTCAAAATATAATTTCTCAGTCACTATCTGATATCATATTCTGAAGTAAAATCGACAGAATTTAAACATTGCAAGTAGGGAGCTAGTAGAAGGAGAAATTGAAGATACTTGCAAGCTTTCTAGATTACATAGTAAAGAATATCACTGAAAGAGCAAACCTAGGAGGAAACAAGTTTAGCTTTGGTATTTTGAGTTTGAGTTTGAGGTGTTGGTGAAAGGCAATAACTGAAGTTAGAAGTTCAAACTGGAGCTAAATATTTGGTATCCAGCAGCATTTTGTAACGACCCAGAAATGGAAATAGAAAAGGCGATAATGCAGAACCTGAGTAGGCTCCCTAAGTAATCCGGGCGAAGAGATTTATCAGATATGGCCTCTCTGCTCATAGAGTTTACATTCCTATCAGGTTGATGAGACATACTTGTCAACACTTACGTGTTCATAAAAGTTTTGAGAAGAAATATTTAGGGCTAGAATTGTTGGCAAAAGCTTTCGTTAAAAAAAAGTTAAGACTTGAATTGGCCCTTGAAAAATGAGTGGAATTTAGAGAGGAAACCTCTTAGAAGACATTCAGGGATAATTGGAACAAATCAGTCAAAATATTCTTGAAAACACATGGCAAATACTGGATTTAATCCAAGCACATTTTCTCCATAATATCAGGTAGAGTCTCACTTGAAGCTCTCCAAGTATTAGCTAAAGGGATCTTCCTAAAGCAGAAATGAATTGGTGGTGCCAATGGACCTAACCATTTGTGTGGTTTAGCTTCCCTCCTGGAAATGTAATTTTAGCAGATGAGTTATACCCTCCCGTGGCTTCCTCCCTCTGTTCTTTATTTTCTTCCATCCTTACACAAATATTAATTAGTAACCTTGTATGATTTAGGTACTGTAACCTCCTTTAAATATAATCCTTCAAAAGAGAGACTTGATTCCTCAATGGAAATCCATCCCCAGAAATATAGCTCAGAGAACAAAATAGACCGTTTTGTAATCCTGATGTGAAAGGCTGTATTTTTTATAACCAACAGCAATTTTGCTTTGGATCATTGATTCAATCCCAAAAGAGAAATTTCCTCCTGTTGCATAAGGAATGATTGGGCTTTTCCTGAGCAATTGCTTTGGTCTGTATTGTGTAGACCAGGGGTGTTGTAACTGCTTGGGCTTCCTCTTTGAGTTGGTTGCTAGAAAACTTGGGTTTTGGAAACAAATTTGTGGCTCAGATGTACTGACTCATAGGTACCAAGGTTGTGACATGGGATTCAGAAGAGCTCAGCAAGGGATTCTGATGATCCAAGAATTTTTGAAAACCCTGGCTTTTGTTTCTGTTTGTAAGACACTTACATTTTATGACTATTTGGCCAATGATTGCATTCCCATGTAGACTAGGGAAGCATATCCAGGTTATTGCTACAAGCTAGGCATTCTGCTGATATGGCATAGACTTTGAAAATAATTTAAATGTTAAAATCTCACAAAATTAAGAGAAAATATCTGTAAAATTAGAAATTCTCTTTTTGGAGTCTTAGAGGTGCTTAAAAGTGTTAAGGTTCATGTGATTATTTTTTATTATACAAACCACATAGTAGGCTCTATAGATGTATGGGAGTTTGGCTGAATTTATTTTTTTTAAGAGAGACAGAGAAAAGTTAAATGACTTGGTCAAGGTCATCCAACTACTTAGTTGTAGAATTACCTCTTGTGCTAGCACCCATGTCTTCTGATTCATAGTCCAATGTTCTCTCTGTAGTCCCAGCTTCATAAAGAAAATTGATGGCTCTGTAAATAAAGTTCTTTTACCATGTACTTAACTTTAAGCAATCCCACCTGAATCCCCTAAGTTCTCCAACTTACTCAGCCAGGGAGGAACTATTAAACAAAACTTAAATGCATCAAAAGCCTCCCAAAGCATTCATTTGTCCTTGAAAATACTTTTTTTTTCTTTGACTACAGTCAAAGAGATGAACACCAAAAAGAGATTATTTAATGAAGTAAACTAAAAGATTTAGACATTGGTTTTAATGGATGGCCCCATTTTGGGCAAGTCAAAATGTTAAGAGATACTGACATATTGAAGTCCCTATGGAAAAAATCCCATATTTTAAAGTATTGACATTGCCATTGTCTAGGGCAGTGTTTCTTGAATATGTTGTAGAAATGAGCTATTGAACTTCCTGTCACTTACTTTATTGCATACTTGTTAATGCTGTATACATTTAATAACATGTAATATAGTAGATGTAATATAGCAGTACATAATAACTATATAATAAAAGCCTAATATGCTAAGTGTCTGACCATTCACTTGACCATTCGCTGTGATGCACACTGATCACCAGGGGGCAGACAATCCGACCGGTAGGTTAGTTTGCTGCTGGGGTCCAGCCGATCGGGACTGGGCGAGATGGGCCAGACACACCCTGGAGCTTTCCCATGGTTCCTCCCTGGCCCCAATCGTGCACCAGTGGGGTCCCTCAGCCTGGCCTGTGCCCTCTCACAATCCGGGACCCCTTGGGGGATGTCAGAGAGCCAGTTTTGGCCGGATCCACACAGGCCAGGCCAAGGGACCCCACAGGTGCACGAATCTGTGCCCCGGGCCTCTAGTATATATATAAAAGCCCAGCGACCAAACAGCAGAATGACCAGAACAACCAGAATAACTGGTTGCTATGATGCATACTGCAGTTGCCAACTGGCATGATCCAGCTCGATTGCCACCCCCTCAACTGCCCACAGCCTCTCCCCCTGGCTGGCCCCGCCTGTGGCCCCTCCCCCATGCCCCCCCCATCAGGCGCCATCAGGGCGGGTTAGCTGGACCCCACCAGTGCACAAATTCATGCACCAGGCCTCTAGTCTATAATAATAATAAATGTGTAATATGCTAATTAGATCGGACGTCCTTTGGGACGAAGCCGGCGCTGCCAGGGAAGCCCAGGTCCCCGGTGTCTGCCTGCAGCCAGAAGGAAGCCCAGGTCCCAGGTGCCAAAGGGAAGCCGGTGCCGGCAGCCGGGGGAAGGAAGGCCTACTCTTGCAGGAATTTCATGCATCAGGCCTCTAGTTTATAAATAAGTGACATACACTGTGGATTTGTGACTGTTTAAAAAGACTGATAGGAACACATGAGTAAGAATAGGTTTCAGACCACTGACAAGAGTTCTCAAAACTAATTCTTTCATTGTTCCTCTCCAAGGACACAGAGGAACAAACCATCACATGGAGTTTCTTCCTCCCTTTCTTCCTCCTTTTTTCTTCCTTTGTTTCTTTCTGCCTTCCTTTTCTATTTTTTTCTAAAAACGTTCTCTAAATGGTTATCTGTTTTCTTAGTAGACCAAATTTTAAGAAGCAGCTCTTTGAAAGTTGAACCGATCACAAGTACATGAAGTTCAAAGAATTTCCCCTATTCTCCAAACTCAGTAGTTTATCAGCACTTTATCTCAAAATAATTTCTGAAACATCAGAAACTTTTTCCAAGTATAGAATTTTTACTATTATTTACTTATTGATACAGTCTGTTTTGTTTTGTTGTTGTTTTTGTAAACACACACTCAACTTTAAATACTTGGCAAGAAATATATGTGGAAGAATTTTTTATTTATTATTATTAACCAGTTATTTCAATGTATGTTTCAGCCTAGTTTTTATAAAAGGCCTATTTAATTATTTTTAAAAGTTTAATTTATCTTCTCACAAGAGGATTTCCACATATTTAAAAGATTTTTTCTTTAAAGAAACAAATCAATCTCTTAGCTGATTATGGAAAATTCTAAGTATACAATAATTAGATTTGAGAGGATTCTCTTGGAGATGCAATTTAAAAATTCTAAATGCATGATACACACTTCTGTGAAAAGCATAATAATCACCTATACAATTAGCTAAATGATTCTCTTGAGTTCAAGAATATAAATTGGTGAGTGGCTATCTGCATTAATCAGGCAATTTCCATGTTTTACTTTGGGATGTAGACTTTTAAAAACATTGCTTTGTGGGTTTTATTTTAAATAATAACTCATTGAAATGGAAGGGAAATGTTGATTTAATCCATGCTTCCGTGGCTTAATATTTGTCTGATTTTTGAGGGATTTAGCATTGTGCCTCGGGGAATCGTGGAGGAGAGGGAAAAGCCCATCAGAAGCTTCTGGGATTAGTTTGTTCATTAATTTCATTCATTCATTCTCTTTCTCAATGTTTATTGAATGCCTTTCCACACCACAACCCTGTATGTGAGTTGTGGACTCAAGCATAAAAGCTGTAATTGCTGATTTGTGAAGCATCAACTTAAGATGATAGGCTGACATTTGACATGAGAAAAGAACAGTAAAGATACTAGATTTATTTATCATTTCTTCCAACTTATTTTCATAATTATTTTATTTCACATAACTAGAAGATAACCACCAATTCTTAAATTCTGTTTGAGACACTATGCCAGGCACTTTAAATTTATTCTATGGCTTTCGACTCCCTTGCAAGGTTGATATTCTGGCACAGCATAAGAGTTAATAATGGACTCAGAATGCCATTGACTGAGTCCAAAATCTGGCTCACTCCTCTTAACATCTGAATGATCCAGAGGAATCGTTTGCTCTCTCATTGCCTCTGTTGCTCATGTGCAAAAGGAGAAAAGTTAAATCACCTATGTCATAAGGCTATTGTACAGCTTCAGTGAGATGGTAATATACCAAGAACTTTGAACAGTGAACTTAAAACAAAGAATTTACAGCAACATAAGTGTTCGCTATCACTCTGGAGTTTGCTGTTGCTATTTGCTTTTTAATTGATGAGAAAAGAAATATTAGTATTAGAAACAGAGTTTATTTACATATTGATTTTGCCATTTCACCAGAAGAGATGTTGATTTGGTCTTTGAAGTTGGTGTGATTTCAAGTAAGAAAGGGAATTCCAGGAAGAAGGAATGAAATAGATGTAGCCATGGATGTATGATAGCCTGGTATAAGTTTACCGGAAAATTAGTAATTTGTGAATCTGAAATGCAAGGTATCTGGCAACGAGAATAAAATGACCAGACAATAAAAGATCTTTAATGCTATAATTTGGTGTATATAGACAGAGAGAGAGAGAGAGAGAGAGAACACAAACATGCATGCAAATGGAAAATTCATTGACTGTGATAATATTTGGTTCTCAAGTTATTATTTTCTTTTTAAATTGTCCTCATTAGATAATCTTTGCCCTTATCAAAAGCTGATCTGAAAAGGAGCCTCAGAAACAAAGGAAATACTTAGGGGCAAACGATCACTTCATTTACGCTCAATAGTGCTGAAAGTCAGGATAGCAGCCATCAGTAAAATAGATCAAAAATTAGACTGAGACAAAAATTGCTAGCCCAGGCACAGAATTAATTTTCTGATTGATTATGAGGAAGTAGAAGCTATAGGACATAACATCAGCTGTATTTCAGGGACCCTGTACATTTCTTCTAATTTATAAAATATAATAAATGAATTGCCGAGGAAGAAGGATTAGTTGTCAGCTCGTAGACTGTGAAGGATAAAGCAGTCCTGTCTTCTCCTGATGTCAGTTGATCTATTAAATTAACAAGCATATAGATAGATTATTTAAAGATCAATTTAGCCAAGAATTGCTTTCAAATGAATACATCAGGCACCAAGCCTGTTTTCTGAGATCGTTTAGTAATTGGAATACATATTACATGCAACTTCTCATCACAGGGCTCGAGCAGTTTCAATCAGGCTTTGCTCTTTCTGCAAAGTGTGTGAAAATCAAAAATGAGCAGGTCCACTTCATTATGTATAATGAGGAGATCTGTAGTTACTCTGTAAGTAATCGCCCAGAAGAATTACTAGAAAAATTCTTCCTGCTTGCATTACTGGCACTGGGCTAACACTTCCCTCTTAAAAAATCTTTTCAGCATGAAAGTTTGGGAATTAAGTTTCTAATAAACTTCGAAAGTCCAACAGCTGTGAGTAATTATGATACAAGCATATCAATCCATGTGCAAACAGAATTATTCCGTAAGCTCCAATCCTCTTGCTAACCCTTCACTGCAATAATTAAGCACACTCTAATGAGTTTGTTAGCAATTTCCATATGATTTCCCCCTAATTATTATTTGAGTTGCCCATGTTTATAATACTTAGTAATATCCTTAAAGTATCAATGGTGAAGGCAGAGTTTTGGCTGGTGAATTAATTTGTATGTTCTCATTCATATGCTAAACAAACTAGGGGAAAGCATTGATTTAACAGTCAAAATTTTTGAAATTGCTTTTTGCATATGTATATGCTCACTTTTATGTACTTATTCAACACCCATGGAACCAGTGGGTGATCTCAGCCTGAATCAGGCCACGATTTTCTCTGCTTGAAGACCTCCAGTTCTTAACATGCCCTTTAAGATTCTAAATGACCTGTGCCCTGGCCAGTGTGGCTCAGTTGATTGAGCATCGTCTCATGCACCAAAGGGCTGCTGGTTTAATTCCCAGTCAGGCCACATGCCTATGTTGTGTGCTTGATCCCCAGGAGTGGGCCTGCAGGAGGAGGCAGCTGATCGATGTTCTTGCATCGATGTTTCTCTCTCTCCCCCAACCCTTTCCCTTTCTCTCTCTCTCAAAAAAAAAAATCAATGAAATGTTTAATAAATGAATGAATGGATGAATAAATGATCTGGCTCTGCCTACCCTTCTAAACTTTGTCATTTGCTTACTCACCCAGCTCCAGGATATGACTTTCTTCTGATTTCTCACAAAAGTAAAGCTGGTTTACATCTTCGGATTTTTATATTTAGTATTGCTTGCCTTATACATGCTTTCCCCACCACTTATGTGGCTGCTCCTTTTTGTCGTTCAAGGGTCTAGGAAGACTCAGTTACAGTAGTGCTTTAGTCTTTCTCTATCCTCTTACTCAATTTTATTTTATTTTTAAATAGCATCACTAGTTTAAATGAACTAGTTTATTAATTTAATCTTCTATCTTGCACCTCAATGTAAGCTTCATGACATTTAAGAATGTCATGTCAGGGATCTCGCTCATCTCTTTATCTTTAGGGCCTAAAACCATGCCTGGTGCAGTGATTTCTTAATGAATACTCTGTCAGTGAACAATTAGATGAATGGAGACACTGGAGCATGAAGGGATATCAACTATCTGGTCTATGCCTCATTTTATAGATGACTGAGCCAAAGTCTATTTACATCCATTATTTGTCACCAAAGGGTAGAGCCTGTTAGAGCAGACCTGGGAAACTAGGTCCCAAGATTCCTCATTTCTGGCCCAATGCACTGCCATTATGCTACTTGCCTTCATTTTCATCTATCTGGTTGTGCCTGTTGAAATTTATGTTTACAAACATGATGTCTACACTAGTAAAATTTAAAGATTTGAGATTTTGAATCAGAATCACACCAATTTCAGTCCTTTCTAGCCATCAGGGTTCCCATGGATCATATCGCCACGTGCAACTGCACAGTTTTCAATCATCTATACATTAATAACAGCTTCCAGGTTGGTTTCTTTAATAGCTTTATTGATGTATGTTTTATGTATCATAAAATTGTCCCATCTGTCTGTATAATTCAATGATTTTAGTAACTTAATTGAGATACCATCCCCATAAGTATTAGAACATTCATTTTTGTCCCCCAAATAAGATCCCTCTAGCTCATTTACAGTTACTCCCCCATCCCCACACCCAGGTGACCATGAACCTACTTTCTGTAATTATGAATGTGTCTTTTCTGGACATTTCCTATCAGTGGAATCATGCAAAACATGGTGTCTGCTGTCTGACTTCTTTTTCTTGGCATAATCTTTTTGAGGGTCATCCATGATGTCACCTGTGTCAGTTGTTTATTCCCTTTTATTGCTGAATATTATCCCAACAGATTCTGTTAAAAAATGTTAAGGGCCTATATTTATTTAATCATATGTATACTAAAACACATTTCCAAGGAAGAACAAGATAGATCCATTTCAGAATAGTTTGATGCTCTCTATCTCAGGTAACATAGCTAATTATACGTTCTTTCTTATTTGTCCATCTTGTAAGGAAAACACCATGTTAAGTGTTGGCCGTCCTGGTGCACCTTGGAAAAATGATTTTGCAATAGGCTATTCAAACCCAGAGTGGTGAAGATCTGAAAGCAATTTCTGTGCTTGAGAAGTGCGAGGCATTCATTTGGAGAGTGCTGTGATGCAAATATGTGTTAAGTAATGTAATGGAGTTAAAAATTATCCTAGTATTAAGATGAGTCATAGGGACCTGAAAATAAGTAGAAGATTCATTACTTTTAATATTTGAAAGTAAATTAATTCAGTATCTCATAGTTTCCTTGATTTCATTTTCTTTCATATTCTAATATCATGTCAGAGAGATTGCTGCAATATTTACATATTGTCTTTGCTGCATGCAATATACTTACCCTCTCAAATTACCCACCTGGATCCATTTAATTTCATAATGGGTTTCTTTGGAAGTTGAGTTGTGGAACGTCATAAATGTTCAGGGAAAGCATGCCACTGTGGACTCAGAAATTATATGAAAGAGCTTCCAGTACACATGCTAAATAAAAATGGGTCATAGAAAGTTTATTAACTAAACAAATTAAACCAGCTGGGTAATGGGTGTTTCACATGAAGTTCCTGGAGCAGCATAAATGTCCTTTGCAACGAAAGGTTTAAGTTCATGTTTTTTGCACATAACATTTGCCTTTTTCTGTTTACCCAGTTTCTCTTCTAAGTGGGGCAAACACTATCTTCCACTCCTTAGGGTAGAAGAGGTTCTTTCAAGGACAGTGGGGATTTCAGAAATTCCGGAGGACTGGGAAAGGGTCCGTAGGTGGGTTCGTGGTCACCAAACAATCATAGTAAGGGTAGAATGAGGCACTCAACAAATGGAAGCTACTATTATATATCAGACACAGTGTTGTCGTTATTGGGAGGGTTCCATGAGATAAATGCCTTATAATGCAACTTCTATTGCTGTTTCACTAAGCAAATGAAGAAACTGAGACTCAAAAAAGTCAAGTAACTTCTCCAAAATCACTAAGCTAGTAAGTTTCAGAGCCAGCCCTTTACACTAAACTCTGTCTAATCTTAAAGCCCATGTTCTTAACAATTATGCTAAACTGTCTCTCAAAATAGCGGGCAGGAGACCTGCCCTGCCCCACACGCACACACACACACACACACACACACACACACACACACACACACGCACACATGCACACACGCACACACGCCCCTGCTGGCTGCCAGACTGCGTTAACAAGTCAAATGACCTCTAAGGTCTCAGTTTATCAAGCTAAAGGATAAGCCATTCATTCTACACGTGGTGCCTTTTCTTGAGTCGAATCGATTTTTCACTTCCCTAATCTCTTGAAATTAATACTCATGGCCAGAGGAGGGAAGAATCAGGAATTCCTTGTTGGGATGGAAGGAGATTCCAGCAGTGAGGAAGAAGCAATGTGTAAACAGGGAAGAAGTGGAAGGGAGAAGGATGACGGTAATGAACACCAACATACAGGCTTGGACTGTTGCAGTTGCCACAGGAGTCTTAACAAGCACCAATCAAATTAAGCTTGACAACCCCCCAGATATTCCCCCTCAATCTCGGAGGCTTCTTTGATGCTGTTCATGAGAAAATCCTGTGTGTTCTTTGCCTTTTGTCAGGGACCTGTCATTTAGAGAGCAAACTTGTTGTTGTTGTTTTATGCAAACATGAAAGATTAAAAGGAAATAGACAATGAAGCTTTAAAGAATGCTTTCAGCCCTCTCTGGTTTGGCTCAGTGGATAGAGCATTGGCCCGTGGACTGAAGGGTCCCGGGTTCTATTCTGGTCAAGGGCATGTATCTTGGTTGCAGGCTCTGGCCCTGGTCAGGCATGTGCAGGAAGCAACCAATCGATGTTTCTCTCTCACGCATCCATGTTTCTCTCTCTCTGTCTCTCCTCTCCTTTCCACTTTCTCTAAAAGTCAATGGAAATATATCCTCCAGTGAGGATTAACAAAAAATAAATAAATAAAAGAATGCTTTCCTTACCACGTCGGTGGATGCTATCCAGTTTAAATAAGAGTTTCACAGTATATCATCAATGTCAGTTTAGAGAAAGAAAGGTCAAAAAGTTCAACTTTGATATCTTTATATTTTCACAAAGGTTATTCCTGAAGGGGCTATATGTAAAAAGAAACCAAAAGAATATATATCACAACAACAACAAGAAACCTTTTCCTGTATTCATTCCATGTAATGGGTTTCGCCTTGTCGTTATTCTTTTCTGCAAAAGGGTTGTGCTATTATCCTTGGGTATTATTTTCTGATGCTATCAGTGTAGTGGGTCATTATCGAAGAGCTGGCTTATTTCTGGAAGGTGTTATTAAATGTTGTGGAGCTATGGTTATTTCCATTAAAATGCCAAAAGAAAGGAGAAATGTGAAAATGCAAGAAGTAGTTCTGAGGAAGCCAAGCTGAACCGTGGAAAATGGAACAATTTGGTGCTAAAACTTTGAGTTGTGGCTAAATTCTTTCTAAAGGAGAGCCTGCTCCGCTTCAGTGGCTATAGCCTGTTCCACTACACAAAGGCGACAGGGCAGGGGACACAAAGGCTAAGCAGGTGATATAAATGAGTGAACCAGGCTGACTGGTCATAGAGACACGGGAGCAATAAGAACATTCCACATTCCCCCTCACTCTATTATGTGAAAAATAATAGCACAAGTTTAAAAGTAACAGACATTCAACCCCAGTGTCAGACATATAATTGGGAATAGAAAGACTATGGCAAGCCAAATGGCTCATGAAAAGGACACAGTTGTAATTCAACTCAAGCCAATTGCTCCTTCCATCCTTTTCAAAATCTCAGTCAAAATTCGGAGGAAGATAAGGTTGGATGCAGCTAAAGGGAGAGAAGGCAGCAATCGGGAAGCCCTTTAATGCCTGGGTAGGATCTGGAACTACTGGACAAATTCTCTATGTATCTCTTGCAGTCAGTGTGGAAAGGTCACAGAATTCCAAGGGTGGGGTTGGATGATATAAAAATCCAGCATTTGCTAAATAATTAGTCAGTGCTATGTTCAATGATTTCAAAGAAGGAAAGCAGTCCTGAGGCATTACAGCCCACAGAAGGGCCATAAAGACTGAAATTAGCATAGTAGCATTGGAAACTACCAGGCAGATGGGAAGTTAGAGGAGTTGATGGGTTCAAGATGGGGGTAAAGACCCAAGAAGGTATGGTGTTGACAGAGACTCTCAAGAAAGATGTTGGCTCCGCTGACAACATTGGTCCATAACGAAAGGAGCACGTTTCCCAGGGAAGATGCTGAGTTCATTCAGCGTATCATGGATTATTTCACATGGGCAGACATAGCCAAGGTCAGGACGAGGGAAGTGAGAAATAACCGTCTGCCCTGGAGGATCCCCATAGTCTGAGCCCCTCCTGTAGAAGGTTCTTGTAGGTTCAATGTTAGTTCTTTTGAGCTCAAGAGACTGGCAGAACCCTTCCCACGTTAGAAACTTGAGCCCTATCCTGACTTTCCCTTTCATTTTTCTCCTGTAGTCAACCCTTAGGTACATTTTGACAGGTCACCTGGAAGCTTTGTTCCAAGGAATTCTGCAAAGGCTTTGGCTATAGATTTTCCCTGCCTAAAAGACAGTCCCCAAGATCTGCTTGGAGATTATATATATAATCTCAAGGATATATATATATCCTTTCACAAGGATATATATATATCCTTGTGAAAAACCACAGAAACTAACTAGCAGTCCCCAAGATCTGCTTGGAGATATATATATCCTTGTGAAAAACCACAGAAACTAACTACTGGTGTGAATGAAAGCAAGGGAACCAGACCAATCAGGTACGTGTCAGATGGCATGTGAAAACGACTTAGTAAGTATGTTAGGGAAAAGGACCATTTCTGCACAGAGACTTGTGCCCAGGCTCATGCCCAGCGCCTGGCTTAGACTAATGATTGAAAGCCAGCAATACTCTTTCCTTTTATAATAAAAGTACACACACACATACACACACACACACAAAATATTTGAGCAAACTAATAATCAGGAATCCTACTATATGGTGATACACAAAAGAAAGGAATGAACATTTGTTCATCATATACTGTATGCCAGGCACTGCCCAGTGTCTTTTTACCATAGTGACCCTGTTGTGTGTTGGGAGTGGTCGCAGGGATGGAGACAACAGAACTGGATATTATAAACCTAGACCATCCTGGAAAATCTGGACCATATGGTCCCGTAGCTGCACCTTCCTCGTTTTCTTCTCACAGAGCTTGAAAACTCCAGCAAGTCATTTGGAAGTCTGTTTGATGTTGGTCTCTGGTGAGAAGCAGTGTGACGGTTCGCTAGCTGCAATCTGATGGATGTCTGTCTGGGAAGGAGGCGGGGGATGGATGGGGTGCAGGGGGACCCCTCACTACAGGCTTTGATCTGCCTTGACTCCTCTTGGAATATCTCACCTTTTGATGTTGGAAATCAGTTAATTACTAGTCGACATTGGTTTGAGGGACTAGGAAACAGTTTGAGGGCTCTGTTCTCAAACTGCCTGTACTTTGATCTGAGGAACTTTAGGGCAGTTTTCCAGAGCAGTTCAGGTGCATGAGCGAGCTTAGTCCATGGCCCCTCTCTAGTGGCAACCCCAATTTTGTGCCTCTTGTCCTACCATGGTACCATCCCAATGTAGCATGCTTCTTCTCCTTCAAAGCCTTGGCAGTTTCATCACTAGTAAGTAACGACTTTTCGGATCAGATTGTTCAGTACCATTCCCACTGCAGGGACCCAACAACTTGATAATTCCTTCTTTAGATCTCAATTTGCAACTCCCATCCCTCTTTTGTGTGTAACTCCTAGTTAGCATTACCCTGTAACACAGTCTTGATTTGTAAGACAGTATGTTAAATAAGTGGCTTCTGAGTCAAATTTCCTGCCCTTTGCTTTGTTGATGCAAGTTAACCTCCGAGACGTTGACCTGAAAGGCTGAGCAATGCTCAGGGGTTTGATGGGCAGGTGGTGTAGGAGAACTCGGCTCTCCTTCCTCTTCCAAACAAGGCAATACCACCTGGCACCTTGCCTAGTCATCCAATTCTCCTAATGAACACGTTTCCCCAGTCTGAGGCCCTTGCATTGTGACCATGCCACAGGGCTGACAAAGAGGTAATTTTCAGTGTTCAGAAAAAAATAAAGGAAAAGAAAAACACATGAGGAAACCTTCTGAGAGTGTGTTTTGTTCTTATGTCATGGCCCATTATGGCATTTTCGTTTTAATTGCACGTGAAACCCATTTAAAGAGGTGGTATAATGTTACTGCTCCCTTGGAAAAGAGACAGGAGCACTAGGGATGTGTTTCAGAGGAGCCCATTACTACCCAGGCTGTCACCATCATACCTTAAGGGTGCTAACATTGTATTAAGTATCTTAGCAAATGTAATACATTTGATCCTCTTGTCTAGGAATCCCTTGTCCTTATATAAGTAGTAGATTCATATCAAAGCAGCTCAGGCAACAGAGTTCTGTGAGTATTTCAAAGATAAAATATGCATTCCTATGCATGGGCATTTTCTAGGTTTTCAAATGGAAATTAAGCCATATAGATAAAGCTTGCATCCAAGGGGACTGGAATTACTCATTTAAAAGGATGGTTGATAAGGTTTTAATGTTTGGTTTTGTTCTCTTTACTCTCACCCCCACCATGGGAAATAGCATATCCTGCAAAGTGTTTTAGGACTTTCTGACCTTCTGTAAGTAATCGTGAAAGTCCCCAAGGCCAGAGAAATGAAGCCACAGGGTCTTTCTCCATAAAATCAATTGTGTCCCCTTGGTCTCAATATCTATGCCCTTCTGTAGAAAGCAGGTTTGTTTCCCAACTGAAAGAATTTCCCTTTTCCTTTGATTAAGACTTATTACAATGCAGTTGGTTCTATTTGTAAGAGTTGCTCAAACAAAATGAAGCCCTTTTTTTGTAACATGAAGGGTTCTTAGAAAACCAAAAACAATAGTTGCAGATAGTAAAACCAGGTGGTGTTGGGAGGTAAAATAACATCAAAAGGACACTTAAGAAGCAGAAGTGACACAGAAGATTAATGGCTTATATTTGTACTGTGAATATATAAGTAGAAATTGATCAGCTATGGACTGTAAGGTTCTGTCACCTGGGTTCTCCGTGACAATGGTTTCACAGGTAGGGAAATGGTCAGTCTTATGGTTCAACCACTCTGTAATACATGAAAGCCAGAGAATATAAACAAAACCATCTAAATAGTCTTTGTCTTACTAATCGTTAAGACTTGGAAGTAAAGACAAAATCATGGTGTCATCATTTTTCATATAGTAAGGGTTATATTAATTATTACCATGGGTACAACATAGAAGATGATGACAAGGGGTATCAACATTGTACTTTGATAAAAGGGTGTCCTCATTTCATGGGAAATCAATGTTATTAATCCTATTTGAAATTTGGCTTATTTAAAGACTTTCAACAGTCTTTAAATAAGAGCCCTCTCACACTAATTTCCTTTGCAGGTCAATGTCTTCATTTGAGTTTGCACATTCACATATATGTCAGAGCCAGGCAAAACATGTAGAAACAAAGTGTAAGGCTGGATAGCTGATGACTCATAGTAAGTGAACTCAGCCTCAGAAAAAACAGTTGTCTTACTCCTGACTTGTTTCACTCTTTATCGTTAAGAGACCGTCTAGGTCACTATAGCTCCTGAATGCATGACATTCTACTATAAAGATAGATCCCAATTTACAGCTTCAACCTGTAACTCTCAAGATCCAGTTAAGTATTAGCATAGAAAGAGACCACATGATAGCATGAAAAAGTCAGTGTACCCCGTGTGACTCAGCCTGTTCGCTGTGTCCACCTCTAAGTCTAAGTGCCTGAGGGATCTTGGACAAATTATCTGAGATCTTTGTTCCAATATATGTCAAAACAAAGAGGTATTTCTGTTCTGAATGCACTTAGCTTCCACATTTTTATCTACTACATGCATTACCCAAAGAAATTCTGGTCAGTCCTATCTTGAAAAATTAGCCCGAGTCCACTAGAAGCAAGTATAGCATAGTGGTGAAGAGCAGAGGATGTGGGCATTGCATTTGGATGTCATCATTGCCTTTCTCTCCAGCTACTTCATTATCTCAGCCTCAATTCTGCAGCTGTAACATGGACGAAAGATCCTATTTCACTAATCCTGTTCTCTTCCCCTGCAGTCTCCTCCCCCTGTCAGCACTTAATGGTAGAGTTTTGTTCTGTTTTATTTTCATTAAAGGTCTAGAAGGAGGACTTTGATCAATGAACCTAGGTTTAGATTGAGAAATCAAGGATTATGGATCTATCTCTGGGACTGGCAATTTCACTCTATAGCACCCACAGTCATCTTTTAAAATTTTAAATAAAATCATATCATTCCTTTGTTTAAAAGCTAGCCATGGTTTCTCACTGTACTACATTTAAAATAAAATTAAAATTCTTCAGCATATTTAACAGCAATTTTTGACTTAGGGCTCCTTTCTTCCACTGTCTTCCTCCTCACCACCTGTATCCTCTTCCACAAATTCAGTCCCCTCCTCTTCCTGATCTTCCTCCTTCAGGAGGACAGATTTCTAGACCCATATTTGTGCTCAGTCCATACGTGCATTTCTAAGAGCTAGTGGAACGAATCCCCCTTGAATTTTAGTCGGCATGTCCAAGCTGTAATTAATCATATTCTTCCTTATGCCACTGTTACTGGACTCAAGAGGTCCATTTGCCTGTGTGCATCAAAGCCCAGTCAAACATGAAAAAGAGTTTGCAGTGAAGAAACTAAGGGTTTTTTAGTTGAGGAAATGATGCCAAACCCAGAGTCAGGGGTATGCAAATACTCAAATGTATTTGCTCCCCGATGGCTTCCAGGGGATGCGTTATAGAGGAGGAAAATCATTAGCCATGGTGGCTAAAGGAGTTGAGGTCCTGGGCTCTACTGACTGATTGGGAAGGAGTGGTTGACCATTATATCAAGTCCTGATGTCCACCATGGCATTGCTCTTTCTATTTTCAGGAGGATGTGGTCTCTGGGTCATTCTGTTGTCATGGGCCTTGGGCTCAAACACAACTGAAGTCAAAATGTTATCTTTAGTTTGACAGAAACTCTGTTTCTGTGGTTAACAGACCTGAGGCTTTGTTCTTAAGACAGTTTGATGCCAACCAGAATCTCATGGCCTAAGGGCTTAGTGATTAAGCAAGGGAGTGGATTGATGGAAGGGTCTTGTTAAAGAAATGGAGTTTCTGCAAATGGAGTTTCACTAAGCACTGCGGCTTCTGACTTCTATTAATGTCATCTCTGTTTTTACAAGCAATCAGATTCACAATCTCCTCCCTTTTTACTCCACACTACTTGCTCCCTTTAAATGCTTAAGTTTCTATTTATACCTTTATTTGTACTTTCCCTGTCCTATTGCTATTATTTTCACTCAAATCAAGTCCTCAGGACCTAAAATAGTGAAATGACCTCCCAGTGGTCATCTAAATTCTCCTTCATTTCTCTCTTTCATTGTAAGATTAATTTATTTTCTGGAGCATAGCTCTGATCATTTAATGCTCATGCTCTCAAACATGTGTTAGCTACATAATAAAGTCTAAACTCTTTAGCCCGACTTTCAAAGTCCTGTACAATATAACCCTGACTACTTGTCAAGGCTGGTTTCCTGCTTTTCATTCATTATTCTATTTATTCATCCCTTTATTTTTTCAGTGAGTTCTGATTGAGGGCCAGCAATATGCAAGATCCCAAGGATACAACATTGACAATACAAATGTGAAACTTCCAGTCTAATAGAAGAGAAAAAGCCACACACACACACACACACACATACACACACACACACACACAGAATAACAGAAACAAAGAATATAATGGAAAATAGAGTAACAGGGAAGCAATTCTATGTATTTAAATAACACTTAAATATATCTTGGATTTCACTTAAATTGGATAACTTACTAATTTAGAATACTGCCTAATAGTTCCCTCAGAATGTCCTTGTCTCTATTAGTTCTCAGAATGTCCTTGTCTCTATTAGTCACTATCTAATCCATATGTAAAGGCATATTTATTGAACTTTTATTTTTCACCTCCTCAGTGTATACTTTTCCTGACTACACATCTTTTAAGCTCTCAATCCCACCCTTGTACTGAGGTGGGTCATGTGACCTAGAGCTAAGCCAATTAGCACACTACATTACTACATTTGGGTTGAACACACACACACACACACACACACACACACACACACACACACCAGGAAGCAGTCTTTATTTATTCCTGTAGAATATGAACTCGAGAAGATGGAAGGTCTGGAGTTACCACAGTCACCTTATCTATTGGATAGTAGAGTCAACCCAGAAGGAGATAGGGAAAAAGAAAACAATTCTTGAGATTCCCAAATCAAGTCATACTACACTCCTGGAATTTTTAGTTAAATAAACTAATAATTTTCATTTTGGCTAAGTCAGTTGAAATTGGATTTTCCAAATTAGTCAGCTAATTTCAAATGTCACTGCTTTCATGAAACCTTTATTGATGTTACCAATTCAATGCAGTTTCTTTCTACCATCAACCATTTTGCATGTTATGATACATACCTTCTTCAGCCTTATTTTAGAGTTATTTGTGAACTTGTATTGTTCCCTACCAGATTAGAATAGATGAGTATTCCTCTGTAGAGCTCTTGATTGGCCTGACAAATTGACCTGGACTAAGATGTGACAAGTGGGTACCTAAGATGCAACATTTAAGGGAGTACTCACTCACATGTGCTAACTCTGTACACACATGACCTGAAGAATTAGAACCTCCTTAAATATTGCACTTTATGCACCTCACTCACCTCTAACTATGCTAGCCAAGTAACTACACAATAAGTTTTTGGTACATTCAAGAGAATTCTTCACTTTACATTGGGTTGGGTATCACCCCACACTGCATTTTCTTTAGCATTATACTCATCCTACATACCTCAACCACTTTCTTTTTAACCTTTACCTCTTTATCTTGAAGTCATCCATCCATATAAAGTGTTTATAGGGAAGGTTTGCTGATGACACTAAAAACTTCTAACTCACATTTCCCAGCAAAGATGTGATGTAATAACCCTGCTAAGCAATGCATTCAGAAATAAGATAGAATAGAGGGTGGAAGATTGAATTTTTATTCATTTACTTATATTTTCATAGTTCCGTATCTGTTATGGAGCCAGAATTATACATTTCCTTATCTAGGTCAATCTAAAGAGCCATCTTTTCAGCACCGATGTGCTACTTTTGCACTAGAATTCTCAGTGGTAACCTTGCTTCCAAGTTGGCACCTATTATTAAAGAGAGTGTTAAATAAATAAATTAGAGAAACAATTAAATCAACAAAGTCCGCACAATTAGCACCATGGGCTATCTACACTGTATCTTCATTTTATATGAAATTTTGTTGGTTATTTAAAATTATGGCACATCAATAGCCACTTTGTGTTTATGATGATGTTAGTCCATTGGTCTCAAACAACATGTAGGAAATGGAATCCGAATAAAGTGTTTTAGGAAGGAATATCAGAGCAAACAAGCAGACTCAAAAGAAAAGCATTGGAACAGGTTGGAAGCAAGACAGCTCCAAAGAACTGGATAAGAACATATATCTATAGTCTCAGAAAGGCACAAATAGAAAGAACCTACACAAACAATTTTCCTCAATGATTCCACCCAAGTTTTGTGTTTGCCTTATTATACTCAAAACTAATTCCTAGGAGTGTGGGTTCATTTCCTGGTTGTAATCATATGTCTACCCCTTGACCAAGAGAAAGTAAGACATTCTCTTGAAAAGTTCTACCAACACTACACACAAACAACAGATGTCCATTATTTTGGTGCAGTTAGACTCTGAAGGCTTTCCCTGTCCTACTTTACACATATGCTGGGCCAATTACCAATTTGGGTTGAACATGAGCAAAATCACTTTATCACTTTGCTGTGGTAGTCACATCAAATTTCCTCAAATTTTGGAAACACAAATCTGGGTCTTTTAGCATGTAGGTGAACTGGGGAGAACAAAAATTTGATGTTGCTGTATTTTAGTTCAACTATTTGTCTACTCAAAGCATATGGTGCCATCTATTAGGAATCAGACTAATTTATCTGTGAGTGGTGTTGAAATGGTTTTACCAACAGATGTGAGAAGTAAGAATGTGTAAGACACACATTTAAACCAAAAATGCAATCCTAGACTAGCTCTTTTCCCCCTGGAAGACAATTGGAAAACATGTGCACAATCCAGATAAGCTAGGCACAGGGACATTTTATTATTAATTTGGTCATTGGTCGCAATTACTAATGTAGACTACCAATGAGGTGAGCTGGGGCATATAGAAGATTGTCTGGGTTGCTTAGGGCTACATAGCCTGGAACTAATGCATACTGAAAGTCTGGTTTTTCTACTTTTCTGTGATTGTAAGTCTGATCTTACTCTTAAATCAAGGCCAGTCAAATTCAGGTTCTATCCTTCCTTGTCAGAGGATAACAGAGACAAAGCAAAAAGAACATACGATTTGGCCCCATTGCCCAGAGTTGAGCTGCCTGGTTCAGACCTTTGCAGTGAATCAGAGCTGTTCCCAAGAGAGCTGCACCTCACCCACTCTTAAAGACCCACCTGTAAAGAGAGGAACCAGGGCCAACTTCATAGTTTGTGATCTGTGCAGTTGCCCAGTGTTAGAAGGACCTCACACTTAGTTTAACATACTGGTGTCCTTTCTTGACGTTGTTAGTAACTTCAACAAATGGACCCTGTTTTTATTTTGGACCAAGCACCTTGCTTATCATGTAATCAAGCCTGAGAAAGTCCAAAACAAAGGAAGCCAGAATAGTTTGCAAGTGGGACCACCGGGTGCTGCAAACTTTACTCTTTTTAAACAAATCCCATCCTAGATTTTGTGCAATCCATATTTAGTGAACTTTCTCCTTAGGAAGGGCAGCAAAGGTAGGGGACGGTCACAAAGATAGAGAAGCCTAGACTATGTGGGTCAGTGGTTGAGCATCAGCCTATGAACCAGGAGGTAACGGTTCAATTCCTGGTCAGGGCACATGCCCAGGTTACGGGCTCAATCCCCAGTATGGGGCATTCAGGAGGCAGCCGATCAATGATTTTCTCTCATCATTGATGTTTCTATCTCTCTCTCCATCTCCCTTCCTCTCTGAAATCAATAAAAATATATTTTAAAAAAATGATAGAGGAGCACCACAGCATTCCCACCACCAGAATTGGGGCTCTCCCCATAGTCTCTATGACTAGAACTCAGGCATGTCGACGTATCCAAGACAGATCAATTTTCTGAAACAGAATATATTTGAAATTGGTTGATCTTCAAGAGTGAGTATTAATTAACTCCTTGGAGGAATTGGCTTTCTTGTTTTTATAAAATAAGTTTTGTTCTTAATTTATTCAACCATTTTTAACATGAAGCCTGCAGAGCACTTTGCTAGGCTCAAGAAAAGTTACCAGTCATTGAAGGTTGAGTTAGAAGGTGGATAAGAACAGAATGCTGGTTTCATAGTAGACTGGTGCTCTGTCAAAGCAAGATGTTGGAGCATGTTATTCATCTGCTTAAAATCTTCCAATAGATTGCTGTTTCAGAACGTTGATAACAATATAATAAAATTTCTGAATCCTACCTATGTTCAGATCTTGGTATAAATGTCACTGGCTAAGAGAGGCCTTCCTCATCTTTCCAAACCAAACCTCTTGTTATTCTCTCTTAGAGCATCTTCTGTTTAACATTGAAGCATTTCCATAAATTTATTATAGACTTTATGTATTTAGTTATTTGATGTTTCTCTCCTGTATTAGGTTGTAAGTTTCTCAAGGGAAAGAACCAACTGTCTCTTACTCTCCCATGTATTTCAAGCACTTACTATGGTTCCTAAGTACATAGTAAATGTGTCATAACATTGAATAAAAAATAAAAAATATGAGAGTATACATTTTCAAAGTGGCCTCAAATGCAAAGACCCTGAATTGTCGATCAAAATGGCATATTGGAGGAGCAGAACAAAGACCAGTGTGCCTGGGACACAGTGAGCAAAGGTTTAAGAGAGAGAAGGAAGAAATGAGGTTTCTGAGGGACCCAGGGGCCATGTCAAGTAAGGGCTCTATAAGGCAGGATAAGAAATTAGGTCTTGGGAAACCACTGGAAGGTTTTAAGTTGTTGAGGGATATACTGAAGATGACGTCCATGTTATAACCCTGTATTATTTTGCAACATTCATTTAAGTCTGAATCATATAAATTTAACACAATACCATTTAGAGCACAGATGGGCAAGCATTTTTCTGAAGGGCCAGGCAGTCAACATGATAAGCTTTGTAGCCTCTCTGGTCTCTACCCCAACTCCTCACCTCTCTCATTGTTGTACAACAGTAATCACAAGACGATTCTCAAGGAGCTGTTGCTGTGTTCCAACCAATCTTTATGTAGAATCACATGCACCCAGCCAGACTTGGCCCATCAGCCCTGGTGTGCCAATCCCTGATCCAGTGGCACATGGGACACACATTGAAAATGCGGATTCTATGCCTCCTCCAGACACACTAAACAGAAGCCTCTGGGTTTGACATCTGAGAGCCTCTGTTTAACAACTTGCCCCAGAGAAATTTGTGTGTAATTAAGAACCACTGGTCTAGACACCCAGTCTTTCCCCTTGGACTATTGCTAAAGTACTGAGAAAATGCCACTCATTGGCCTAGGGGAGCACATGGGGTGTTTGTTCAAAGTAGAAGGACTTTGAGATGGTGTGTATGTCATTAAGAGCAAGAGCAGGTTGTGGGAGCTGGCCTGTAAGTTGGAGTGCATTGTGGTAGGAAGGGGAAAAGCTCAGCTTGGATAAAGCTGAGATCAGCCCTCCCTTTGAGTCTCCTGGTTTTTGTTATTGATGCTAAGAATACATTTCTCTTAATTGTTTTGTGAAAATAAGTTAAATAAAGAATAAAGCTGGTCCACGCATGCACAGGCAAACATTACACTCTTTTCACATAAACATTGGGAGGATTTCTCAGAGAGCTTCTTTTTACATTTGGTTGCAGAATAACACCCACAGACTGTATTTCCAACCACAAAATACTGTGACAGTAAGCAGACAGCACGCGAGAGCCTGTTATGCTTTATAGATTGCAATGATTATATTGCGGGAGCGGTTGATGCATTTGCTGGTGTTCATTCTAGTTCACATTTGCATTTAAATTCCTGTGGAACAAAGATAAGATAAAAAGGGAAACAAATGATGCTTATTTGTTGTTGTATTGAACTATTATAAGTATCGTCTTTAAAAAGAGAGCGAAGCTTTGCAAGGAAGCATTCCACGTGTTCTTTAGAAAACATCAGATACACATTCAATCATCAACTAAAAATATGCAGGAAAGCATATCCCCAGGGCTTTAATAAAATCATAAATCAATAAGGAATAATCCAAACTGTGAGAGAACACAAGCAGCAAATGAAATACTCAATACTCTCTTTGACACATTTATCCACATTTTATTGATACATAGGAAATGTAGAGCTGCATTTGAGTTTTGAAATGCTATCTTTTTTATTTCGGGCATTTTTTTTAAGCATCACATGATCTCCACATTTCTTCTTTCAATAATGTGTGCATCCACAGCGCGATCCTTTCATCAATTTATGCACATCCGTTCTTCAACCAGGGCAATGCGCTCTTGCTCCTCTAAGCTCTCTATTTTGTTGGGATCTAAGGAAAAATTCAATGGAATTCTCCCACCAAGTGGATGTTGGATTCCTCTCTCTCTGCAAGAAACACACCTCCCTCCCCATGTGGTGGGTTTGCCATAATGAAACCCAGAAGAATGAGAAAATGTCCCCTCTCTCTTCCAGGTTACTGAGTGGCATAGCAATGCTCTGACCATTTAAACCATTATTTTAAACTTCACACTCATTCCTGTACACCTGAAATAAGATTAAAAATCAATAATTCACTAACAACAGTTAATTATATGCTGTATCTGACCCCATAAAGTTTTCTCCGGTTTTGCTACACTTTACAGTACATTTTTTCAAAGGAAACAAAGTTAGTTAAGCCTTTTTCTGGTCGTTGGCGATGAGAGTCTGGGAGCATTCCTTAAAATTTGGGTCTGAAGAACACTCTTAAGAATATTCCAGTGGTTGAGCATCGACCTATGAACCAGGAAATCACAGTTCGATTCCTGGTCAAGGCACATGCCTGGGTTGTGGTCTGGATCCCCAGTAAGGGGTGTGCACAAGAATATTCCACAAAAATTAAATTTTGTTTTCAAATTAGAACAATCATGTTTAAGAACTGCTGCTTCATTTATCCTCCTTGGATGGCATGCTGACATATTAAAGGCTCTCAGAAGTCCTGCAGAAAATACGTATATGAAGCTTTGTTTTTCTAAACTTGTTGCTCATAGGAATACTTTTAAAATTGAAATTTGACACCTGGTGTTCCAAAACCCTGGTCGACAGTAGTTATTAGTACACCCTCCTGTTTTTATTATACTTTTTATATCTCCCAATACATGATGTTAACATATTTTTAGGAATATTTGTTCATTTAACAGTCATTCAGCAAATATTTGAGGATCTTCTCTGTGTCAGGGACTATTGGGTGCTGAGAACATATTAGTTCAATCATACATTTTAATTTTGTTTTCAAAATAGATGTTAAAATATATATATGTTAACTTAGTTGCTAATATAAGAAACAAATTATATTTTAAAATCAAAGTATTCAAATTCATCAAAGTAGACTATTTTAGAATCTTTGGTAATGTTTTAGAAAAAGGCAAAATAATAGGTATGTTTTATTACTTGTCATTTGGGCACCTTGAACTGAGCTGGTACCCTATTTATTGTTGTGACTTTCCATGGAATACCGACAATGATGCATTCAAATGGCTCATAGTTATGAGTTTTTAAATCAGACGCAAAGAAATTCAAAAGCTTAATTCTAGCCACTTGCTTTGGCTGAATATCTATGAACTAAACCAAACCCTTCAAAAGTTTTAAAAATCAACTGATCAACAAAATATTATAAGCTGCCTATCTTAGAGTGTGAATTTAGAATTGTACACATCTGGCTCATTTTCCCAGTTCTAAGGGGAATTGGGTTAGAAAATCTATTCTTAGAAGTAGTAAGCATTTTAAAAGTTCACAGCAGCTCCAGGCCATTGATTTGAGTAATAGCCTATGAGGGGGGAAAAGCAGTAATTCGCAGTCTCATTCTTGTGTAGCTGGTGCCACTCCAGTGACGTCACTAAAGCGAAAAGCCTCTGCCAAGTTAATTTAGTCAATTGGTTTTCACAAATTACACATCTTATTAATTACTTCTTGTGGTAGAGAAACCCAGTTCAAGCTGGCTTAAGTAAATAAGAGTAAAAACAATAATAAAGTGAATAAGTCAATACCCCAAAATGGTTTAAGAGATATCATCTCACTTCAGGAGTCTAATTTGCTTTAGACTAGATTCCGTGGTACTGACCATGTCATGAGGACCCTGTGTATCTTTCCTTCTGGTTTGGCATGGATCTCAGACACGCCCCTCCACCTGTTGGTTCCCAGCACCTGCATGTTTACAACCAGAAAATTCAGCCGGAGTTGTGATCTCTTTTTTTTAATGATTCTCTAGCTTGATTCTCATTGGCTATCCTGACTCATATACTTATACTGCAGCCAATCATAGTGGTCAAGAGAATAGAATGACCTTATTGGCCAGGCTTGGGAGATGTTTCCATTCCTGGAGTTGGGATAGAATGAGAGTGAATGACAGGGATTGAGGGAGGTGTGGTTTTCTCAAAAGGAAATTCAGGCACAGCTACCAAAAACAGAGGGAATTGATGCCACACAGGCAAAATCAACAGGTGTCCATTATATTTTTTTTCTTTTGTATTTTTAAATTAAATTGATTGGGGTGACATTGGTCAACATGAATCGTATAGGTTTCAGGTGTGGGTTTCTATGTCACAAGATCTGTATATCGTACTATTTGCCCACCACCCAAAGTCAAATCTACTCCTGTCACCATATATTAGGACCCCCTTCTCCCCACACCTCCTTCCCTCTGGCAACCACCACGCTGTTGTTTGGGTTCATGAGTTTCTGTTATATATTTTTTTCAAGTGAACATTTCCTTAGAGCTGGGAGGTGTAAAGTAAACAAAAAAGAGGGAGTTTCTCACCAGTTGGGTCTAGGGATGGTGGGAGGGGAAGGGGCCCAGAGATCAGCTCATTCAGCCACCTCTCAGCTCTTAAGGGAAGCGGGCCATTGTCCTGATGTTTCTGGGATGATCCTGGCTGTTATCCAGGGTAATTATTAATAGCTCCCCCTTTACTCTCAAAGGAATTCTGATTTGCTTGATAAAGTGTAGGGTTGCTTGTGCTTCAAAAACAATTGTAAATCTCTGGCTCTGCACCAAAATATTCATTTTGATAAGTATCTCTGTCTCATCCAAACAATATGAAGATCTTGGAACAGTTTAACTGCTCATTCTCTCCCGGTTTTACTTGCTTTCCATACAAAATTAAACCTCATTATTACCATTTTATACAATTAATATTTGTGTAGAGTTATCCACATTTAACACATTCTGTGTTGATCATTGCTTCTTGAACCTCAGTCATTCTCCTGAGATAAATTTTCATATTCCTGAACTTTTCCTTTGAAATCTTGCTGCCTAAAGTAAGGTCCATGGACCAGAATTATCAGTATCACTTGAGAGCTTGTTAGAAATGCAGAATCTGGGGCCTACTGAAAAAATATATTTTTAATATATATAACCTGAGGGTGACATGTATCAACTGGAGTCTGCATCGTTGGGAACCTTCCCAAGTGTATGTTTTTCATTTGCCACAGGGACTTGTGCTCAAAGCTATAGGTTGGAAGATATTTAGATTTGTTCCTATAAAGATTTATAGGCATACAGATATATCTCTCTATATACACACATTTAGAGATAAAGATATAAATACGAGCTTGTTCCTCATACCAACTAAATTAGAATCTCTGGCCATGGGGCCACTACTCTGGGAGGAGTTCCTTTAACTAGGATCAATTGGTGACAAACTCTTATGTTTTTGTTTGTTTAAAAAATACTTATTCATTACTGAATAATAGTTGAGCCAGTTATAAAATTCTAAGTTGACATTTTTGTTTCCAACAGGCATTTAAATATTTAGAAGATTTTTAGTCTTTTTTTTGTCTTTAATTGTTGTGGCTGGGAAATCTGTTGAGAGTAAATGTTTTTCCTATGTAGATAATCTAAGTTTTTAATTGCTGGTTGTTACTAAGATCTTTTCATTATCCTGGGTTGGGAAGTTTTACTCCATTGTGGCTAGATATATGTTACTTACTTATTATTACATTTCAAATTTATTGTGTTTTCTTAATCTGAAGATTCAGATTCTTTATCACCTTTGAAAACTTCTTAGCTATATTATTTTCCCACATTCTATTTATTCTTTTTTTCCCCTGTAAGGTAAGTTAGAATTATGCAAGGCATTTTCACTTTATCTTCCCCTGTTTTGCCTGTTGTCTCATACTTTAGTGTTCTTTTCTGTCTCTTCAGCATTCTAGATAAATTCTGTGTTCTAATTCTAATATGCTACTAAACGTATACATTGAGTTTTTATTCAATGATTTTATTTTTCACTTCTTGAATTTTTATTTAGAATAATTTTTTCTGTAAATTAATATTACAAATCTGACTGGTCTTTCTTCAATAGCGTCTTACTCCTTTCTCATTATTTCAATTTTTTTTCTTGTCAAATGACTTTACTTGAGGCAATAAATGAAATATAATTTAACTCAACAGGAAATATCACACTTGGAGGGAAAACATAGAAATACACACACCTTAATGCCAAACATTGTTTCCAAGGCCCAGCACTGGCATTTCCAGACTGACGGCGGAATGAGCGTTTCCATGAAACAAAACTGTGAGTCCAAGTCTGGCTTGGAAAGTTTTCCACTTCATCGCCACTTCCCAAGGCTCAGGGCATGATGCGTGTGGCCTTTCTCAGGGCCAGGTAGCCAGTGACAACATCGGAGGGCAGCCTCTGAATGTAGGAAAACTCTTCAGTTGTGCTGAACCGCAGCTTGCTCTGTGGGTCAGTGTAGTCAGCAAGAAGACCTGAAACATCAGAATACTTCTTAGCTGGTTTGAAGGATGGAGGAGCATCAATAGTGAAGTAGCCAGGATCATTCAGTTGCCACGGCAATGCCCTTTCAGAAGCGAGAATTTATTTCAGGTTCTTCCAGGTTCTGTTCTTCTTGCCAGCTACTGTGCTACCATGGCCAGAGTGCACAAAGTTGGGATCCTTAAATGGCAAAGGTTTGGAAGTTTTTTCCACAGGTCCTGTGCTAAAGTCAGAGGGCACCATCTTATCCTCACTCATGGCTTCCATGCTGATACCCTGTGCAAAGCTAGAGGCGGACACTTTTTTCCTCTTACCGGCGCCATATCCCCCACTGCTGCTGCTACTGTGGGAAGGACTGGCTGGCCTCTTCTTGCTGTTCCGGGCTATCCCTGGGCCAGTCGTGGGGGCCACAAGGAGAATTTGAGCCACCATTCTGTACCTGAGTCTTCTTCCCTCCTTCCTCTTTGCTTTCTCTGCAAAGCTATTTCATTTCTTTAAAAAGGTACTTAGACATACTCATGTTATAATCTAAATCTCTGTATCTAAAGCTTTTTTCCTATTGTTTCTGCTGATTACTGTTCATGGACACTTGCTTCCTTGTTTGTTTTGCACTTTTGGAGAGTGAACTTGTGTTATGTGGAATTAATCTGTGAATATTTTTTGAGACCTGAAATGAGGGTGCATTCCTTCCTTGTAGAGAAATTTGTGTTGGCTTCTGCCAGGTTCTATAAAATATAACCACGTCAAGACCACTTTGATTCCTTGTCTTGGAGTTTCCTGATATATGCTGGTTATGTAAATTTTGAGTCCAAAATTTGCCTAAGGGCAGGTCTATGGTGATGCATTTTTAAGAAGGTACTTTTTTTTTCCATCTAGAATTCAGCATTAGATAAACAAATTCCCTTGGCTGGCTCTTCACTGCCTGATGATTTTCTATGTTTTAATTCTCCATTTTCCCTGAGGGGAAGTGCCCCAGCTTCAAGTCGTTCATGCTGTTAATGAGTAAAGTGAGGCTCAGAGTTTGACTTGCTCAGGGTCACATGGCACCTGGGAGGCAGAGATGAAAAAAGGACCCAGATCTTCTCATAGTCCAATTATTTCCAGTCCAATAAAACAAGCTACAAAAATAGCAATGCTTTCTTCTAATAAGAATGGCTTCACCTTTGCCTCCAATTGGACAAGTAACAGCAAGATTCAGTTATTTCTCATGGTTAAGTTTGATGAATTGTAGAAATGGGTTACTTAGATATATTTTAAGAATCATAAGAACATAAAAAGTCATGTGGGATAAGACTTATAGTCTACACTATTCAGTATTTTGTCTTTTATAGTAGCACCAAGGGACAATGGTGTGACATGATGATAGTTGCCCTTCGTGATATTGTCCTCAAAGGGGGCATCCCTAACTGGGAAAGATCTATCATCTAAGAATTTCTCTAAACCCTTCCTGAACTCTCATTATATTTTTGGTTTGTACAACCTGAAGGCATGGCTTTGTGTGGAACTGAGCTTATACTAGTCAGGACATGGGCTAAATAACCCTAAGGTCTTTTTAAAATATGATTTTAAGTATCATAAATCTTATTGTATAAGTAGTCTCTGAAGAGGAAGGCATATAGTAGAGTCATGTGAAGCTTAGACTCTACAATAAAGCAGGCTGTGTTCAAATACACCTGGTGTCCTAGCTGTGTGACCTTGGGCAAAGTCTTTCACTCTCCCTGGAAAGGGGCAAAGATTTTATCATTCATAGGATTACTGTGAAAAATGAATAAGATGGTGCATATAAAATCACCTAGCACAAGGCTTATAGTAAACAGTCAAACTATTCTTTGTGGTTCTTCGTGGTACCATTATTGATGTTTTAATTGTTGTTAGTTGGTGAATATTTTTATCCTGATCACAAATATCACAAAAAAGTCCATATATCCCATTTCATAGTTTTTAAAACATATGGTTAGTGAGGGACAGAATAGGCTATGAGAGGGATGAAGTTAACACACCTTCAAACTATTTCGATTTTTATGGTACCAGTATGACAAAATAAATTGTCAACCATTCAGAAAACACCACTAAAATATCTGTGGATGTGTTGTTGTGGGTGTCCTGCATTTTGAAAAAGACAGATGTAAACTAACCAAGTAAATAAAGTCACTTGGGTTCCATCCTGGATTTTGCCCTTAAATAAAATTGACTCTGATAGTTGGTCATTGGGTTTCTTCAATTATTTTATTTTTTTAAAAAAAGAAGCCCTGACCGGTTTGGCTCAGTGGATAGAGCGTCAGCCTGCAGACTGAAGGGTCCCGGGTTCGATTCTGGTCAAGGGCATG
This sequence comes from Myotis brandtii, assembly GCF_000412655.1. NCBI lineage: Eukaryota > Metazoa > Chordata > Mammalia > Chiroptera > Vespertilionidae > Myotis > Myotis brandtii. The sequence goes on from NW_005362269.1 coordinate 13,596,378, forward strand.
TACCTAGGTTGCAGGCACATCCCTAGTAGGGGGTGTGCAGGAGGCAGCTGATTGGTGTTTCTCTCTCATCGATGTTTCTAACTCTCTATCCCTCTTCCTTCCTCTCTGTAAAAAATCAATAAAATATTTTTTTAAAAAAGAAAAAGCATGTGGCATGGAATAGCTCTAATGTTAATACAATTGGATGGCTTTCCCTGGAAAGTGGCCTCTCTACTCTCTCTCAAATGTCTCCGTCTGCCCCAACATTTACTTTGCACTAGTAGCAACATTCATATTTCATTGACATTATCTTCTAAATACAATCAGATCAAAAATCACCAACATCATTCTCATTCCTCTCCTGTACGCTGCTAATACAGAATAGGCCCAGCTGATAACTTCCGCTTCAGTAACCTCTGATTCCACTGCTGGAAATGCTCTGTGTGGTTTTCTGTTGGACCAAAGTCACAGGGATTCGTGTAGAACAGGTGATTCCCATCAGCAAAGGTGCAAGAGGTAGCAACTGCCATTAACTGGACTTTGCTCCCACTGGGCATGAAGACTGTGAATCAATAGGTCCCTGAGGGTGACATGTACCAACTGGAGCCTGCATCATCCAGGGCCTTCTGGATGTTTTTCATTTGCTACACGGGCTTATGCTGCAATCTGTAGGTTGGAAGGAATTGAAGTGAAACTTCTAAAAAATGATAGTGAGCCCTGGCCCATTTGGCTCAGTTGGTTGGGTGTCTTCCCATGCACCAAAAGGTGGCTGGTTGGCTTCCTAGTCAGGGCACATGCCAAGTTGGCAGGCTAGGTCCCCGGTCGGGGTTCATGCAGGAGGCAGCCAATCAATGTTTCTCTCTCACTGCTATGTTTCTCTCTCTCCCTCTTCTTTCCTCTCTCTCTAAGAAATCATTAAAAAAATATATTTTAAAAAAATGGTACTAAGCATTTAGGATGTTCTAAATCATTAAAAAAATATATTTTAAAAAATGGTACTAAGCATTTAGGATGTTCTAACTCAGTTCACATAGGTGTTGACTTATGTGCTTTGTGACACTTTCAACTCCAAATTAAATCTACTTAGGTTTGCTGACAAAAATCATGATTTGTTCTTCAAACACTTACCATTTGAGTGACCTCAGAAGATTACTGAAGCTTTCTAAGACTCAGTTGCCTCATCTGTAAAACAGGAATAAATGTGAAAGTTATTTTAGAATTTTTTGAAAGTTAAATAATATAGTTCAAGCATAGTACTTAGCATAGTACTGGCACATTTTACATAATATGTATGTATACATATATCTACATACATATTCAGATATTTATATTGATATATAATATTCATGATATTAATCTCAATATTATCCTATACTTGATATTTTTCACAAATGGTCTGAGATCTCCAGATCTCCATTCCTCAACTTATATCTGGAAAGCAAAGTGGACAACTGAAGACATTACTTTAAATTCAGTCCAAATTTTACTTGTGCTTGATATACCCAACTGGATTAAAGTAAAAGGCCTTCAATTCCGGAGGTAGATGATTTCTGGACCAGTTCAGTAGTTCAGTAGTTCAACAGTGTCTTTGTGATGCTGTTGGCCATGTTTCCCCTTCCATTGCATTCAGCTTCACTTTCAAGCATCTCACTCTCTCATGACTGCATCCAAACAAGGAAGGGCACACATAGGGAAGGGCTTTACCCCAAGTATCTCTTTTTCCATCAGGGAGTAAAATCATTGTCAGACTCTAACCCAGCCTGTTTTCCCTTATGTTTCCTTGGATACATCTGCCCACCCATCCATCAATCAATCGAGTGCAAGGAATCACTAGATAATCAGACAAAACATAGGTCCATCCTCTGGGCTAGGGGAAGAGCCAACCTTCTAGCATAAGCAAAAATGGGATTTGGTTAGAGAGAAGGAGGGATATTGGAAAAACAACGGATGGCTATTGAGTAGGCAATGACAGTGTCTGACAAGAACAGGGAAGAAGGGGCAGTCCCTCTCTAATGTCCACTTTTGTTCTTTAGTCATTTATCCCACTGATGTGAGTGGCTCTTGCTGTTTTTTCTCAGGTTCTGAATATAATAGGAATGTGGCAAGTACACCACCATCTATGGATTGGTGTAGATCATAAAGCGAAGGGGATTCATAGGAAGCTTCTACATATCTCAGTTTCTCTGTCTGTTACTTAAGACATGGCCAGCAGCTGGTAAAGTGGAAGAGAAGTCCAAGGAAAACACAGTCAGCAACTCTCCATCCTGAAGTTTATTTCTTGCCTGCAAATCAAATTAGATATTGATCTTTCATCTCGGGAGAAAGTCTTTCATTGGAACCTCAGTGCCCCAATTCTCATAACAAAGTCCCCAACAGAGAAATCATGATCTGGTTGTCTCGCCTTTGAAAAGTTTCCTCGACTCCCGGAGTCACTCCCTGTATGTGAGCTCAGTGTTTGCACTTCTCTCTCCTTCCTGAGGCTGCCTTGTGTATTTAAGGATGAGAGTTCAAGGTCATCGACTCAAATCTCCCTCAGCTCCACAAACACCCTCTGGTGAAATACAGAATTCTAGCTCCAGTCTTGTGTTTATCTGAGACTTGCCTTCTGCTATCAAGGTTTGTTGTCTCACTTTACATCCTTATGTCTCTTACGAAGGTGTGAGAAGGTTGTGTTAACTAACGACAATGCTGTTTCATACATTTTAGAAACGTTCCACACATGTTAAGCGCTGTCACTGGTTGGGTCGTTCCACATTTGCATTAATTTGACTTCTAGCATCATCCCTGCTCTCTAATAGAGGGATAGGCCCCTTGAGCATTTCCTGGCTTCTTAGAAAGAAAAAGATGCCAATGTACAAGGAGGGGATTAATTTCCCTTTTTGCTTTTAGATGATTCTTAAAACCTTTCTGCATGACCTTGAGTGAGAATGATCTGGAAAACAGTGCCTTCTGATAATAAAGGCCTAATGTATTAAAATATTTGATCAGGAGTTAAAGAATAAATTAGCAGTCATGTGGTCCTGCATTTTTAATGAGCATGCTTTTAACATAGCCATAGGCTGCTCCTTCCCTTTGGAATTTCCAAGTAGAATTGAAGAAATAAATTAAGAAATAGTGGGAGTATTTCCAAGGAAACCAGGAGGATTTGGGTGAGATTCTACCTGCCATGGTTCTCATTGTTTTCATGAAAGTCACAGTGCATTTCTCTCTCTCTCTCTCTCTCTCTCTCTCTCTCTCTCATCTACAGCTCTTGGTGGTTTCTATCTGTGTTTCTATCTGTGCACAGTGAGTAATTTGTTTAGATATGGAAAAATGAGTTTTCTAGTTTAAAATTATACTATTTGTACGTTGCAGGGAAAGTCCTTAATAAGAAGTAAGAAATTGTAAAATCTTCATTTCATTGGTTTGGGGAATATAGCTTTCAGTCCAAAGAAATATGGGAGCATCTCTTACCCAAGAAGAACAATGCATACAGACTGGTTGTTCCATCCCCTGAAGACAGTGAGGTGGAGGAGGCAGACAAGAAGTGAAAGACACAGATTCGCATTAGGTAGCACAAAGAATTGCTTTAGACAAAGCTTTGCGCATCCTACTCACAAATATTCCGTGGTGTGTTGCCTTTTTCTGGCATGCCACCCTCAGCTGCTGCATGACACTTCTTGAAACTGTAGTTACACATCACACCTGCTGAGTTTTTCACCCCGACTCCAAATTGGAGGAAAGTCGGCTTCATACTGGTTGTACTTTGTAGGGGATAGAGGGTGGGGGTGCAGAAGGGGGAGTGAGTACCTGTAATTAAGCATAATGATTTAAAATACAGCTTTCAAAGGAGAAGCATCCTTAGACAAACCAGTGGTTGTAGGTCATAGGCTGTGCTTTCCTCACTAATAATTGCAAAATCCATTGCTGTCCCCTTTGAGTTTATTTTTAATAAAAGACTATTAAAACAGAATAAAAGCTTAATAAGTAGATTAGTTAGAACAATAGTCCTCATGAGAATGTTTTGATTCCGAAGATAGCTGCTAAAGATAACCCTAAATGCAATCAGGTTTAGCTCCCTGCCTGTGTGAAAGGAAGGTAATACCCTCAGAGATTTGCCAACAGATGACATTATTTTTTTTAAGTGTCTCTTTCTACATTTAAATTAGTCTTTCCTCTGGGCACCAGCAACAAAACCTTTGTGAAGAATCACCAGAGAAACAGAGCTCTGAATAAATGCTCAGTGGAAAATTATTTTTGCGAATCTGGTTTTAGATGTTTCACATCAAAAAGATGGATGGCAGTGCATCCAAGAGGGAGTGCTTTGTGATCCTTCTCTGTCCTCTTTGTAATTTTAAGGATCAAAACTCCCAAGGTGGCCAGAGATAAGGACAAAGAGAGCGGTGCAATTTCACTAAACATACACACATTATAAAGGGCAATGTGATCCAATGTCAGTGATGGTGTATCCACGTCCTCGCCTCTTTGTTTCATTTTATTAAGTTCATTCCCTTTGGCCAGATATACTGTATACTCATTCACATTCATTCTCATTCTCTCTCTCTCTCTCTCTCTCTCTCTCTCCCCCCCCCCTTTCTCTCTTCCTACCCCAATTTTCTATGTATATTAAAAGACCTGAATGACACTCAGGAAAACTGATTTATAGACCTGATCATTCAAATTATAATAGTTATTACTACTCAGGTAAGTTCTTCCAACAAGACAGCACAGTACCACTATTCTCTATTACCTCCTGTGACATGCTGCCTTCCAGTTTCCATCTCCACTCTTCCATTTCTTCCTTGAAAGCTATCTTCTTTCATCTTTTCCTACATCAGTCACCTCTAGGGTACACATCCTATTCTCAACAGCCTTCTGGGCAACTCTACCAGTTCCAAGCCCTTGGGTGGTGCATTTTCTCATCCTTCATGGGCAAGTTTCCTTTTCTATTCATCACTACTCACTTTTGGCCCCCAAACCATTTCACTCACCCAGAAACTTAATCCCTGTTTGGTTAGGAGTGACTGGGAAGCTGAGCACTGTCTTAAGCATGTAAGTGTATGAAGTCGTCTGTAGTCAAGTAACGGGACTCATCCATGTGTCTGTCCACACTCATTCAAGTATGACAATAAATGTGAAATCTTGTGTCCGTTGTTTAATCTACGTTTTGAGTCAAGCCTTTGGCCTCACAGTTATTGAGGTGTAAAGAATATAGACAAAAGATATCACTAATATGATTTGGTCTCACACACATGTATCCTGCCCCACACCTCTATAGAGGTGACTGGTAGACATTTGCTTTGTAAAGATAATGTGCATTAAAATGACATTTATATTGAGACCATTTTATTATTTCTTAGTAGCTTTGAGATAATTGCAAAAGCATTTAAAAGTCTATGTATTTACTTGACACAGTCACAAAATTGGTTAGGGATCAGTCACTCACTATTATTTTACCATCATGTCTGCTAGGACTCATAGCGGTTTTATCAATGCATAGATACCATGTGTCACATGGCCATGTCTGTACTTACTAATATCCATGGGTAGGACTCAATTTAAATCATATTTTATTATTTAATATCTTACATGCTTTGGGTGATGGGAAATCTTGTCTTATTATTTTTCACTATTGTTTTAATTTTTGTAGTGTGTGCATACTGCTTTAACAATGAGAAAACAAATGAAGTCCTTCTAATTTTAGATTAAAATATTGTTCCCATTAACACTTTTACTTGGTCCCCATGCCAAAGCAAGTTTGCTCACTGCTAACTGAGAAGGATGCTCGTCCTTATAGCTGTCCGTTGGGAAGCTCTCTGGAACAAAGATTGATACCGAGCCCTAACATGTGTTCCTTCACCCTCAGATGTATTGCACACCCACTATGTACACTGAATTTGGATGAGCAGAAAAGAATGTGATGGGCCAGCTTCACTGTTTAGCATAAAGGATGTTGGGGGCTTTAGGAGATGTTATTCAATCATTGAAAATAAAAATCAAGTCAAATACTGACTTCCAGGTTGGTGGTCTCAGAAAAGGGGTGAGGTTGAGAGTCCCCAATTGAATCTGCAGCTTCTATTACATTTGAACCCTAGAGACACATTCCTGCAAACACCTTTTTTTTTTCCTGAGTGTAGAACAATTCATATTATATACACCCTTCTACTGACCTATCTCTTTGAACCCTGCAGGCACTTGACAACTGATGAACAAAATAATATTGTGTGCTCTTGGGGCTATTGCAAACCCTTTTGTGTCTATAACAGCTCTCATTTTTCCGACATATGGGAGAGGTACAACCTGGGGAGAGGCTGTGTAGAATAACTGAGATAGCGTGGTCTACACCCCAGGGGCACTAATGACATTGTATCCACAGAGCAAAGTGAGAATGTTCTATAACGATGTCATTAGACTCCTGAGAAGGCTAACTTATTGCTGGCTCGAATTTCTCTATTACATTCTCTTTAAAAGAGGAATAAACTCCAGGGTGTGTGGCTATGTGGGGGGATTGACATTGAATATCTGTGCCTCCAGTCACTCTGCTGAAGCCACCTGACCTTCCCACATGCAGTTTAGTCCACTCAGCTGCCCTTTCAATGGAGACAAATGCATTTCCAGGATGATGCAGGTCAGGTCACCTGGGGTCAAACATCGATTATTCAGTCATGCCATCACCTTTGTTCTACTTCAGCATCTTTGGACATTTATTCTGTAGGTCCTCACCTGTGGGTGTCCCCAAACGGTTATTCCTGTGAAAGAACATAGGCAACTCAAATGCAGAGACCCACAACTGATGCCTATAACACATTCACAGCCTTTCTTGTGGAGGCAGATGCCCAAAACAGACAGTCTAAAACATGTATTTGAAAGGCATAATTAATCATAGCAGGGGGAAGTTAATAAGAAAAGACATTAAAAATTTGAGACCAGGGCTCTGCGGCTGATTAGTTGTGTGACCAAGGGCAAGTCATGACTCCTCTGTAGGTCTCCATTTCTTCCTTGCAGATAGAGTGGGGCAATAATAGAGCCTCCCTCTTGGGGTAGATCAGTGAGATGATATGTAAAACACTCAGTAAGTGCTCAGGAATGGCAGAAGCCTTGATGGATGCAGGGGCAGGAGTAACTGTTTCTGGGCTTTTATCAGAGGCACATCAGTTAACGGAAATGTAATCTTCCTAAACCCAGAATTTAGATTGTGTTGACCTACTAGCCCAGGGATGGGGAACCTTTTTCTGCCAAGGGCCATTTGAATATTTATAACATCATTCGCTTCCTAGAAATTTATGTTGTTATGGAAAGAGCTCCTAGATTTATTGAATTTCGAATCCCTCCTGCAGTTGCCTTGGGAGGGCCAGACCAAATGATCTCACGGGCCTTATACTGCCCGCCGGCCGGAGGTCCTCCACTGCTATACTAGCCAGTCACCTTGTCAGCGTCAAAGCTTTTGTAAATGTCTCTTTCCAGACACCACAATCCTTATGTCGTTGGCCTCTGTTTAAGCTCTAGCCCCAGATAGTTTGAAGTTTGCATTTCTGACATCTGCATTCTTCTGTCTCACAAAACAAATGCAAGAAAATAAGACTTCAACTTAGGACACCTATTCTAACTGGTGTGCTGCCTACTGAATGGTAGGGGAAAAGAAACATATCACCCAGTAATATGTAAGCACTCTGAAAATATCAAGTAAGGCCCATGCCGATATAATATCCTGAGACCTTTTTTTCAAAAAGTAATGTAGTTTAATGAGATTGGCATGGTTTATTTAATAGGCTGTGCTTCCTTTGAATTGAGATGATAAAGTAGCTTGTTTCCAGTTGTTTGGTGTGACACACAAAGATTTTTGCCTTCTGACTAATCTTCTATATAATAAAAGCCTAAGCGACCTTTATAGCGAAACAACCAGAACAACCGATCGCTATGATGCTCACTGACCACCAGGGGGCAGACACTCAATGCGGGAGCTGCCCCCTGGTGGTCCATGCACTACCACAGGGGGAGCGCAGCTCAGCCAGAAGCCGGCTCACTGCTGGTAAGTGCAGCGGTGGAGGCGGGAGCCTCTCCCACCTCCTCAGCTGTGCTAAGGAAGGAGCAGTGAGCCAAGCAGTAAGGAGCAATGAGCAGGCGGGCAGTAAGGAGTGAGGGTTCCCAGACTGCAAGAGGGTGCAGGCCGGACTGAGGAACGACCCCCCTCCCAGTGCATGGATGTTGTGCACCGGGCCTCTAGTATTTAAATAGACCCAAGGATGTGGAGTTTAACGGTGAATTACCACATGAGGCTCACAGTAAGAGAGAAAGGAATCTATGTTCAGACAACAGTGGTCCTATCTTTCCTTTAACAATATTTGGCTTTCTGAAGTCATATGTAGTTCATGGCTCATGTCTGCGCCATGTGGTTGAACTGCACCTTGGAAGGTCAGGCCTAAATGTTCAGCTCCCTGCCATGGCTATGTGTAAGTGTCACCAGCACTGGCCAACTATAACCATGGCATCCCTGGGGTCATTTGCAGATAACTCACATTTACCAAATCTTAGGATGTTTTCTTGACCACACAGTTCAAGGACTTTATGTGCAAGACAGTCTAGCCTCCCATATACACGTGTTTAGGGGAAAAGAATCTCAGCTCGGCTACTTAGAATTTGGTAATTTTAATTCAGAGACTCTAATTTCTATCAGTATAATGGGGGAAATATAATAGTACCTAATTCAAATGGAACAGATCAAATCTAGCACATATTCAATATTCAATAAAGAGCAGAAATTGCTATAATTCAGAGAGTCACATTCTCATATGAAGTACAGGACAAATAATGTTACATCCAGGTAATACTTGAACTGGAAGCTTTTCTCCTCTCTATGTTTCCCCATCATCCCAGTTATTAATGTACACACCTTAGGTAACCTGGATAATAATTGTACACATCTTAGGTAATCAGAGATCAGCCTGATTCTCAAAACCTGTGGAGTATTTACTGACCCCATGATACTTGACAACAACCTAGAATAGGCAAGGTGAAGCCTCAATCATATTCAAGGAGCCAGTTTTGGGGTTTGTTTTTTGACGTTTGTTTGTTTTTGAGGGGAAAAGAAAAGTCCTATAATCTAAGCCGGCATTTCTCAACCTGTGGGTCGCGACCGCTTTGGTGGTCGAACGACCCTTTCACAGGAGTCGCCTAAGACCATCCTGCATATCAGATATTTACATTATGATTCATAACAGTAGCAACATTACAGTTATGAAGTAGCAACGAAAATAATTTTATGGTTGAGTCACAACATGAGGAACTGTATTTAAAGGGCCAGAAGGTTGGGAACCACTGAGCTCTTTATCACTGCAACTCACTATATCTATTTACATGTCACTTTTATTCTATACATGGTCAACTTCTCCAGAATGTGGATGTTATAAGTATCACCATTTCAGTGACAGGTCCATGATATGAATCTTAAATTATATTTTTTTCCTACCTCTGCTATGTTCAGTACAAACTTCAGCCTTTTTCTTTTAAATCCAGATTTCTTTTGGAAATTAAACATCTTTATCTTACTAACATCCTTCTTTACTTATTCTTCTCTGCCCCTAGTCCTAAAAAATTACCCTATAAATCAGAAAAAAAGAAAGATAGAAAAGAAGAGGAAAAAAAGGAAATAACAGACATGGTTCCTGTTTAGGAATATGCAGTCTAGGTAAAAAAAAAAAAAAAAAGCTAAACTCAATACAGCAGCACTTTATACTTATTTCTAATACCTGGCACTCAGGAGTAATTTGACAAATTAATAAGTGAATTTGAGAATGTGAACAAAGCAATATGGCAAGTATAAAACTATTCTGTTACACTTATAATATGTACATTCATGTCTGTCCAGGAAGAGAGTGATTATGGTTTCGGGATATCATTCAGGAAGGCTTTTGGAAAAATGGCAAATGAGTCCATTTCAGAAGCTAAGAAGGGAGTTTGAGATGACAAATTTTATGCAAAGTAACTACTGCCTGCAGCTTTATTCTGTATTCCCATCCCATAAATAAGATGTTTTCAATAATCCACTGTGTCCTTGCTGGAACAATGCTTCATGGAATTAAACATACATTTTCTTCACACCTGAAATGCCCTTGGAAAAGTTGAGATTATACTCAGCCTTTTTTGTGAATCAAATGATTTTTGTCATAAAGAAAAAGTCAAACTAATTAAACTATGTAAGAACAGCACACCTGAAAGTGACCTCTTAGAGCCAGCTGATGTCTGTAGATAATTCTCTCAACTAAATGTATGCATGTTGTACAATCAGGGCACTAGGAGGTCAGTGGCCTTTCCCTCTGTGTCCTATTCACACTCTTCCATCTGCCTTTCAACATGTGGAGGACAAAGGAATGTCATCAAATCTCTTACTCAGCTCCTAGTATAAGAACACTCAACACTTGTTTAACAATATATTCCAGGGTGTTTCCAGTTATCTCAAGAGGACAACATAAGCTGAAATGATTCCCTAAACATCATTTATTTTCATTGTTTTTAATGATAAGTAAAATTTTATAAAACAAATAGTTGCATTTACTTTGACTATGTTATTTGAGGATGTCACTCATTATATCACACAGATCTTTATAAAGTTCTCCAAGAAACATGTTTCATGACTTAGTCCTGGGATGGAGGATAAATGAGCAAATGCTTTTTTTTTTTCAGACATTATTATTTATATGGCTGGTAGCATTTTTATGTTTCTACTAGAGGCCCGGTGCATGAAATTCCTGCACTGGGCTGGGGGGAGGAGGCGGGGAGGCAGGGCCTTCAGCCAGGCTTGCACCCTCTCACAGTCCAGGAGCCCTCAGGGGATGTCTGACTGCCGTGGAGGTGGGAGAGGCTCCTGCCACTGCTGTTGCGCTCACCAGCCATGAGCCCGGCTTCTGGCTGAGTGGTGCTCCCGCTGTGGGATCAGGCCAAAACTGGCTCTCCAACATCCCCTGAGGGGTCCTGGATTGTGAGAGGGCACAGGCCAGGCCAAGGGACCCCACCAGTGCACGTTCAGGGGCCAGGGAAAGATGCGGAAGGTTGGCCAGCGGGGGAGGGACTTCAGGAGGGCTCCAGGGTGTGTCCGGCCCATCTCACTCAGCCGGCCCATCTGGCTCATCCAGCCAGACCCAAGCAGCAAGCTAACCTACCAGTCAGAGCATCTGCCCCCTGGTGGTCAGTGCACATCATAGTGAGCAGTTGAGTGGCCTTAGCATATCAGTAGCATATTACACTTTGATTGGTTGAATGGCAGGCTGGTCGACCAGACACTTAGCATATTAGGCTTTTATTATATACGATTAGTTGATAGGCACATCAGAGCTAAACTTTTACTCCCCTCCACCAAAATCTGTAGACATTTATGGTATGCATTTTGTGTACTTACCTCTGTTTTCTTCAAGTTTTTCCAACTCTTATTCACCACCTAAATAGCACCATTATTTTTAAAATTTTGATTTTTTACTTAAAGCTCTACAGGCAGTTTTTGGGTTACTTCGGACTCAACTACAATGTTTTGTGGTTACATTGCCATCTCCCATTTACAGTATTTATAAAAAAAAAAAAAAAAGTTCCATCATTTCGATGTATGTACATATGTGCTTTATGTTTTTTATTATTTATTTACCACAAGTAAAGGTCAGGAATTGTTATCTTTCTTTTAAATTTTTTTTACTGTTTCACTTCATTACTGCTGTGTATGTGCTCCATGTGAGTGACATAGGTGCTTATGTAGGTGGGTTCCGACTTACACGAAAATCGCATTACGTCGCGCCGTAGGAACGGATCTCCGATGTAACCCAAGGACCTACTGTATAAGAAGGTTTGAATTGTTTTTACCATATAGTTATAAAATATGGTTTAAAATATAATAATAATTCAATAAAATACTATAAACCTATTTATTGGTGATATCAGATAGAGTTTTAAGATGAATTTGAATAGAATATGATAAATTATTAATCTCTCTTTCCCCAAATTGAAAGATTAAAGCTAGTACATTGTTTATGATGTAAAGGAATTACAAATAGCCTAAAATAGTTCATCAGTAAGCAATTGGTTAAATCATTTGATGTATTAATTCAATAAAATAATATGTGACTATTAAAATCATGCTGTAGAACAGTGATGGCGAACCTTTTGAGCTCGGCGTGTCAGCATTTTGAAAAACCCTAACTTAACTCTGGTGCCGTGTCACATATAGAAATTTTTTGATCTTTGCAACCATAGTAAGACAAAGATTTATATTTTTGATATTTATTTTATATATTTAAATGCCATTTAACAAAGAAAAATCAACCAAAAAAATGAGTTCGCGTGTCACCTCTGACAATGTGTGTCATAGGTTCGCCATCACTGCTGTAGAACAATGTTTTAAAATAGGATATAGTATTTATAGTATATTATAAAATTTAAAATGACAGGTTACAAAATAGCCTATCTAACACTGTTCCTGTTGTGTCCAAGACTCGATTTTAATGAACACACACACACACACACACACACTAAGGATTAGGAACACCTGAAATAAAATTATGACTATCTCCAAACAATGACATGACAGATGAGTCTTCTATTTCTTTCATTTTTGTAGTTTTTTCCCCTGTATTTTCTAAATGCTCTACAATGAACATAATGCTATATTTCTAATCACAGAAAAGTATTTATTTTTAAAAAGCCAGATAATAAACTTGTATTATTGTCACCTATAGCAGATAAGTCCTGCCTCTCAAAATAAATCATAAAAAGGGGCCCCTGTATACCTAATGCAAGACCTTTTTCACGTCGATGGCAGTGGTAACAGCGCCTGGGGGTTGGTCAAACTAGCCTTGAAGTCCACTCACTTTGTATTAGTCTTGGTTCCACCCCCATCTACCCATGAGCCTGGATCTCCTCTGAGGGAAAAGATACATCATATTTTCAGGCCTTCAGTCCATGTTGGCGGAGTGAGTGAGTGTGTGAGTGAGGAAGCAAAAGTAAGAAAGACAGCCTTGTTGCCAATCAGACCAGAAGAACAGACAGGACACCTCCTCTTCCAGCCGATTTTCTTAGCCGACTTGTCTGTATAATTGCTTCAAATCTGTATTTCCTTTACCTATCTAGCTTCAGCCTAAGTGTTGAATATTGTATTTTCCCTCAAAGACTGTCAATAAAGATTTTTTTTTTCAATTACCATTGCAGGGAATGTTTCCCTTTAGGAAAACCGCAATTTAATAACTTTTCTTGGGCAAAGTTGACGGTCTCTTTATTCCCGCCATGATGACGGTCGTCAATCAGGAGGCATTTGGAAGTCGGGCTGAACATCAAGCGATTAAAAGAAAACCCAAACACAAATGCGCCCTCTTGGCAGCCTAATCACGTTATGAAGCTCTAAGCATGAGTTATGAGGTAGCTGTGGCCGGCTGGGTTTTGATGAAGTACCTATAATTTCATATCAGCTGCCACAGGACTATTTCCTATAGCCTTTCTGATTTCTTTCTAACTTTCAAATGTGATTTACCCTGTTATCATCTACTTATGCAGTCTTCAAGATCTACCTAGGGAAAAAATAGTATTAATAATATGTTAAACTGCATTGCTCTACGATACTTATTTTTCCACATTCGCATGGTGAAATTCAAGTGATAAAAATAAAATAAGTAATTCATTAGATTCCAAAGCTCTGGTTGTTAAAATGAAAGCATTTTCTCAATTCAGGAAGGCTGGCATGAATTCACATGTTATCAGCAAGTACTATAGATGTACTTCTTTTATTCAGTTTAGATTAGAAGTAATTAGACTTTTTTGAAAGTTAAGGGGGTATGTGATCATGATGAATTTCAATATATTATATTCATAATTCAACACTTCACCAGTTTTCTCTTTTGGTGCTGAAAGCAGGCTTTTATTTTAGAAAGGGCAATTTAATAGGGACATCTGAAAAACGAATTTCTTAGGCTGAAATCTGTTATTAGGAACTGCTACTCTCTGACATGGGAAGCAGTTTAGATTTTTATTCTGGACCAATCTTCTGAGGAAAGAGTTTGCTTATATTGATGAGGCGTCTAAAGTGTTGTCTCTATCTCCACGGGTAGAAAAACAGGAAGCCGAGCCCTCTTGCAATGGTCACCTACAATGGGATGGCATCTTTGCTAGAATGGATAGCGATTATGGCTTAGGCTTCATCGTGGAACACTGATTCTCTAACCACCTGGCTACATCTCAGAGTCTGCCTCTGCCTTGCCTTTGTCTTTTCCTTGTCGTTCTTCAAGATACTGGCTTTGGAGGCAGTATCCTCAGGCTGTGGCGGACTTTCCATGCTCCCCATGGGCTTGGCAGCCTAATTATTTAATTAATCACTCCATTCCTTTCAAACAATGTTGAACCTATTTTATGCTGGGTACAGTACTTGGCACTGGGGATGGTGATAAAGAAAGAAATGATCCCTGCCTTATGCTGCTTACAGATTTATAGAGAAAACATGCATGAATAGAGGTTGTAAGAAAAAATATATGGGGGACCCTGATAGGTTAAAATAAAACTCCCCAAGAAAATAATAATAGAGGTAAATCTGAAGGATAAAGTAGGAATTCACAAAAGAGTGGGGCAGGGAGAGGTTTTCGGGCAGAGATGAATTATAATCAGATTTTGGTAAGTGAGGAAGTGGTGGGCTAAAGAACCAAAAATCATGGGCTAGAGGAAGAAGGGTAGACATGAAGTAGGGGGATCAAGTAGGCAGAGATGAATTATAATCAGATTTTGGGTAAGTGAGGAAGTGGTGAGTTAAAGAACCAAAAATCATGGGCCAGAGGAAGAAGGGTAGACATGAAGTAGGGGGATCAAGTAGAAGGGAAATCAGAATTGTCTCTCAGTTACGGTCAGGATGTTATGTGAAGGACAGAGAAATAGATTAGCATATATTTATGCACAGTGACATGGGGCGCTCCACAGCCAAGAGAGCCCAAGGTGTGGGAAACAAGAGGGCAGACAGGTAGGAAGTGGTTAAGAAACTGTAGGTGCCTGTAACATCATGAGGGGGGTGCCCAGACTAGCCTGAGGGCATGGAGACACCAGGCACAGGACAGATGCCCATCATGCTGAGGAGGCAGAAATGGCAAAACACTGAGATCAAAGCATGTATCCAACATACCCCTTTGCCATTCTGAATTACAATGACTTGTTTTGCTTTATCCTGCATAAAACTAGGAGACATTCACGGGTGTGTTTTTTAAATAAATGTAGAGCCTAATTCACTGCTTGACACATTTTAAGTGCTTAGTATGTGTTAAAAAATAAACCTCAATTGATCCTGTGTTATAAATTGTCTTTAAATGATGTTATTATATTTGTGCTTCCAGAAAACAGTTTCATTAAATTATAACAAAAGACGTTGTGACTTAAGTCGCTAGCTATGTCATGTTTTTATTCCAAATTTATTTATATTTTTACATTTTGAAACAGTAATGAAGTTAAAGTTCAAAACAAGAGGTTTTACTCTATAATTAGATATGCTTGTGAATTATTGGCTAAGCTCCCTAAGCCCATAGTCCAAATCTCATTTCCAATTGTATTGTTTGGATTATTTTAGAACCTTTCTAGCATTTACACACAGAGAGATCCTGATTTTCTTCTTTTTAAATAAAAAGGTGGTTATGCACTACATATACATCTGCAACTTTCCTTTTCCTAGTAGCTTTCCTTTTCCATGGTAGCTTTCCATTTAGAAAATATATCCTAGCTCATGTCTTTTATCAGCTGCCGCTTTTTCCAGAGATGAAAGCACAATAATATTTATTCTCCTGCTACAGAACATTAAAGCTATACCTATCTTATGCATTGTTATAAACAATGCTGAAATGGACACCTTTGTACATACACTTAATTTCTATCAGACATATGCCTAAAATTAGGCTAACTAGATCAAGGATATGTATATTTATCGTCTAACTATGTATGGGTTATATAAATACTTATATTCCTATGCAATTATTTGTGTATATTCATACATGCATATAAAATGCATATGAATATATATATATACATACATATATATAAAATACATACTTATACAGTCATTTTGTCCTCCAAAAATGTTGTGCCAATTTCTTCTACCACCAGTAGTATAGGAGAACCCAATTGCCCATATGCTCATCAAAACTAGCCAAGCTGGAGAAGGTTTCAACTCATTCAGTTTTGTCCTATATCTAGGTGATTGATTTCCTAGACTTTAATTCCAAATCACTAATTCACTCTTAAGCTATATCCTTTCTGCCATTCTGGAATTCAAACCTTCTCTTAGGGGTGTGGGTGTGTGTGTGTGTGTGTGTGTGTGTGTGTGTGTGTGTGTTTTGAGAGACTAAGAGCATACCCAAAGAGAGAATGCTTTTTCACAGAAACCTGTGGTTATGGATGAAATATTCTCTTTCACTTCTCTGTGGTTAACAATTACAAACAATGTTGAAAAATTGTTTTTGTTGGATTCTGGTATATCTATCAAGACTTAATTTCTATTGAAACACATGATGTATTTTTTATTTTATTTGAGATAGAGAGATGGATTTGTTCTTTCACTTGTGCATTCATTGGTTGCTTCTTGTATTGGATGCTTGTTAGCATAGTTTCCTGTATTTGTATAATTATGTGTCTGTATGCTATGATATTAATCTGTATTAATTGTATGTATGTGTTTGGCTGAATATTTATCACCAGTCTCCTCCAGTAGCTTTGTGACAGGCAGGACCATGTCTCTCTTACTCACTGGACGTGAGAGATAGGAAAGTCAAGAAAATAGGAGTGCCCCCACTGCCATTCTTATGTTGCTTTGTTCTAGTTGCTCCAAGAAAGGATGGTCCCAGGATGTCATCTAACTTAGCTGGTTCGACAAATATCATTAACCTCTTAGGAGACAGGATCATTGTCGATGTGAAATAGAATAACATCAATTATGTTTACCATTAAAAATTAGAGTGTGCTGTTGTTATTATGTAAACATCTGGTTGACTGTAATGAAGTCCCCAAAGCTGCTGACAATTGGGTTATGTGAGGGAATAAACACGGGCAGCATTAGAAATGACACTACCATCTTCCCCATGCCCCAAACAGCATGCTTTCCAGAGATAGCGGGAACCGTATTTGTCAGACATGGAATTTATGTTCCTAGGAAAGGGACACCTGACATTATAATGTACCTCGCAAGAGCATGTAAAGAGGTTTGGAAGAAAATGAAACATTCCAAAGTATAGAAATAATTGATGGGATCATAATAATGCCAATTTTAATAACAGTCGATCTGTGAATGGCCTGCCAGCTTCACTCTCTACCATATTGCACTCTTATTTATGATGATCCTAATGTAATGGGAAGTATTTTTAAATTAAAAATGCATGTAGTACTTGGATAAAAGAAATGCCTCTTGGGTGGCCCGGTGGCCACTGTGCTTGCCCATGAGCTGTTGCAAAGGACAAGCATGCTCTACACCGTGTGTGTGGATGTGACAGTGGGACAACCCCGAGGGTCTGCTCCTGCAGCTGGCCCGGGGACCACGGTGCCAGCTCATCTGCAGTGTCATCATTCAGTAACAGGCTCCTGACCAACACTCAGATTTATTTTGATGAGGAAAAGCATAAAGTACACACCCAAGCCCCTCTGATGAGGTCTTTAACACCCACTGGGTTCTTCTCCAGGAGACAGATGGCCTCAGTCTTGGCTCCCTGTCCCAACTGGCCCATGGTCTTTCCAAATGATGCTGCCTGGCTCTTGGTTCTCCTGTGGGTGAGCACCAGAGTAGCCTTTCTCTCAGCATTGGCACAAAGCAGAAGGCTTTTGTGTTCTGGAAGTTCCCAGCTGATGCGCTGTGCCTCCAGCATCAAAAAGCACCACTATGCATCTGCCTGGTCAGGAAGGAGGTCACACACTGGCATTTCATTTGTGGTGCAAATGACGAAGTAAGCGGGGAGAATGCCTCTGAGATAAATGAAGAACTCTTATCCCCTCAGGCAGAGCTTGGGAAATATTTAAGGAAAAATTCCTCAGTGCATTGTCCATTGTTCTGCACTGGCAAGGTGGGAAACAATGAAAGAATTTAGAAAAATATTTTATTGTGTAAATCAAGCATGCTCTACACCAGCCATTTTCAACCTTTTTTCATCTCGTGGCACACATAAACTAATTACTAAAATTCTGTGGCACACCAAAATATATATTGTAATTTTTTGCCAATCTGACCAAAAAAAAGGTATAATTTTGATTGGTTTACAAAAATAATAATAATAGTAATGACCCACTCTTATTGTTCCAAAGTGACTTTTTTAAAAACCAGATGCCTATACTTACATATAAGGGTTTCTGTTACCAACAATTAACCAACCAGGTGCAACCTTATTATACGATGTGACCAATAAGATGAAACTGTTATATGACTTACATATTTATGGTTCAAGACAGGGCACTCATGCCAGACCATTATTGCTATGTTGGGTATTGTCATTTTTTAAATTTGACAATCTAAGGAAAAAGAGGTCAGTGCCTCTAACTAAATAAGCAGGTATTGCATGTTTTAAAAATTCTTGCAGCACACTGGTTGAAAATCACTGCTCTACTCTATTGTAAGGACATTAAATTATTTCTTCCATCACCGGCTGGCCAACCGGCCCAATGGGGGTGGGGCGGCCGGCCAACCTCCCACGGCCCCTCTTCAAGGCTGGCCCTGCCCTCGATCGGCCCGATTGGGGTGGGCCCACCGGACCCCACTGGGTAATCTAGTCAGTAATAAGATTAGTTGTTGTTGTTGTAACTTTCATAACAAGAATACCCATCTTTATTGAGCACCTACTATTCTGAACCATCCTCACATATATTATCTCAGTTAATTTATGAAAGCTCTGTTAAAGAATATACAGTACTTTTAATATCACCATATTACAGATGAGAAAAACTGTGGCATGTAGACCTAAAGCCATTAGCCGGAGGATAACATGCCTTTTAGGTTCAGAGGCCAAACTGGAACCCAAGTGAGATCTCACAAAATCTAGCTCATCAGTTCTCAACTCATACCCAATGCTGTCTTGGTGGTTCCCGTCCTAAGTTCTCATTTTAGAAATGGATTCTGAGAGCCTCATGTGGACTTGTTAGTCATCAACAATTAACCTTCCTTTCCACTGCAGTCAAATCCATAGCCTCAGAAACCAAATGAAAAGAGGATTATGGAATGCTTGTACTGTTGAGTATAAATTATGTTTTTGAAAAGTGAATTCAAATGTATCTGTGAAGGTCAGGAGTTATATATTCTTTTTATTTCCACATAACCCATATCTGCCATGACAAACTCTGTCCTTCTGTTTTCATACCCCGAGTGCATGCAATTCTGGGTCTTTATATTCCATCTTGAATCAATCAAGCCAGCAATCAATCATAAAATATTCTCACTCCTTTCTCCCTCTCTCTTTAATTTATTTTTTTCCTGAGTAATCCCTGAGATGATCTTTTAAATACTGTTGGGAGGAAATTCATTTTCAGTATCTCCGTGGTTGGTATTGCCGGTTCATTGCTCTACCAATAATTCTTTTTCAGAGAATTTTCACTTCTACCTCATAAGCTTCTACCTGGTCCCAGAGTTGCAACAGTACTATGAAAACATGAACGCATTCTAGAGTCAAAAATCTTCATAATGAGTTAATTCCAAGCATCATCAACTTTGTAGTTGAGGAAATTCATGATAGATAGGTGATCCATAACGATACACAGTCCCCTATGGTAGGTGATTTTTAAAAGTCAGCTTGTCCCTATGACTAACTACAGGGTACATTTATCTTTCCAAAAAATGGCTAAAGGCTATAGAGGCGATGGGACACAAAGGCTGGATAAGAGCACCCATAAGGCTTTGCTGTAGAGTGCAAAGGTTGGTTCCCAGCTTATAGAATCAGACATTAGTATGTGGAAAGAGGTTACTTGAGTTCAAATCAAATCCCCCAGTAGTAACTGTTACCTTGAGCAAGTCACTTACCATCTTTTAGCTTCAATGTCCTCACCTGTAAAATGGGAAGAATAAATGCATGTTTCTCATGTAATTGCTGTAGAGATGAAATAAAACAGTGCATTAATATCTTAGAACAGTGCCTGGCACATCAGAAGACTGAAACTTAATGAGCACTTACTATTATTTGCTGAGATAACTTACCTCTCCTGTGGCAAAGGACATCTTTGCAAGGCCACGTGGAGTACCTGCCGACATATGCAAAGGCTAGGCCCACTCCTTTTTCATGGTTAAGCAATGCACATTCTTGCTTTAATGACCAAAAAGACAGTTTTATGTAGGGTCTATGACTTTTCTTATCCCGAATGTTTTCGATTAGAGATGGAAGAGTCCGCTATCCTGGGTGAATAATGATGCGTGTCTTTATGGCTTAAGTGTTTAAAGGAGCTGCGGCACATTTGTGAAGATTTATTTCCTCTCGGGCATCTATTCCACATGTCCCACAGCCCAAAGGTCGTGGAGTGTCAGGCGGAGGGCCTGTTTTCCCCAGGTAGTGGCTGCTCAGCGTCACTTTGATTGAGCGAGGGCTTTAAAAATGGAAACGTGTTTACAGAGTAGAAAAGCAGGTAGGTCTCCGCATAAGTAGGGCCTGATGAGTTTCTATGGCAACCTCATTCAGTATCACAAGGGCCATTCTCGTGGAAAGAGATGACTTTCAGAGATGTGTTCTGGAACATTCTTTATGGTCAGCATAACTATGGGGATTAAGAAAAAATAGGACTAGTGTACCACAGTGCCACTGTAGCTTTGCTGGGATGTTGGAGCCATTAAAGGCACTAATGCCTCAGATACTAAAGAAGACCTCAAGAAGTAAAACATATCTTCTTGACACCTAAAAATCCCTCAACTTAAGAACCCCCCTCACCCTGGCTAGATTGGCTTAGTGGATAAAGCATCAATCTGTGGACTGAAGGGTCCTGGGTTCAATTCCAGTCAAGGGTATGGACCTTGGTTGCAGGCTTGATCCCCAGCCCTGGTCCAGGCACGTGTGGGAGGCAATGTGTCTCTCTCACATCAATGTTTTCTCTCCCTCTCTCTCTCCCCCTCCCTTCCACTCTCTCTAAAAATCAATGGAAAAATATCCTTAGGTGAGTCAACAACAAAAAAAAAAAAAGAGCCCTCCTCTCATTTGCCAAGTTCTTGTTGAAATCCTGGGGTGGGGTGGGGAGGAGACAAAATCATATTCAGAACAGTTTTATTCTCCTTACCTGATTCCTGCTTCTTAAAAAAATCTGTTGTCAAATTTCTGAAAACAATTTCCAGACATGTGTAGTTAACAAAATGGATACTCAGAGCATGGGGCGGGTACAGCTCTGCTTTCATTTTAGCATTTGGCCTCTGAGCCTCAGTGATGTGATCTCAGGGAACCTCAGGGAAAATTGACTCAGGCTGCTGTATGGGGTGACAAGAAACAATTAGAGTTTGAGTAAAAAGGCACTCATGCAACAGCTGACTTATTTACATACTTAGAGCATATAGACATATATAACCTGTATTTTTATGCAGCACAATTTTTTAAATTATGCATATGCTAAAAGGTTAAAGAGAACACTGTTTTCTACATTTAAAAAAAAAGGTTTAATTTTCATCATAAAGAGGAGGGTGAAATGGAAGCATTGACAAGGGAGTCCCTTTATTCTCCAACTTGTGTATCGTGGAATACCTCTCTCTCCATGTACCCAAGGTTCTCACCTTGCTCCATCGTCACACTGACTGACATGCGATTTGGTTCACCTACCTGCTAGCACTGAGGTCAGGAGTTCACAGATAGTTAAGATATTTTAAGAAAAATTCTTCATGATCAAGGTTCTTCGAGTTTAAGACCCCAGAAAACTAAGCCACTTTATCCATCCAATACTACCATTTATAGTAGCAGAAATTGGGTTTCAAAAGCATGCGAAAAATGTTCCTTCTTCCTGTTCCTTTCTCTCCCCTTCTACTTCCCTGATGGTACTGTTTGCATGTGTGAGAAAACATTAGAATAAACAAATAAGCCAAGAAAAAATAAACACTTGAAAATCTTTTACAATCTTACCATTTAGCAAGAATCATGATCAACATTGTGAGAAATATGCTTCCGGGGCTTTCTCTACAATTATATGTAATAAAACAATTAAAACAGTAATAATAATATTTATATAACACTTATTCTGTGCCAAGCACTTTTAAAAATGCTTTCCATTTAACCCTTCAAAGAGCCCCATGACTGAGGAACACTGTTATTATCCTCCCCGATGTATGGAGAAGATGGGGTAGAGACAGGTCAAGTGACCTCAACGAGGTCTGCAAGGTCATGAGAGTGGGTGTCAGAGCCCAGATTACCTGCTCCGAAGCACTCTGCTCTCCAGCCTCTTGGGCGGGGGACAGGGGCGGGGGGGGGCGTGTTTTGAA
>NW_005362269.1:13618814-13747282 GCF_000412655.1 Myotis brandtii
AAGAAATACGGCCTCAACTTTTATAATTCTTGCACTTCATGCATTGTGAGCTTTCCCCAAGGTTGCTATGTATTCTTCAATGGAATCATTTTTCACGATTCTCCTTGTGACTCCGTGGGAAAGAGCCTGGGACAGCATATATAAATGAAGCGTTGTTGTTGGGCATGTAGACGGTATCCCACTGCAGAAGGTCGTCCAATCGAGGAATTTTCATCTTGGTCCTGGAAACACTCGCTCTCCAACTGACTCACATACCAAGTTTGTTTGAAAAACAAAATAGATTGCGTGTTGCAAGACAGAGCTGCTGGCAAAATACTCCATCGTGTCAGATTTATACAAACCCATCTCCTGTGAATTGCACCACGTCCTAGAAAACTGAAAACCATGAAAATGAGTGCTCATATTTTTAAGGAGCTCACTGATAGCTGATAAAAATATTGCATTTTCTGTAGCAGTTTTTACATAACGCTTCCACCTTAAAGGGATGGATTGGATGGTACTAGGCGGTAATTTTTTAACATGAGCGTTGACAAAATCAACACCATCTGCCGGTATTGACTTATTCCGCAGCGTTCTCATGCTGGGTGGTTTTATTTCACTTTTTTCAGAAATGGTTAATGACACATCTGGTAGTCAGCGAAGGTACACTCTGGGTGATGAAATGTGGTTGTAAGTTTGCACAAAATGCTAATGGAACTTTTGTTTTCCTTTCTATTAGAACCAGCGGGACATGTCTGAGTCCCTGGCTGGTTACTCCTCTTAGACCTTCTGCACAATGATCTGCTTGGTAGGACTTGAACTTTGGGGACAACGTGGTGTTACTTTGGGTCCTCAGAGGAGCAGATACCAAGACAGGATTAAAAATGTAAGAGATTTGGAGGGGAAAACAGCTGTGAACACAAAAGCAGGAGTGCAGAAGGTGGGGAGGGCCTTCAGATGACAATGTCAGTGTGACACCAGGGTGACAGGAGGGGTGGAAGGAGGGCGGACTGAGTAGCAGAGTCACAGACTGAGGCACATTCTCATAAACTGTCAGCCAGACAACAGCTGGGAGCCAGAGCTGTCCATCGGGGTGTTCCCACATCCCACAGAAATGGCCATGAGTTAATACCCACTGTGCTCGGTCACGGGCCGAGAGCGGCCATGGGAAGCCTGGCCTCTCCCCAGATCCAAGGGTGGACCCAAAGTGACCCAGCAATGGGGACTCTCGGTCACCCCTGCGCCCCCTGCAGGAGAGCTGAAGGATGCATGTTCACGGTCACCACAGATATGTACGCAGGCAATGGCAAAGGGAGACATGAGATGACCCCTGCATTTATTTGTCTCTGTATCTTTTTGAAAAAGGAAATGCAGTCTGGCTGGCGTGGCTCAGTGGTTGAGCAGAGACCTATGAATCAGGAGGTCACAGTTTGATTCCCAGAGCACATGCTCAGGTTGTGGGCTCCATCCCCAGCAGGAGGCGTGCAGAAGGCAGGCGATCAATGATTCTCTTTCATCATTGATGTTTCTATCTCTCTCTCCCTCTCCCTTCCACTCTTTGAAAGCAATAAAAGAGAAATGGAACGGCGTAGTTTAAATGATTCTCCTCCCCCAGTTTCTCCATTGGACTCCAGGAAAGGGTGCCCATAGTTGGAGAGGTGCGTCCTGTTTTGATTAAATTCTATCAGCGGAGGGAAAGGGAAGAGTGCTTAACTCAGTCCTTACCTCTTTCAACTGCTCTTAGAAATCCCTCAGGGGCACTATTGCTGCTACTAATTTTGCTTTCAGTGAAAGGGCTCCTTAGGTTTGCCATAATTTTTGGCCCGAGAGCCTCAAAGCCCCACCTCCTATTTGAGTAGAAAAATCATCTGGGAATGGGAGAGGTGGAATTTAGGGAAGAACACATGCTTTCCAGTCTTTCAAAACCAAAAACATGTTTTGAAGAGCAGCAGGAGGAAAAATGGATGCTGTGTTATATAACCACACCCTCTATGCCAGGCCTTTCTGTTGTCATCCTCCTCGATTTTCCAACCTCCTGAGATCAGTAGGGGTATGTTCTCATTTGTGTTGTTGGGCTTGCTTCTTTGTTTACAACAGAAGAGGGACGTGAAGTTCAGAAAGGTCTGGTGACGTTTCATTGGCACATTCCTGGTCAGGGCAGACCTGGCGTTTAAGCCTGTGCTCTCTCTGTCTTTAATTTTTCTGAATTCATCTACAGAATAGATTTGCCAATGAGTTTCTCCACTCCACCAGTTCCTTTGCTTTACTTATTGGGGGAGAATTTCTAATATTTACACAGATATTTTTCTTCACATCCTGGAAAGGGCACTGGATGGGGAGACCGACACACTGAGTATTTTTGTGGCTGTGAATTAGCTAAGCTCTTTGGGCCTCAGTATTTTTGTCTATAAAGGAAGGAGATTGGGTGATGTGGTGTTTACCAAACTTCTATAATACCACCTATAATTTATTTGCTTGATATTTTATTTAAAACAATGCTTCCTTTTTAACTTAAATGTATTTAAAATGAAAACATTATATCACTGTTTAGAATGGAACACCAGTATGAGTATGATTATTATATATTAAATAATATTATATATACACAAAATACCTTTGCCATGTATATGTATATAATGTAAGGTTTATAAGGAACACAAAGTGTTAAAGAATGCTAGCAACAAAATGAGACTTTCTCCTTAATTAACGTAATCATCAGAAAGTTTGATGGAAAGTTGAAAACAAGGTATTTGTAGTGAAAATGCTCTGAAAACCCCATGCTGCTTGACTCTTTGCCCCACCCTCGTCATTTCGTGGGTGGTCCACACCTTGGGATACACTGAACAATGATTTGTAATATCCATTCCGTCTCATGCACTTGTGATTTCCATTCTCCCTTATCTTCCCACACCCTCGGCCTCATTTCCCCCTCATCTCTTCAGTTATAAGAACTGTGAGTCCCCTGGCTGCATAAATACTCTCTCTGTATCTTGGCTCACATGCAGAAAAACCAAGAGCTGAAACAAATAAGAACAATTCCTTCCTGTTCTTCTGGGGGAGTTCAAGAGACAGAAATAGACAGAACCAGAGAGGCAGATGAAGGCCTAAGGTGAGCCACCAGCAGGGTTTTCCCCAGCCAAGCTCAGGTTACAATGAATAGTGTGTGAAGGACCATGCAGCTGAGTATATGGACAGAGTTTTCTGAGATATCCCACATCACCAGTCCTATTGTGCTGCCCCAGACCCCAACCATCCCACCAAAAATGAACCCTTTGCCACATTTTATCCCGTGGTATTTTAGAAAGAGCATGGGCATTGCAACTAGACAGAACTTGGTTCCCATCCCACCTGTCCCCCACATCAGGGCGAGACTCAGAGGCTCCAGTGGGTGGAGGACTTAGAGTTGGTGGCGGGGTGGTGGGGGGATCTCTGGGGAGGTGAAGGGGGAAGGAGTTCCACAGGCAGGGGAAGGAGAAGTCAGGGAAAGAGGTGCTGAGGGCATCCCAGCCCTGGTGTCCACGGAGTGGTCCCCGAGACAGTGTCCCTGGGCAGGTATGTGATAAGCAACGACTTATCTGTCCTAACTTCTAACTACATGGGTCTGAAGTCTGAAACTGTGCGGTTAACGTCTCAGCTATTTTTCTAGCACCCTTTGGGAATGGGGATACCTCTTTCTTCACTCTCTGCCTTTCTACCCCACCATCTGCTCCCTGATTCTGCACTAAGTACCACTCTCCATCTTCCTTCCCTCTTTACCGCCCCAATGCCAGGACCTGAAATTATCCCATGTATGCTCACGTCCACATGGTATTGCTGTTCTCCCCTCGCTGGGCTGTAAGCTCCATCTGACGGGCCTTCTCTGCCCGGTTCACAGCTTGTTCTCAGAGTCTAGTACAGTGCTTGGCACACAGCATAGGTCAATAAATATTTATCCAAGAGTCAAATGAATTGGCCCAAGGCAATTGCACCCATTCAGCCTACCTCCGTGAATTAGCTCCTCATGCTGGCTGTCACCTGGGGCTTTGTTGTAAACACCGTTTCCAGATCATCACCCCCAGAGAGTCTGATTCCATTTGTCTCGGGTGAAGCTTAGGAATCGGTATTTTTAATTAGCAACTCAGGTGACTGACATCGCCCGGGCTCCGACCCCGACCGACATGTGGGAGGTACACTCCCCTGGGGGACGTTACTGAAGACAACGTTGTTGCCCGCATCACCTTAACTACATTTCATATACTACAAGCAATTAATGATGTATTCACGATGTTTAAAAACTATAAACTTCAAAGGTTTATCCAGTGTGCGCATGTGCTTCCCGCACACACATACCCTGTGCGCAATTAGGTAGGGACACCAGCTGTCCAGTCAGGTACCTCCTCCCGGGGCAAAAAGACAGGTTGATTAGGTTAACAAATAAAATGCAGAACTGCTGAGAGGTTGCCCAGATGGCCTCTGGGCTTTCTTCTAGAACGGCATCGATACACTGTAGCATTGTGGCAGATGGACTGTAGTGCCGGGAACGAGGCCATGGTGGGTTCTTGCGCCGGTCCCCTGAAGGGCTGCCTGGTTGGCTTACATGCATCCAGTTGGCAGAACGAAGCAGAAATAGAGAGCCCAAGCTTTAGAGCCAGACAGCCCTGGGTCTGAGTTACAGAATGACCACTGATTAAACTGTGATAAAGGGCATTTTGCATAGTCTCTGTGAGCCTCTGATCTTTCCTCTGTAATTAGGGGTAATATTGTCTAACTCACGGGTGTGCGATGAGCTCCCAGTACAGTGTGTCTGGCATTTGTATATATGGTGCTCAATAAATGCAAATATCATAACCTCTGGGAAGATTAACTCAGACCATTTCACTGCCAGAAATGGCTCTACCAAGTCTTCAAAAATCTAATAAATATTGTCCCTATTGGTCAGGAGAGGGACCAGCCAAAGGTGTTTGGATGGGTAATGGAAAAACTGAAAATAATGGAACTTTGTTTAACAATTTTTTCGCCTCCAAATTTCATTTGGCTTTCCCTTTATGAAGTTAGGATTTTAGTCAATGAATTTTTAAAATAGTCACATAATTTTCCTGAAAGATGAATTGGGCTCCCAGAAAAAAAAAGTTTGGCTTAATACAAACAAATGCAAAAATTAATCTCCTAAGGAATAGTCTCAAATGGGTAAACTGAGGAGAAACTACTGGAGGTCTGGGTAACTGTCATATGCCAACATATGCCCCTCCCCCTCACATTCATCTACTTTTTAAGAAATGTCGGGGGAGGCGGGGGGAAGAAAGGGGATGTTGACTAACGCAGGGGTTATGAAACACAAGTCAGAGTGAAGGGACCTAGCGTTGATGTTGGAAGAAATATGGCTCAGATGATTCTATACCCAGCAGCAAACCCAATATGCAGATAGACTTGAATAAGTTTGATTTTGATTTATCGCCAAAAGTGTGCTGACTAGTACGTCCAAGAAGCTATAGTGCCACCATCATCACCCAGTGTGAAGGCTGGTTACATATAGGAGTATCCCTTAGTGGGCGTTCCAGTTACTCAAAGGTTTAGCTTTAGAATGACCTCAGCCCTAGCTGATTTGGCTCAGTGGATAGAGCGACGGCCTGCGGGCTAAAGGGTCCTAGCTTCAATTCCGATCAAGGGCACATGCCCAGGTTGCGGGCTCGATCCCCAGCAGGGGGCATGCAGGAGGCAGCCAATCAATGATTCTCTCTCTCTCTCCTCTCCCTTCCTCTCTGAAATCAATAAAAATAAATAAATAAAAAGAATGAACTCAGGGAGCCCAGCACAATCATTCCTTTTAAATTTTTTTCTGCCTTTTAAATTTTAAAAATAACTTAGTCGATCTAACTGGTTGAACGAACTTTTTACAATTTCACTTACTTAAGATACTTGGACAGGCAGCATCAGGCTGATGTTTTAGTATTATCAGAGATCTCCCCCCAAATCATCAGCCTTCTAAACGGGCATCTCTCTCGAGTCCCCACTACTCACTCCACTTCCTCTGCACTTGCCCAGCTCAATTTCTCTTCCCCAATGAGCCCACTGAACATCTTTTGGGCAGCGGGGCACGTGGTAGGGCACGTGGTAGGACATTTGGAGAATGTTAATTGTAATCACGGGGACATCACTACAAAACTGGCTGCTTAATTAGTTGGGGGCGTGGCCTGGGAATCAGGCTGGGAAAGCTCCCAGGTGGTTTCTTGCACAGCCCAGGATGGAACCCGCGCTGGAGAGAGGAGCAGCCCTTTCCACGGGACTAGAGGTACCAAGCTGTATTTTGTGTGCCTACCTTGGACAAATCAGTGGTAAATGCTGCCGATTCCTGCTTTTACCTGACAGCACAGCCTTGTTTGCACGGGATTTGCCTTTAGGACGCTCCTAAGCATTCTGCCATTGCTTTGCCTTCTTCCTATGTTGTGCTTTGTGTTGTATTTTTGTATGTTGTGCTTTAAATGAGCTTAGCGGTTCGAGTCGGGTTGGTGCTGGCGGAGCTTGCTGATTATTTCTTTTCTTCCCCCTGCTGTTGAGAAGTTGGGTCTCTTCTTAATCTCTGGGTGTGCGTGAATGGCTCTCATTCGTTGTGCTAAGTGAGTTAAGTGACACTAAATAGAGGAGCTGGCTGAAACTGGACCATGTAATCACATTGTTCATCAGAATGGATTTTAATGTTTACATGGGGGAGGGGGGACATCATCGCCCTGGCTGGTGTGGCTTAGTTGGCTGGAGTGTTGTCTGATACACCAAAAGGCCGTGGGTTTGATTGTTGCGGGTTTGATTCCTAGTCGGGGCGCATGTGGGAGGCAATCAATCACTGTTTCTTTCTCACATCGATGTTTCTATCTCACTCCCTCCCCCTTCCTCTCTCTCTAAAATCAATAAAAACATACCCTTGGGTGAGGACTGGAAAAAAAAATCATCCTCGTAGATAAATAGCCCATCCTTCCACAGGGAGCATCAGACAGCCACCAAACTTCTGCTAATTTTCCAGTTGGGCTACATCGAAGAGCCAGAAATGTGGGTATATTCTAAATATTACTGTTCAATATTCTTCTACTCTTGCCTTTGATATTGTCAGGTGCTGGGGTCCAGCCCCAGCGGTCCAGGGGTTCCCAAAGGTGTGGACGGAGTCGGTGAAGACTGTTTTACACGGAGGCAGTGTTCAGAACTCTCTAGCTTTCCTTAGTCTCCGTGGATCTTCCTGCGCCTGGCTGAGGCCACAGAGAAAGATCCCGAGGCAAGATGAGCCTTTATTTTTATAGTCAGAGGTAAAAAAAGGTAGTGGTTACCAAAGTTACACTGTTCTTCTGAGTTTCACTTGTTTACACTGTTCTTGTGAGTTTCACTTGTTTTTGTTCTTGTTGCATTTCCCTCAGCCCATTAGCTTCCCAGGTAAGATCTAGGGAGCATCATAAGGTCAAGCCTAATTATGCTAAGAGGACTGTGCCCTCTAAGCTGGGACTTGTTTGTGACTTTGCCAACAGGTCAGTCCGAAGCTTAACCCTATATCGGCTCCCCACAGTCAGGTCCCAAAGGGATACCCACTTCATTGAGGGTTTATTGCTGTTTTGTGGAACCCAGTGTGGGAGTCTCATAGACCACAGGTGTGCACAGGTGATTGTAGGTACAGCACCTGATGTGGCATCAAATAACTTTGGATCGCTTGGGCCAGTGGCCGGCAAACTGCGGCTCGCGAGCCACATGCGGCTCTTTGGCCCCTTGAGTGTGGCTCTTCCACAAAATACCACCTTCTGCGCATGGGCCACGAAGTTTCAATCGCACTGCATGTGCGCGCCCACAAGTGGTATTTTGTGGAAGAGCCACACTCAAGGGGCCAAAGAGCCGCATGTGGCTCGCGAGCCGCAGTTTGCCGACCACGTATGTTTCTCTAACACAGTGGTTCTCAACCTTGGCTGCACATTAGAATCACCTGGGAATCTTTTTAAAATCCTGATTTCTGGGCCTCATCCTCCAGAAATTCTGTTTCTTTGTTACTAATGTTGTGGCCTCACCCCATAACAAAGAAACAGAATTTCCGGAGGATGAGGCCCAGAAATCAGGATTTTAAAAAGATTCCCAGGTGTGCAGCCAAGGTTGAGAACCACTGGCTTAGGCTATACAGCAAGCATGTCAAACTCGGGGCCCGTGGGCCACATGCCTCCTTTGGCCTGTGGTAGCCTTTGAGTTTGACATGCTTGCTATACAGGCTCCGTCATACTATTCAACTTAGCCATGTTAGCAAGAAACCAGCTGGAGATAATACATAAGTGATAGGTATGGCTCCAGAGAAACCTGTGTGTGTGAATAATGAGATTTGCATTTCATATAATTTTTCTGTCATGAAATGTGATTTTTCTCTTACTTTTCTTCAGCCAATTTAAAAATGCAAAAATTATTCTTAGGTCGCCATTTGTACAGAAATAACCCCTGGGCCTGTCTGCCGCCTCCTGCTGCCAGGGAGGCCTCTCTGTGATGAGAGATGTTACGGCTTCTTGAAAACCCATGAATTTCACTTGTTAGCAGAGCGAGAGGCTTCAGGCTCATCTCTCTATTAGGCAGCAATATTAAGCTAGAACTTAACCACGCTGTGCTGAGTCCCTTAAATCTTATTTTTAAAACTGCCTTCTGTTTGTTGTAGCTAAATGGAATTTCTATGTAGCGCCATGATTAAAAATGAGTTGATCTGCAGAAAAATATTAAGAAGAGTCCAGGTGATACATGGATTGGTAATGATCATGGGGCGTGTATTTGGGAAATTGCTACCTAGATTTGATCACCTGTGACTGTTTTTCTCGGGTGGAATACCTGTGGGTTTTGGGGGGAAGGAAGGGGGAGCTACTGTTTCACACAGCTGATGCTATGTTTTTTAAAAAGATCCTCCTCCCCACCCCACCCCCATTACACACACACACATCCACAAATCCCCCAACCACCTATTCACATCAGAACCAGCCAGGATATGCAAAACAAACTGAAATACAGTTAAAACTTGAGATGACTCTTGAAATACAAGCACAACTCAGATATTGCAGGTGTGGTTCCAGACCACTGCAATGAAGCGAGGATCTCGAGCCACAATCTCTTCGCTGATTAGTGGAGGGTCTTGCCTTCAATTTGTAAAACGTGCCACATCTGTGAAGCCAAGGGCAACAAAATGAGGTGTGCGTGCAAATCAGCCCGGGGCTGTCCTGCTTAAAATCCCCGGGGGAGGGAGTGAGGAGAGCTCACCACTGCCCTGGGGGAAACAACCACTCAACCTGAGGCAGCCGGCCAGGCTGACCCTGCCCTGCTAGCCTGTTCCTGCCTTTGTGGGGTCCCACAAATGCCCCCCAGCCAGTCCTGACCTGCAGTTTCTTGCCCTTGCCCGCTGCTTCCTGCCTTGGCGCCTGAGGCCGAGGCGCTGCTCCCTCTTAGCTCAGTTTCTCACTGTGGACACGGGCCGGTTATTCCCAGGTCCGGGAGGCTACCCTCTGCATGGGGACAGTGAGCAGCATGCTGGGCTCTGCCCACTTAGACGCCAGGAGCGCCACATCCTTCCACGGGGAGCAGCAAACAGCCACCAAACTCCCTTCTGCTAATTGTCCAGTCGGGCTACCCCGCAGGGCCAACGCTGTGGCTGTATTCTAGATATTGCTGTTCAATCTTCTTCTACTCTTGCTTTTGACATTGCCAGGTCCCAAAGGGATACCCACTTCGTTGAGGGTTTTTTGCTGTTTTGTGGAACCCGGTGTGGGAGTCTCATGGACCACAGGTGTGCACAGGTGATTGTAGGCACAGCACCTGATGTGGCATCGAATAACTTTGGATCGCTTAGGCCAGTGGTTCTCAACCCTGGCTGCACATTAGAATGGGCACAGCACCTGATGTGGCATCGAATAACTTTGGGTCGCTTAGGCCAGTGGTCCTCAACCTTGGCTGCACGTTAGAATCACCTGGGAATCTTTTTAAAATCCTGATTTCCGGGCCTCATCCTCCGGAAATTCTGTTTCTTTGTTACTAATGTTGTGGCCTCACCCCATAATAAAGAAACAGAATTTCCGGAGGATGAGGCCCGGAAATCAGGATTTTAAAAAGATTCCCAGGTGATTCTAACGTGCAGCCAAGGTTGAGAACCACTGGAAAACAAAACGGGAACAAATACAATATTTGTATTTGCATGTGGCCCTCGGGCTGTAGTTTGAGGACCCCTGGCTTAGGGTATGCAGTGTGCTTTATGGTTCTCAGGGGCTTGACCTTGCCCCGCCCACCATACACTGTGCTTTATGGTTCTGAAGGACTTGACCTTTTCCAACTAGACCAGGCACATGTCTCTCCACCAGGCTTCGGCCACCCTGTTCTGTCGTACTACTCAACTCAGCCACGTCGGAACAGCAGAGCCTCCAGACACTGCCACGTGTCCCACCGCCTCTGAGGCCCTCTCTCCTGGGGACACTGCCCCTTAAGTTGCCTCCTCACCCCACTTTCAAACATGGTTCCTCTGGTTTGAACCTTTCATTCTACACTTCACTCTTCCTGACAAGCGCTCTCTTGACTTGTGACCATGCAGTCTGTTTATATAATATCTGCTTGTTCACTAGACTGTGCACTCCCCGAAGGCATGCCGATGTGTGCCCTGCCTCCCTTCCAGCATTCGCCACCGCGCCTGGCACATGGAGTATGTCAATCACTGTATTTTGATGGACAGAGTCAGATTTCATCCCCTCACCCTGTGAGCCTCATACTGTGTTCGCATCAGCACCATCGCTCACTGCTCCGGTTTGGGTTACTTAACACAGAAAAATAAACCCCGGAGCGCCGAGTACTGGCCCAACAATCCTCCCTCAGTGATTGCGTCGCTGCCATGCTCGGGACACAAACAAGTGCTCTGGTATTTGCCTTTATTGTTGACAAGGGAATAAACCTCATTCTAAATGTCAGAGAGGGAGCTTCCCCTCCTCCCCTGTCTCATTAGATGAGCTGCTCTTGTGTCCGGACCTGATTACCTTGAACAGGCAGCCTCTGTGGGCAGTAATTTCAGCTACACATAAAGGCCCTCTTCTCCTTAATACTCCCCTTACCCTTATCCTCCTCCACGTTTGGGTGGTGTGTGGTGGGGATGTTTGTTTGTTTGTTTGTTTTGTTTACCCGTAGAGTTCTTTCTCACGTCCAGTGTGCACCTCTTTCTCTAAGACGATGGCTTCTAATCACCTGTCATCACTGTATCCCCCAGAGCCCCGCCCACCATGCACTGTGCTATTTGGTTCTGAGGGACTTGATGTTTTCCAACCAGACCAGGCACGTGTGTCTCCATCAGGCTTTGGCCACACTGTTCCCTGTGTTAGAACATTCTCACCCATCACCTTTTCCTAGAAATAAGCCCTTAATTTCCAAGATTGATGGATGTCCCTCCTGCCTACCTGCCCAGGCCCTGATCTTCCCCAGGCCTTGCACATCTTAAACCAGACTGCAGTCGCCTGTTCACTTGCCTACACACACACACACACACACACCCTTTGCTTCAAAGTGCACAGTAGGAAGAACAGAGGCTTCCATGAGTCTATTTTAAAGGAGTTAAGTATCTTTACCATGGAAGCACCCTGAAGCTGAAAATCAGTTCTGTTGTGAGCTAGGTAGAAAGTGCACAATAGGAAGAACAGAGAAGGCTTCCATGAGTCTATTTTAAAGGAACTAAGTACCTTTACCATGTAAGCCCCCTGAAGCTGAAAATCAGTTCTGTTGTGAGCTAGGTATAAAAGTCCACCTTAGGTTAGGGGTACTGAAGAGGAATATTGCAGAAGACAGTCCTAAGTACTTAAAAAGATGTTTCAAAGCAGAGATGGCAAATACGCCAAGTCCTTCAGATCAAAACTTAGAAAGGTTGATGGAGGCCCTGCACACTTGAATACTATGTTGCGTAGGATTCTGAGGTCTTGTCCAAGCTCAGTAAAAAGAACTATTGGATCCATCAGCAAAATGTGCCATGAACATCCAGCAGGGTGGCCACATGTACACCATCCAAAGTGCAGGAGGTCACTAACCAGTCAGAGGAAAACCCGAACACAAATGCTGCCTGCTTTGCCTAGTGTTTGAATCCGAGGATCCCGGGCTTGAAGAGACCTCTTTCCCTCTGGACGGAGCCGCTGCGGTCTGCAGCCTCAGCATGCCGAGCACGTCTCCGCAACAGCAAGGTTGGAACTAGAACAATGCCCCGCTGATTATCTTTCGAAGAATTCCGCACCCCGCTGAGTTCATGGGGCAACATTTCGTGGCATGACTTGCCGTTTAAGAGGCCTCTGGATCTAAGATCCGGCTGCCTGAGGCTGAGAGACGGGGACTGGCAGCCGTGCTAATGTGGCAGGGACTTGATTGGTATCAGCTATGCGCCAGGCTTTTGCTGAACACATTGCTATGCTCTCGCTAGTTCACCGACCCAACAGTGCTAAGTGGTACAAATCATTGTCCCCCAATACACAAACGAGGAAGCGGAGGCTTGAAAGATGCACTCGCTAGGGAAAATCACACAGCTAAAGATGGAGAGGGCTCGAATCTGGCCCCGTCTGGCTCCAAACTCACTTCTGTAAATACCTGACTCTCTATCGGGGATGATTTTTATATAGCACCTTTGAGGACATCTTGAGTCTTCAGACCTCTTCACAGACATGACTCTCTATCGGGGTTTGGGGATGATTTTTATATAGCACTTTTGAGGACATCTTGAGTCTTCAGACCTCTTCACAGACAGGATATAACACAGAAACAGAATGAAATCTGCAAGGACAGTTTCTCTGAAAAGATAGAAAGGGCACTTGATTCTGGAAACGAAGTCCCATTGCTCCCTTGATCGGGAAATCCGGTGGAACCTGGATTATCCTACTTGCTTAAGTCGTTTAAGGATCGAGACGTGAAACTAGAAGCCATGGATGACACACGTGAGGATTAAAGAGAATAAAAGGAGCCGGCATCCCCTGGGGACTTCATTTGTGCTGGAGGCTGGGCACATTTACCTCGTGTACCCCACAACCCCAAAGGGCTCCATTCATATAAACTGCGATGCGCATGGTGGCTTTGGGTGTAGGGCAGCGTAGGCCCTGCCTATCGGGTTGTTAATATCCCATGCGGTGTGGAGTATGCAGATGCTTCTTGGTTAGTAGCTTATGATTATTCATGTAGCTAGGAAGGGGCTGAGCTGGGATTTGAACCCAGAGCATCCGCTTCAGAGCCGTGGATCCTCACTGCTCTCAGTGCACCAACACCCCGTCAGCATCCTCTCTCAGGGCCCAGAAGTGACTGATTAAATCAGCAAGGCCATGCTTGCCCGGATTATAGGAAATCAGTCTTCATAGGAAGCACAAAGCCAGCCATTAAGGAGGGGATGCTATTAGCAGTCGATTGCAGCTATCACAGTTCAGCCCATCTTGCAGGACTATGTTTTAAAAGCAAAATAAACAGATTCCATTTGAATATGTATTGATTCCACATTCAGTCCCATTACCCTGCTTCTTAGGATAGCGTGCACAAGGAAAACAAAACCGCTGGTGAGAAATAATACTTGGTTCAGCACCAATACACACAGTTGTTCTCGACCTTAAAAAAAAGAAAAGGAAAAAAATTAGCATGTTTTTGGGGGACTCCAGGGAAAACAATATGTGAATTAATTTCAGTTTCAAGTGAACAGCCGGAATTATTCAGGTAAAAATATTTATGTTAATATGCTGGAACTGCCATGTTTTATCAGCATGACCAGTAGCACTTTCTAAACAACAGCTGCTAGAAAAATGAGCACCCAAAATGAGGCAGTTCTCCGGAAAAATGTAATTCTGTGTGTCCTCCCAGTCCTTATATTTTTTCCCACTCTTGCAGGGCATGGGGTGTGTGTGTGTTGCACGAGTTGCAAATTCAGGGTTAAATGAGGTGCCTTTCTGGCTCGGCTAAAGCTAAACATAAAGTGATGAACACTCCACACTGGTTTGCAAGGTAGAACCATGAAATATCAGCATTTTCATAATGTGTGTGTTTTTTAATCCATTTCAAATGACCATGCATGAAATTAGCATGCGATAGCAATCACTCATTCTCCGTGTAGCTTCTGAAGTTTCACTGAGAAGTAGGAAAAACAACAGAGATTCTGACATGGAGTGTCAGGGCCATTGGCTCTGGGAGCAGGCCAGCTTTTTGGCTCAGCTCCTCGCTTAACTGCCTGTGAGCTCTTGGGCAAGTCGCTGAGCTCTGGCTCTGTGTCCTCCATTAGAAAAAAAGAAATGAGCAGCATCTCCACCTCATTGATTGGTATAAGGGTTCACTGAGTCGAAACACACATAAAGTGTTTGGCAAAGTGCCTCATTCCTGGTTAGTAGGGCACTAAATTGTAGCTTTTATTGTTATTGTATTGCATGAAGCTCTGCTTTGCACTGCGAAAGAATCTGCCTTCATCGCCGTATATTTTCTTATATTAATAGTATTTGCTAACTTTTCATTTGACCTTTCCTTACTATTACTAATGTGTACGTTGTCATAAACTTGAACTATACTAAAAGTTAATATGTTTCTTTAAATGTTACTATCAGTTCCATTTAGAGAGTATTTGCTTTGGCAAGTTAGAGGGATATCCTGCTTTAATCTCCCTTCCGGGCTTATTCAATTTAAGGAATTTTCACACCATTTTGAATACTGCACCTTAACAGAAAACTAGAAAGCATGTTCCCTGCCTTTGAAGAGATCTGGGGGAGGATCACTGACATCTTTTTATGTAGAGGAGAAATCCCCCTGAAATACCAAAGAAAGGTTTAACACACATGTAATAACTGATATGACATGCAATTTAACTACTGAATGAGCAGATCCTGCTAACTCTTCCCATCTGTCCATTCAGTCACACAAATGGAATAAATAATATCTGATCTGCATGCTCAGGTGACCAGCCCTTACACAGGTGACGAAGGAGAGCACCGTGGGTTTCGGCCCCGTGTCTCTCCTCGGAAAATCCTGCCTCATTCCTCCCAGGTCAGCTCCCAAGTGTCCAAGTCCCTCTCCACCTCGCCAGCCCACCTGCTTCTACATTGATGTTCTGGTTTGGGTCTTGCTTCTCCCCAGGGGGGGCATGTCCCTCACCGAATTCCACTTTGTTTTAAAGAAGAGAGGGCTGGATCTACCCCCTTGTGAACACTTTACATTGTAAATGGTTTTCCAAGAACTGCTGTTGTTATTGGCTTCTTTATCCGTGCTCTCTCACTCTCTCTGGCCCTCGCTCTCTACCTGTCCCGTTCTTGCTAGTTCCCTTGCGCGAACGCACAAGCACATGCACCCACAGTGACACAGACCCTTCAGCCTTTCCTCTCACAGCATCGCCCCGTGTCCCAGAATTGCCTTGGCTACGACGAGTCCAGAAGCTGCCAGTCTACAGCCACATGTGCAATATCTGCTGGGTGACACCTGCAGTAAGTGGGACACATTAAATCCTGATGTAAGCAACACATGAATTGAGCGTGATTCTCATGTGGTCCACAAAGAGGAGTCATCATGGGATCACTGCATATCTTCTACAAAAGCCAGTTTTCATTTCCCCCAGAAACGTACAGGAGGCCCAACAAGCAGGACAGCGAATGGGCACCTGGCCTCAGGGCGCTCACAGTGTCACTGATGCATTCCGTTTAGGGAAGCTGCTTCAACAACATGGGTCTTTGGGTGTGATGCAGCCAATAGTTTTCTCCTCGACCAACAGGAGAGAGTAAAAAGGGCGGAGCGTGGGTTCCTGTCCATAAAAAGGTTGTATTTTGGGTTTCGTTACTTTCGTTATTGTTTGTCCCCTCTCACTGGCCCTTTCTCTGAGCCAGAGCAGCAGGTGAAAGGATGGAGGGAGAGAAGGAGGGGATGCACTGTTTGGCAGAGTAAGCAAAGGAATTATTTCTGGTGATTCTGACCTTGGCCCCTCAGAGAACTTGGTGGTGGGACTGGCTGTGGAGTCAGACTGTCTCGTGACCTTGCCTGAAGCTCTTCTCCCCGCAGTTGAGTGTGGCCATGACGTGACCGGGTCGGGAGCCAGCCCTGAGGGACGAGGGGCCTTCCCCGCTTGCCTTCAGGGGTCACTCTCTCCGTCTCTCCTGCACTCAGAGCCCTTTCTTGACAAATAATATTTGTCACTCATTTCTCTGAGCACAATCTGAGCCGCAAATTCTAGTTTAACTGGAACACTTCTATTTTTCCCAGCGCTGTAACCTAAGCACACCTTACCCAAGAGGAGCCCTCCCTAACTCACTCTTCCAATGCGCAGCCCACAGTGCAACAATTAGCACTTAGGGGAAGTCACTCATGGAGGGGTGGACGGGGGAGAAATACATGTTTCAGATAAAAGAAGGTTCCACCCTCACCCCTCACTGCAATTAGGAAGATAAAATATATTCAAACAGAGGACTGGATTACAATCTAGCGTGACAGATGATTGAGTACAGAAACAGCAATGACAGGAAGACAGAGGGCAGGGAAGGTCAGAAAAATCAAGGAAAAGGGAGGCTTTGAATAAAAAGCGCATCAAGCGGCTTTGAATCACAGTAGCTTTGTGGGAGTTAACTTGTTTTGCTTCGTGCTGCTGTGTCGATAGAATGGAAAGAATCAGTCCTTTTTACTTGAGTGGTTTACATTTTGGTGCATTCTCTCCAGGCTATGTTTCTTGATGTTGAGAAATATCTAATGTCTCCGAAGCTTTTCCCTCTGATGCTGGGTGGTGGCACCTGGGGCGTGAGGCAGGGCATGTGTCAGGTCTGCGGAATGTGGTGAAGGTAGATGGAATGGGCTGTATTGATTCCTTACTTCGAGTCAGGCCTGTGGCATGAATTACTGACGTGGGGTTGGGATAGTTGGAAGTTGTAAAAGTCACTGTCCAGACACCACGTGTGGCTTTGAACTTGCAGAAACACCCGGAGACGTCCACCCCTGCTGTGCTGACTGTCCCTATGCTTTCTGTGCACTCGAATGTGAGAGGTGATGGAAGTTTTAAACTTAATTGCTTAATAGTAAATACTTAAAGGGAAAACTTTGTCCCTGTAGTAATTCTGATAGCCGGTATGGTATTCATGTTCTGTTGCATCTGATCATTTTAATGCCACTATGAGGCTAATAGACAACAAATATCTCAATGAAACAGAATAATTCCTAAGATCTTGACTTCTTATAACTATAATTCTCAAAAATATAGAATAATGGGTGAAAATCTGGGTGTTCCTATTTCATTGCTTTTTCCTCCCGGTGGCTCACTGGATGGAACTGCGGCATATGTTGTGTACTTATGACTGCCTTTGGCTCTGTCATTGGCCTCCTCCCCACTCCGTGTCTACTTCTGTAATTCGTCTGTGAATCTGTAGCTCAAAGGGGGTGAAGAGCGAAGCTTTGTACTAGTATTTACTGGCT
Organism: Myotis brandtii; assembly: GCF_000412655.1. Lineage (NCBI taxonomy): Eukaryota > Metazoa > Chordata > Mammalia > Chiroptera > Vespertilionidae > Myotis > Myotis brandtii. Next base: position 13,636,176 of record NW_005362269.1, read on the forward strand.
GTGGTGGGGAGGGGAAGTGGGGTTTTCCTAACACTAAGTTAGAATTAATTCGTCCCACACTGGGTGGCTCCCCAAGTACGTCCTCTGCTCTGTGCTTAGCAGTGACCTAGACTCATGACACACAGAGGTGGTATTAAACATATACCAGAATCCAAAGCATGAATTGTACATGATAAATTCCTAGGAATCCTGGAACACAATGCCATATTCCATTAGGCTTCAGTGTGAATGTGTGAACCATACTGAAGATGTATATAAATATCAGAAAATAAAACACTATTTTCTTCAGAAGACTCCAAGCTTTCATAAAGGTCTTCAAGTAGCTCTGATTAGTAAAGTCAAAATATTAGCTACAATGTGCCAAAGTGAAAAGGAATGGATGATGCTTGGAGTTTCCTGGTCCAGTTATTTCTCTGCTCGCTGAATAGGATCAGGACTTTCTTAGTCTCTTGATATGTTGTAATTTGTTAATGTTGAAATAGTGTATAGGGTTGGAAAGACAAATTGATTTTATCTCAAATTCGGATTCCTGTTGATTAGGGGTGACTGACTATGGCATGGATGTGAGAAGATATGATGTCGTGATATCCGGGTTCAGTTAAAAAAAAAAAGAGTTACCACAATTAAGGAGTTCTTCCTGCCACGAGGAAGAAAGGAAGAAAATGATAGAGGAGAGAGAGATACACTGTTATATGGACATACTTATATATGTACTTGCTGTATTATCAAAATAAGAGTATATGCACTTTTAACTTTGCGAGTTCTTTGGAAGGGTGAAATCACATAACATAGGTGACAGATACCAGGTAGTTGTTCGTCAGCCCATCAGCCCGTCACCCCCCTTCCTCTTGGGCACACAGCTGGACTGTAATCGAAACCTCGGTTGGAGTCACGTGTGACCATGCTCCTGAGTTCTGGATGATGGGATGTGTGTGTGGAGGTGGCATTCATCATTTCCAGACCTGAAAACTAAATCTCTCCATATACAGCCCTCCAGTTCTAACTTCCACGCCCAGGCAGAGGAGTGGAGGGGACTTGGGTCAGAGGACCTGGAAGAGCGCGCAGCTGAGGATGGGGCCTGAGTCGCTGAATGAGTCCCTGTCCCCCTCCGAGAACAAGAAATACCAGTACACCTTTATTGTGGGCACCACACAATCAGGGTGGTTCGCCTACATTGACTAACACTGCATATGTCAAAGGTTTTTATAAAAAGTCAAACACAATGGAAGTGCAGCTTCGAAATACAAGAAGGCAAAAGACATGACTTCCCTTTCCATGCAAAGCCTATATTTTTGCATCTGCTAGGAAGCCTCCCCACAGCATTCTTTCTCTCCCATTACACGGGCAAGTGGACGTTTCCCTCCTGTCTTCATACGTCAGGCTTAAGCTTCCAACTGCCCATCAGTACAGTCCTCCCTGAGGGTGACCTGGTCAGCACTGGAATCCAAGCGCAACCCCCAAACTGCACCAGGCTCTGGGGGAGTCTCGGGTGAGCAGAAAGGGGACACCCCACCCCTGGGTCCCATCCACCCCTGATTGAGTCGTTTTCCTGCTTGAGGTTGTGTCTCCCAACCCTGGGTTCCCTGTGTGGCCTTCTCTAATTCCCAGGTTATTTTTTTTTTCCTCTCATTTTCTCACCAGCACTTTCCTATTTAGGTCGTATAGAATGTATTCTTCCTTTCCTAAGTGTAATATTTTTGAATTTATTTTATTTGAATTTCGTTTCATGCAATCCCTCCAGTGCATCCAGGCCATTTTGGATCCTAAATGTTTTGTCTCTTCCCCAACCGCAGGGAATTCCCTGCAGAGTACAAGTACAATATATACCACCCCTACTTTCTACATCCCCTCTGTTCGAGAAATTGGACCTTTAGAAATAGTTTTAAATATTAGAGCAAGTGAGAATAAGAGTGAGAGAGACTCCTCTCAGCCCAGCTTGGCTAAATGTCCAATCAGGCCCAACAAGGAAAGCAAAGCTATGGAGTAAAAGTGAGGCTCTCACATCCCAAACTTGTGAGTAAGTTAAGGAAGTCACTCTGAATCATGCGCAACCCCCCAAAAATCTAGTACACTAGAAGTGAATGGTGAAAGTCAGTGGTGGAGGATGCAAAGAGGTAGATGAGAGAAGGAAGAGGAAGAAGTGAGAGAAACTGATAATAAATTGACTTCTTTTGAACTTGAAATTCAAATGTGTATGCATGCATATATGTACACACACATACAAATGTGCAAGCCTACACAAATACAACACACTTAGTGATACCTACTATTTACCATGCATGGTGCCAGGTTCAATTCTCAGTCAAGGGCCCATACCTGGCTTGGAGGTTAGATCCCTGGACCCAGTTGGGCAGAGTTCAGGAGGCAACCAATTAATGTGTCTCTCTCATATTGATGTGTCTCTCTATTTCTCTCCCTCTCCCCCTTTGCATCCCCTTCCTTCCACTCTCTCTAAAAATCAATGGGGCCCTAACCAGTTTGGCTTAATGGATAGAGCGTCGGCCTGTGGACTCAAGGGTCCCGGGTTCGATTCCAGTCAAGGGCATGTATTTTGTTTGCGGGCACATACCCAGTAGGGAGTATACAGGAGGCAGCTGATCGGTGTTTCTCTCTCATCAATGTTTCTAACTCTCTATCCCTCTCCCTTCCTCTCTGTAAAAAAATCAATGAAATATATTTTAAAAAATAAAAATCAATGGGAAAAATATTCTCAAGAGTATTAATAACAACAACAAAAAGACATTTAAGAAGGCAAAGTAAAGAAAGGCAAAATCATTAATAAATATCTCAAAAACCAGATCTTTTACTATATATGATGTTTACAAGTCTTAAGATGCCACCAATTATAAGGGATTTTTCTCAAAAATTTTTATAAAAAATTTTTTGGGGGGAAATTCAATGCATCAATGCAAATTTAATCCCAAATTCAGAAATATGAAAATGAACATGCGAAGAAAAAAATTTGGACCAACCAATAAGGCAAGACACTCTGTCTTCTCCCTAGAATTATGCTTCTCCTTATTTAGTGCTTGTAGCCAAGTCTAACGTGGTCAGTTTCTAAAATCCCTCTTCAGGCCACAGTGCCTCCTGCTTAGAAGTTTTGCTTTATTTTTTGTTTTATAGGGAAGAACTACATGAGACCCGTGATCCCTGTTTCTCTCCTAGGCTAGGAATTGGTTGTGGATGCCTTTGCTGACGGGTCTTATTCCAAAATACACACATAGCTTCGGTAAAGATGGAAACCCCACAAGGATGAAAAGCCCACAATGAAGAGGCTGTCCTGAATATGGAATAAAACATGAATCTTTGAGCAAATTCAAACACGTTTTTCAGTGTTCTACCCAGTAGGAGTTGCGTGGAGAAAACAGTTTACTTGCTGTAAAATGACAGAGGATTTCTCTCAGCAAACACCCCTATGTGTCTGTGTGTGCACGTTTCTTGTATCAAATGATGAAATCGTTGGCTCTGATGTCAGCATCCTCTGGCTGGAAGCCTGGGGTTGCAGAAATCAAGCCTAAGGTGGTCTGGACCAAAGTCTCCCCTGCCTCATGGGATCACAGTGTGTGTTGTTGTTGGGACACGTGTACTCATATATGCATGTATATGTGTGTGTGTTTTAATGGCATTTGAAAAGCATACAACAGTGTTTGTGTTTTTCGGTGAACGTGCCGGCTCCCAATCTGTGTTGATGATGATGGACTGAGTCCTCTGAGCCTCTGCCCTGTTTTCTGTCCCCCCATGAAGAATCTGTTTTTCCTCTTCTAAAATGTAACACTGGTGAGAGGTGCCAAATCAACAGCATAGAAGTCAGGAAACTACTTTTGCCTCCCCTCCCGTCGTGTGCTCCCTCTGGGTTTCTGAGCCAAAGCTGTGGAGAGAGCTGTAGTTTGTTTCCTGTTTAATTTGGTTTGTACTGTCTCCCTGGTGAATCACTCTACTAGTCTGGGCACAGAGTACTGATCTCGTGGGCCAAAACACACACACACACACACACACACACAAACACACAAACACAGGACCACACACGCAAACAGAGGCACACATACCTGCAGCATACCCACATGCAAATATGCATGCGTAGGCACACACATGCACAAATACACATACATATCTATGTACACACCCATATGCACACATGTGTGTTTGTGCACACATAAATATGCATATGCATGCACACATACACACCTAGCAGGGCATACATACAAACACATACACACATGTACACATAGATCTAATGCTCTTTTCCTCATATCTTTTCGACCTCAAATTTTTTCTTTGCTCCATTTTTTCCTTTCCCATCTTCCCCTCAATATTCCCAATATTGAGACTCTTTGGAGGTTATTGTACAGTTCATCATTGTTAAGAATATGATATTTCTACTGACAAGCCCTGGGTTTATCTTTTTACAAGATCACGGAACAGCCCTATGCACCAGGTATGGGAGTTTTCATAATCTGCCTGCGGAGAAGAAACATCAAATCACTGAGGCTTAACCTAAAGCAGGAGGGTCACCTTGGCCTCGCCTGCTCCCTCCAGCTGCCCGTGTTGTAATAAGTGAGGGACACGGAACCGAGAGCTTCCCCACAACCAGGTGCAATCACGCCCAGGGACTTTGCGTGCGCCCTAACCCTCTCCTATGACTTTTCTGTAGGGACCTGGGCTCTCTTGGTCCAGCGCCTTCCCAGTGCTCAGGGTTCTTTGCATGAGAGGAGGAAAGAGATTTTTCAGGTTGTTGGTTCTGCTGGCCCAGGGTGGCCTGGGTTGGGGTGTGGCTTTGTCACTCTCCGTAGGTCTTCTCTCTGCTCTATTCTACTATTTTTTGTTTCACATGTTGAGAAAGGGCATTGCTGGTGTGATCTCTACTGAATCTATGGAAAGGTTTGAAAACAAGAATGAGAGGTGTATCGTGTCTCTACCATGTCCAATTGCCCAAGTCCAGTGAAGCCCACGTCTCCTGTTTTGCACAGAGGTGGGCTCCCCGGTTCTCAGAGCTCAGGATTCTGTGACCTGTTAGCATGTAGCCCAGTGATTCCCAAAGTGGGCGCTACCGCCCCCTGGTGGGTGCTGCAGCGATCCAGAGGGGCGGTGATGGCCACAGGTGCATTTGTTTTAACTTTTTTTGTATTACCTTTCTATTCTGAGTTCAATAAATAGTTTCATAATTTCAAACTTCAATGTTTCTAATTTACACCTTTCTTTACTATATTTTACGAAAAAGGTAGAAACATTAATACATATATCTTTCTGTTTAATTGCTATTAAAATTTAAAAAAATTAATTTCCAGGGGGCGCTGAGTAATATTTTTTCTGGAAAGGGGGCGATAGGCCAAATAAGTTTGGGAACCACTGATGTAGTCCAACACACCATTGCTGTGGAGCCTCTGAGCAATGGACAGGTGAGAGGAACCGGCTTTTGTAACACATTCAGACAAAGTGACTACACTTACTAAGAGGATTTACTAGCCACACCGGGGAAACTTCCACCAGCTCAAACCCCATGAGATTCTTGGGGTATTTTCCCATCTCTTGCTTACCACCCTCCACCCAGACACTATCCCAAAGCCCATGTCCCTGGGCTAGCTCCACCGCCCTACACGGTAGCTTTTGCCCCCAAGATGAGTGGGGCCTGGAAACATCGCCTAGGTGAGGCTTCCAAATATTAGCTCAAAGAGGCATGAACTACTGATGGATTCACTGATGTAATTACTTTCCACCCTGATTCACGATCTCTAAATGGCATGCTCACTCTTTATTGCTAGCAGAACTTTGGTACCTACCTCAGACAATTTTAGTGACCAGCTCTAAGAACACCAAGAGGAACAGGACAGAGCCCTTGACCTTAAAGATCTCCTGGCCTTGGGAGGAAGCGGCAGGAAGTTAATATGACAGGGAGAGTGATGGGGAGGCTAGAGAAGGGCTCCCAGGAAGGATGCTGGATCTGCTGGATGGGCCCAGGGAGATACATTTCTGAACTTGATCTTAGGAGAAAGAAGAGGGTTAGTCAAATGAATTTAGCTAGGATGACAGATCCATGCACCGGGGGGAAAGCAAACAAAACATATATGTGACCACCTGTTTCTTTGGAGGTTTTTCAGGAAATCTGCACCGGGGGATGGGCAGCATGTAGAATCCCAAATGGAAAAAGGACTAGAGAGCCATGATAACCCACTAACCACTGCAGGGTTTACCATAGTCTAGTTAAAGAATCAGTCAGTGTTCTGACCCCATGGATGTTTAGACTTTATGGTTTTGAACACCGATATTTTCAACAGATTTGTACCAAGATTAATGAATTTTTATTGAGAAAATATTTGCTAGAGATAGGAAGATTAAGCCAATTTAATTTCTCAATCAATTTCATAGACTTCTCCATACAAAACCCATCCATCCAGAGTAAATGGTGAGATTAGATCTTCTTTGGAGTCAAAATGACAGAGGAAAAACTCAAAGTAGCAAAGGAAAAACAGTGGCGAGTTCCTAACTTCCCTGTCTGGGTTCTCATTTCATACAAACCACTGAACACAAAATACATTTTGCCATGTTTTAGCATTTGTTTTTGTTTGTTTTTTAAAATATATTTTTATTGATTTCAGAGAGGAAGGGAGAGGGATAGAGAGATAGAAACATTAATGATGAGAATCATTGATCAACTGCCTCCTGCACACCCCCTACTGGGGATTGAGCCCACAACCTGGCCATGTGCCCTGACCAGGAATCTAACTGTGACCTCCTGATTCATAGGTTGATGCTCAACCACTGAACCACACCGGCCGGGCATGTTTTAGCATTTGTGACACAGGAGAAGTCCGCATCAATTTGGGGACTTGGTTATTTTGGAATACTTCCATTCTTGGGAGATTTGCAAATTGTCGAATTCCCTCTAAAACAGTGGTTCTCAACCTTCCTAATGCCGCGACCCTTTAATACAGTTCCTCATGTTGTGGTGACCCCCAATTTCATTGTTACAAATTTAACATAATTAAAGCATAGTGATTAATCACAAAAACAATATGTAATTATATATGTGTTTTCCGATGGTCTTTGGCGACCCCTGTGAAAGGTCGTTTGACCCCCAAAGGGGTCGCGACCCACAGGTTGAGAACCGCTGCTCTATAACAACCATTTCAAAAGGGACTTTCCAGAACAAAGACAGGAGGTGTAGCAATTACGCACACTTTGCTTGCTGAAGGTATAACCTTTCCAGCACTGAATACCCCCACGGGCAGCCGCCAGTGTGTGCTGGGAGCCCACAGCACTTCCAGGCCACTGGGGAACATGATCCCCACATCAGCCAGAACACTGGGGCATGGAGAGGTCCCAGGTAGTAGAAACAGTAGATTTTGTCATGCAGGCTTGTAAACATGTCGCCTGAGGGACCATGATGACTAGGAAAGTGAACTTGGAAGAAACCCATGGTGTCTCTTTAGCATTCACGCCTTCCCCAGCAATCTGCTAGTCAGTGGACTTCAGCTTACATTTCCTCCAATACCACCAGCTCTGCTGTGTCTGTGAAATGCGCATCACTCCCATGCTTTTCATCTGAGAGTTTATTACCAAGATTCGAGTGTTCATCGGCAATGGGTTCACGTCAGCTGGAATTAAGAGCAGTTTCACTCATTGGCTTCCAGTGTTAATATTTACATAACTTCCAGATTGTGGCCTGTGGGTAGGAAGGCCAGTAGAATGCAGAATGAGCCAAGGTCTAGAAATTCAGAAGTTGCTGCTGCTTCTAAAAAAAAAAAAAAAAAGATGAAATGAGTTGAATAGCTTCCAGTAAAACTTCCAAAACAAGACACAAGACTTGCTTTGTGAAAATCTCACTCTTCCGAATGGATACCTAACCGTAGTATATGGAGCTGGGCAAACTTGACTTTCTGAGGCAAGCCACTCCTGTGCCTATAGTAGGGAAATCTAGAGGAAAACTATCAGTAATAAGTCTTTTTTTGTTATCTTTGTTTTCCAGTATGTAAATGAATATAAAGTCATCGTTATTCAACTTTTGTACACTTTCTAGCACTACCCAGACCACCAGCCAGCTTCTTTAACTTGACCTTCAACTTAGTATCTTGAGTGCTTACTTCATGCTTACCTAACCTGACCCCCCTCAGCTCCTCAGTTTTAAAGTCTCAAAGCTAGAAGGCTTCCAGATAGGTTGAAAACACTCTCAGGTATTGCAAAGGAACTCAAGAGTTGTATTTGAATGAATTCATAGTCACACACCTCACCCTCTGAAATAATGCCTCCTTGAATGCTTATTGTTTTTTGCTACATTGCTATAGTTTTTATACCATCATCTCTCTTGAGGTATTATTAATGCTTAAAATATAATGATTTTTTTTCTGGCTTCTTGAGGAAGCAGTAAATTTTCTTTTCTAGTTCAGATGATTTGAAGCAAAGGACAAGGTCTTTGAAGTCAGCTCTCGGTTATAAAAGAACGGCATCATGGGCAGACTTGTAACCTTGGGTTCACCTCTATGAGCCTCAGTTTCCAAATTTATAAAATGGGGATTAAAAGACTGTAATCTCTGTGGGGCAGAAACTGTACCTATTGGCTCATGGGTATTGTCCCAGAGGAGACTGTTGGGCCAAGCAAAACTTTGCTTTCAAAGATCAGTGTCCTTCAAGTTGGAGTTCCCATGAGCTGGTCTACATTGAATACCCTGACTTCTCTTCTGAGATTTCAAAGAGAATTTGAAAAGAAGTTTCCATTGTAAACAGGTGATTCCTAAAGGTTTTGTTGTTCTGCAATTCTGAATATCTATCATCCATATGCAAATTAGATATTAGAAGCACTGCAATAGTTATTTCCTGGATCAAAGGGGCACAGCTTCAACATAACTTGGGGAACTAAAACTCTCTCTGCAGATTCAAGCTAAGGGAAGCCATCACCCAGTTGGTTTTAGTAAATCAAAAAAATATATTTGTATGTGTCCTCATAACCACCTCCATCCCTCTCTCTGTTGCTGTGGAACCTGCCCTGCTCCGAGGCCCTTGCTTGAAGCTCTGCAGTGTGGACAGAACATAGCTGGGCTTATTGTCTGACAAATTGGGTCCTGTTCCCGGGACACTCACAGAGGAGCTGGTGACTAGGACAAGTCACAGCTGCTCTGTGGCTCAGTGTCTGCACCTGTACAACAGGATAATCACCCCTGTCCTCTTTGCCTTTGCCGATGCGATGATGTGAAAGTGCTTTGAAAAATCTCCTGGGACGAACAAATTCTGGGTGAGCCATTGGTCACATTGAAAAGCACAAAGCCTGTGTAACCCCTCTGGGACTAAAAGGGGACAAGGTCAAATATGTAATTCAAAGACAGGTTGAGTGAGGTTTGATATCTGGATTACTTTATTCATTTTATGGTGGAAAGAAAAGGGTTTTGAGGTCATATCACATAGATCAGGATTCATACAAATGAGAGAAAAAATCATTTCCAAGCACAGCAAAGAGAGCTCTAGTTAAGGAAGTCTAGTTTGAATCAGTCGTTTGATTTGTTTCTCCTGTCCTTCAGAATTTATCAGGACTGAATCTCTCTGAGCTTCAGTCTCCTCATCTGTTGCTACTAATGATGATACCAATACCAGCTTTCTGGCTTTTTGTGTGTGTATTAGAATCCTGGAGACACACATGAAGACTAGCTTCTATGTCTGTCAAGTATACAACTAAACCAGAGGTTGAACTCTGCCCATGTGTTATTATAAATGCTTTTTTAGATAATCAAGGGTATATAAATAAAAGAAGGAAGAAAAGAATTATGTGCCCTAACCAGTTTGGCTCAGTGGATAGAGTGTCGTTCTGCAGACTGAAAGGTCCCAGGTTCGATTCTGGCCAAGGGCATGTACCTGGGTTGTGGGCACATCCCCAGTAGGAGGTGTGCAGGAGGCAGCTGATCGATGCTTCTCTCATTGATGTTTCTAACCCTCTATCCCTCTCCCTTCCTCTCTGTAAAAAATCAATAAAATATATTATTAAAAAAAAGAATTCTGCCCCCCAAAGCAAGGACAGGTTGGGAATGTAGTTAAAACAGAAGAGACTAAAGAAATGATGTGTTTGATAGGAGATGCCATTCCTAATAAAACATGCATCACCTCTCAAGGTAAATTTTTAAACAGATACACTTTTTGAAATGGCTTGACCTCAATGCTGATAAGTTCCCACTGGACCAAGTTCTCTTTTTGGAACAATACCCTGGGTCTCAATGACTTATCACGAAAGACTAGCTGGAGAAGACAGCTCTTTGGTGACAAGTATTAAGACTTTAGGTCTTAGGACAACAGTAAGATGTAAGAGAAAGTCCTAAGGGTTTGAGCTGAGAGGGTTCTTGGGAGCAGAGGGTTGCCATGACCAGTTTGAATTGAGTTTCTACAGGGAGGAATGTGTTTCTGAGCTGGTGGAAGGTAAAATGAATGTTTATGAACTGAGAATGAGTGCAGAATGACAAACAGTAAATAGCCTAAGCTGTGGGTGATGCATGGGCAGAAAGGAAGAAAAACCTGAAAAACAGAATATTTGCATTAAAGCCCACCAAGGCAGTCTTTCTACTGACCCAACAGATCCTCTAGAATAGTAATGCTCAACCAGGGGTGATTTTGCCCCCAAAGGACTTTGGCAATGTTTGCAGATATTTTTGTTTTGTGCAACTCAGAGGAGGCTGCTGGCATCCAGTGGGTAGAATGCATGGATGCTGCTGAATATCCCATGATGCACTGGACAGCCACTGCACCAACAAAGAATTACCTGGCCCAGGACATCAGGAGTGCCCAGGTTGAGAAACCCTGCTCCAGAACAGTATTCTTCAAACTGCATACCACTTGCATGCTACATGATAAAACTCATTGGGAGCAGAGGGAGGGAAATGTACTTGGGGAAGAGAGGTTGTCTGTGTCCCAATACATATGGGGATTTCTGTGACTCACTAATGTAAATAGGTTTCTTTACTACAGAATGTTTTGAGTATTTAATATAAAAAAGGAAAGCGCTGTCAAAACCAATTTTCCAAGCAATAACTTGGTAAGTTACAAATGTTCCACAAAACATAGTTTAAGAAACAGTAATCTAGTATTTCATGTTCATTACTTTTTGTGGAATATACCATGGTATCTACTCGGGAAAAAGTAGACTTAGTTGACCTTAAATTGTGTGTATTTTTTAAACACAGAATCAAGCAAAACCTAGCCAGGCTCATTAAAAAATAATGCACCAAAAGGCTGCTGGTTGGATTCCCAATCAGGGAACATGCCTGGGTTCCAGGCTCGATTCCTAGTAGGGGCATGCAAGCAACAGCTGATTAATGATTTGCTCTCATGTCAATGTTGTTGTTGTTGTTGTTTCTCTCTCTCTCATCTTCCCCTCTTCTTCTCTCTCTAAAATTCAACTCTTCTTTTTTTTAATCCTCACCCGAGAATATTTTTTCATTGAGTTTTAGAGAGCGTGGAAGATAGAGGGAAAGAGAGAGAGAAATATCGATGTGAGAGAAACACATCAGTTGGTTGCCTCCTGCACGTGCCCTGACAAGGCCCAGGCCGACTGGGGAGGAGCCTGCAACCGAAGTATGTGCCCTTGACCAGAATCGAACCTGGGACCCTTTAGTCTATAGGCTGCTGCTCTATCCACTGAGCAAAACCGGCTAGGGCTCAATAAACTATTCTTTAAAAACAATATACGGAGGCACAAAATATGGCATCCTGACAGCATTCCATCGTGAGGGTCAGTGGTGAAACAAAAGAATGTCCTGGTCCATGGCCCCTTCCTACCATCTCTAACAGTAGGAATGACAAAAAGCTTAATGCCTCATCGAAATGCCAGGATGCTAATACAGCCTTCTCCCTGGTACACACTTAAGACATTTGTTGCCCTGAATTTATTGTGGATCCTTAAGTGATTCTGCCTGCTGCCATCTATAAGTGAGTAGTGATTGCAGATGCTCACATCTGATTGCTCTGTGTGTGCAAAGATTCTCTCCCCTTGCATTTCTTCTGCTGAAATACTGCACTTATTTATTTCCGCGCCTCTTTGAGGGGGTTTTCAACACAGAGAGAGAATAATGTATGCTCCCTGTTGGAATGTGAGGTATTGGGCTGACATCAGAGTTTTTGAGAACAAGTGGGAGCCCAGAGGAAGGGAGGGGACAATTTATTTTTGTTTACATTTTACACTGAAGCCTTAAGTTCCCTTAATTATTTGCCTGTAATATGCATCATGCAGAAAAGGGTCTGGAATGAGTTCTGTGCAGAGAGGAAGCTGGGTGTGTGCTGGGCTGGAATATTCAGCAATCTGTGACAAATGGCGATTTATTAGGAAATGGGCATGTGTCTTTAGCATAATAAATCCCTGCATTCTAGTAGTCCAATTACTTAATTTTCTAGGAGAAAACTTACATCTCCTCTCTTTTTGTGATCCTGCTCACTATAGTATTAAGGGATTAAAAGCCTCGGGACCTTTTGTCCTTCAGTCATTCATTAGCTTGATGTTATACCAAATCCCCATTACCATTTTCAGAGAAGTCAGTTAATAAAATCAGCGAGCGTTATTTAGCAGGTTTTAAAAGTTGTAATACATCACTTGAAAAGAATGATGAAAAATTTTTTTCCAGTGGTTTAATTTTGTATCAATGCAACGAAAAGCCTTATGTAGAGTTTCGCTATTGCTGCCATAACGGATTACCACAAATAGCGATGTAAGCCAACACAGATTTATTCTCTTACAGCCTGTCGGTCAGAAGTCCCAGCCGAATGTCGCTGGGCTAAAATTCAAAGTGCTGGCAGGATGGCATTCCCTCTGGAAGTCCTAGGGGAGAATCTGTCTCTTGTCTCTCCAGCTGCTGGATGCCGCCCACACGCCTCGGTTCGCAGCCCTTTCCTCCCTCTTCAAAGCCAGCAATGCAGTGTCTCGCTGGCCCTGCCTGTCACCGTTCCCTCTGGCCCCAGCCAGGAAAGTTTCTCCATGTACAGGGATTCATGGGTCCGATGGAGCCCACCTGGGTCACCCAGGACCATCTCCCCATCTCAGGGTCCTCGATCTTAGTCACATCTGCAAAAGGCCTTTTGCCATGTAAAGTAACATATTCACAAATTCCAGGGATTACGGCAGGGACATCTTTGGGAGTTTGCTATCCTGCCTACTGTGCCCTATGCCCTCATTTCCAGTATGACTGGAGAGAAATACTAAGTGAATCTCAAAAATCAGAAAGCCTATGTCAAAGTGTTTTTAAGACATGGATCGTTACTTCTTCAGCTTTTAAGTTAAATTAACCCAGACATGAACTCCTCAGCACCATGGTTCCCTCTTTACACTGTCGAAATAAAACCCCTAAAGATGCTGGTGGCATTTGTCCCAGGACCAGCAATAAGTGTGGAAGTTGGTGGAATGTCACCCTAGCCAACCCCCAGCTGTGAACACCCATGCGTCACCCACAGCCCGCATGTCTCACTCAGGGAGGCTCAGCTGTGTTGCTTCTTCGAACCCTCAGGCTCCGATTCCTACAGGCAGACAATTACTGGTGTCAGCAGGCATGTGGCCATGGCTGGCTGCATGATTAGCTGCTAATATTTGGTAAAAGGAATCCTTTGAATTCCGTCAGTGCACCCATCGGAGATAATCTTCTCTTTGAGCACATCAGACCAGGCTCTCCAAGGTGAAGGATGCCGAGGCCAGAACATGCTGCTCATTTTCCCAGGAAATCTTTGGAACGTGGCCCCTGGTTCCTCCATGGGCCCTTGTTGTGGATTTGTGGAGGGGTATGTCTGGAATGGTTGAAAAATCCTCAATTTCTTATCTATATTTTCAGTAATATTTCTACTTTGACCTTCTACCTCTTTCTCCTGAATTTCAGAAAATGTATGCTTCCAGAATGACTGGTTGTAGAGAAATGAGGCAGTTTCCTGGTGGTGAGAGTGTGATGAAAGTGTATCGGGTTTCTTTATCCCCAAAGGACTTGAACACCGTGATCACTGCATCTGCCACTAAATACACATGAGGCTGTGTGTTCAGTAATTACAACTCTATTGGCACACTTTTCAAAAATTAAGCCTTTTTTTTGGTCAGTGCTTAGAGATTAGACATTTCTGTCCCACTGTTTGGCTAAAGCCAGCTAAGCAAAGGAGGGCATCTGAAGCTGAGCCTCTGCCCAAGGCTTATTTCATGAAAAGATTCTTGTATCGGTGGCTTTCCGCATATTCCCAATGAAGTCCAGATGCCTGCCCGCCTGATTTGGCCCCGGAGTCCTCCTCTCATGCCATTCTCCTCTGATCACTAGTTTATGGTCACATTGGGCTTCTTCCCATTTCTGAAAAGTGCCAAACTCTCCCTTCTCCAGATCCTTGAGCTGGCTGCAACTCCCTGTCCACAATCCTCTTCCTTCCGCTCCTCTGTTCATCAATGTGTTCTCAGCACAGCCGCTAGAGGGCGCTTGTTTGCAGCCTGATCCACCAGGGCTCTGCTCACAGACTTCCAAGGGCCTCCCATCCCTGTGGGGAGACCGGCCAGGGTCCTTACCCCTACTCCAAGGCCCTGCACAGTCTGGCCTTAGTTCTCTGCCCACTCTCCCTCGGTCATGTTCACATTTCTCCATATCCCTCAACTATGCTGGGCATCCTCCCACCTGTAGACCTCTGCCTTTGCTGTCCCCGGTCTTACTGGTCTTCCCCTAAATGTATGCAAGGCTCCCTCCATCACTGTCTTCATTGCTACTGTACTTTCAGGTTCTGCAACAAGCATATGGTAGGTGCCCAGTAAAAACCACGTGCAAGAATGAATGAACAGAGCAAACATTATTTGTTCATGGCACCCTTTGCTGACAGCCCTATTTATGAACTCCCTGTGTTCTGTCACTCGTCACCATTCATTTCCTTCATAGCACATATCCTGCTTTTTTTGTGTTTGTTTGTTTGCTGTCTCCCTTACTGAAAAGTTAGCTCCTAGGAGCAGGGACCGTGACTAAATGCTTCATCGTGGTGTCCCTAGCATTTAGAGCAATACTGCCACATAATTGGGGCTCAATAAATTTCTGATGACTATGTCTAAAGGAAAACAAGCCTTCATTTACCAAGTTGGATATATGGTACAGCCCACTAGGCAGGAACTTGACTGTGATGTAAAAGGTGGTGTCCCGGCAGGCTGTAATTTCCGTGTTCACACTCACTGAGGTCTACGTATATGAATTCTGCTGCCCTTCTGACTCTGTGCAGTGGCAGGACCTGCTTCATCAGAAGTGAGTTTCCCGAGTACTTTGTAATTTACCCAAGAAAATTGCGGTGAGACCAGAGATTGACTCCTGTATGTTTGCCCATTCTTGTTTTATACATCTTACTGTACCCTATATCAGTGAATATAAGTGCAAATATAAATTTCTTTTTTATTTGTTATTCTTTATTGTTTAAAGTATTACATATAGTATTACATATGTCTCTTTTTCCCCCCATTGAACTCTCCCCGGCCACCTCCACCCCCCAGCACATGCCCTCACTCCCCCTGAGTGTCTGTGTCCATTGGTTATGCTTATATACATGCATACAAGTCCTTTGGTTGATCTCTTACCCTCCACCCCCCTGCCTTCCCTCTGAGGTTTGATGGTCTGTTTGATGCTTCTCTTAAATTTCTTAATCTAGCACAATTATTAGGCTTCAGCATGACTTGCCTTCCTCTTTACCAGCAGCCGTGTCAATGGCTTTGGAAGAGACACTCTGTGGGCAAAATACTAGTTTTCCCATTTACTTGCTGTGTGACTTTGGGAAAGTTACTTAACCTCTCTGAATCTCCTGTATTAAGCAGGATTTTTTTTAAAAAAAACTTTGTGAGCTTCTCATTTATTCATTTAGTATTTTATCGAACTCTTACTATGCTCCAGGCATACCTAGGTGCTAAGGGAAGAGCAATATACAAGACAAGATGCCTGTCTTCCGGTAGCTTTCAGTCTGTTAGGAGGATAACCTAAAGTAAAGAAAGAAGGAGATGTATTTAAAAAGATGGTTCTCGTGAGTCATGTGTGTTTCCAGTGAAGTAAACTTGGGGTGATGGAAGAGACAGATGATGAAGGTGGAGTTGTCAGGAATGACTTTTCTTTGTGCTAAGATCCCAATGCTGAGAAGAATCAAAAACACAGGGATGCTAGGGCATAACGTTCTAGGCAGGGATAACAGCAAGGTCAGAGCCCCTGCCATGGCCGGGATTGATGCCCAGGCAACAGAAAGACTGTTGTGCGGAAGTAGTAGTGAGCGTGGTACCGAATGAGCTCGGGGACTACACCAAGGTCATGGAAAAAGGCTCCTGGGGGAATCCTCTCAAGTTTTCTTTTTCAAATTTAAAATTTCTAAGTAGAAGGACTATGTACTCTCCATTAAAATAAAGGAAATGAACAAAGGTATATTCAAGTGGTATGTTGTGTCCATGCTAACTTACATTTATTGTCAATTGCCATTTTTAATGAAAAGCACAGAAAAATGATTCTTACTAAAATTTGATAATTTTTTTTATCCCAAATGTGGTTAAATGTTTTCCCTTGAATTAATGTGCACATAGACCCTAGGATGTGGTGTAAAACGCACTGTACTATTTCATGAGAGATATTTTGGTTTGGTCTCCAAGAAAAACATGCATTGAGAAGGGTTCTAAAGTATATCTATTTCCTGAAAGCCTCTGTGAATAAAAAGAGGATCTGCGGGTCTCCTTTGGAAATCTTTAAATAATAGTCTGTTGGCATATTTGTTTGTCCTCCCAACAAGTCCTTACCGAGTGCTGGTGGCTATATTTTATGCCTCATGCCAAATGCGTATTAATTAGGAGCCAAGTTCTATGGACTTTTCAAGCTAAATACCTCTAATGAATGTATACTTGTTTTCATCCCTCAAATATGCTGTCTATCAGAATCCCTCCTTCCCCAGCTCCCTCCCTTCTCCACCCACCCTCCCTCAATACATTTCTGCAGCAGCTTCTCCATGAGGTCTCCTGAAATGCAAATGACACTCACTGCTCTGGGCCTTCAAGTCTTTGCTGGGCTCCCCAGTGGTCTTGGGATTCTTTACTCTGAGTCCCACATTACCTTTCTAAGTACATCTCTTGCCACTTCTTAACATCCCTGAAACCCTTTCCTTAACTCAGAGAAGCCTTGCTTCCTTTCCCTCATGCTATTGCTTTTGGCATTTGCCAGAAATGCCTTTCTCTCCCCATCTTCATCCTGTCCACTCTGATCAGATTAATTTTAACTCAACCTCTCAATTCCAGCGCCTGTCATCTCCCAAGCGCTGCGTTCTCTGTTCACCCCATCGCCTTGTCTAGCCACGTGCCCCCTCAGCTGCCCAGCCGCCTCTGTCTGTACCAGGTTGTTACACTCCTTGCCAAGGCTGCCTGCCTGGCCACCCAACCTGGCTCATTCGCTGATGGGAAGGCATTAGGATGATGAGGTTCCTATTGGGTCCCCAGGACCAGGCACCCTACATGACATAGAGCAAGTACTCAGAAAGTATTTCTTGAATTTTAAAGCTGCCTTCAAATCTAATGCCTCTGACAATGTAGTAAACTCCTTACTACCTGACGTTTAGTTTCATGATCTACAATCCAAAAAATCTGTTTCGATCATCTCAGGAACCCTTAACACTAGCAGAGGGACTTTTTCCTTCCTCTTCCTTCCATTCTTTTCCTTTCCTTTCCTTTTTACTTTCATTTTTAATAGACCCATTTCAAACTCTGGAATCCTGTGCCAACGCCAAGCCCTCCATGTTGTGGGCTCACTAATGACCATGGATGCCTCTAGCTCTCCTAAACTCCCCTGGCTTTCATTTTTATCCTGTAGAATTGATTGCTTTGAATTTCTATTGTTAGTAATTAATTGAAAAAAATAAGTCTTCATGATAGGCTCCTAAATAGGTTTTACTGAAAAAAAATCCCAGCAGTGCAAATGCAAAATGTGTATGTTTGCAATGTTCAATGGTTACCAAATCAAAGCCTCTGACTCTACCCAAGGCCAAGCTTGCAGAATCAGTCATGAATCCATTAATTTCGTGACGTTACTTTGCACATATCTTGCTGGGGCTCCCACAGGTGTCTGCTGGGTCCCACCTAAGCCTGCTTCACAGACCTGAGATTTATTGCCTGGGATAGAGAAGTATGTAGCATAGGTACATGCTTGTTCATCCCCACCCCAATTCTCAGACTTTGGATATGGCTGGACGAGGTTTAAATTTAGATTCAGCTTACATCTCATGAACACATTTTGTGCTAAGAATTGGGCTGAATACTCATTCCTCATTGGGTACTTGCTGTGAGACCCTGGGCATGTCACCTAGCTTGTTCTCAACCTTCCTAATGCCGCGACTCTTTAATAGAGTTCCTCATGTTGTGGTGACCCCCAACCATAAAATTATTGTCGTTGCTACGTCATAACTGTAATTTTGCTACTGTTATGAATCGTAATGTAAATATCTGATATGCAGGATGTATTTTCATTGTTCGCGACCCATAGGTTGAGAACCGTTGGTAGAGGTTACGCCAACGTTCTGGCTCCAGGTAGCGTATCTGTAACAGTTTCAAACCCAGATTACATGAAAAGGAGGCTGAGCTGACTAGCAGGTCCTGGAGTCCATGCTATGATGAAGCCCTTTGCACATGTTGTTCCTATGGCTAAAATTCCTTTCCTCCCCCCACTTCATCTCTGACCCCTGTTTATGGTAATTTATCTCAAGGAGGCCGAGGAAGAGGAAGTCAAGCTCTTTCCTTCTTCCCTTTAGTCACTGATTCTCAGGCCTCCTGCACACAAGCACAAGATGCGGCTTCCTAATTTTAAACTCAGTGGCTGAGGGAGAGTGTGTTTCATCCACAGCCTAGACGCCTGGAACCCTAGTGGCCTGCACACCGCCCACTGCCCCCGCCTCCCAACAAACAGAAGCCCCAGCTCAGCCCCTGGGACAGTGGAGGTGGGAACCACAAGGGCTCCTGGGGATGTCCAGCCCCTGGCATTAAGGAGAGACGGACAAAACCTATGCAGCCAGGCCCAGGCTGCCCATAGGAGACCTCCAGGCAGGTGTCAGTAAGAGCCACTTGTCATGTCCAAATGTGGGCATGCTCATCAGCAAGGCATTGCAGCAAATCCCTAAACGTGGCAGCATCTTGGTTTTATTTCCTTTTGTTACCTTCCCCTTGTGCTCTGGCTGCCTGTCCTTCTCAATGCCCTGCATTTGACAAACTGCTCAACACAAAGGCATCATGGAAAGTGTGGGCACCATTGTCTACCTCCAGGAAGCCTCCTGGGATTACTGCAGGGACCTCCCTCTCTCTCTCCCTCTCCCAGGTGGTCTCCTGGTCCAGATGTTAATATTGAAGCCTATTGAATGCCAACTTCCGTGCCCTTAACTCTCTCAGTTCCCTTATTTCTAAAATATAAAGAGCTATTATTATTATTATTAACTTTTTGTGGGGGAGCTAAAGTTTCGTTTTTGCATGTGAATAGGCCACTATTCTCCTTCCTTTATTGGAAACCGCTTTTTAAAGCTCTTGTGTTCTATTAAAATAACAATATCAAATTATGTAAATGTGCTAATTGCTTTATTGAAATTAATACCCTTATTTAGCAAGTTAAACCTTGCAAAATGGCCGTTTTTATTAAAAATTATGGCAGTGCTCTGGCTGCTTAAAGGCTAATGTAATTGGGTGAACCCGACAACTGGGAAATGTCAATTAATGGGAGGTGGTTAAATAATATTGTTGAAACAATCCGTTCTCTCCTGTAGTTTGGAAACCAACCGGTGCTGGTAAAAGTCGTGGCTGTGTGGGGCTCGAGGCAGGGTTTAGGAGTATTTCGGTTCTGCTGGATTTTCCTCTCAGTTTGTCCAAACCAGGTTTTTGTTAGTAGTAGAAATTAACATTTAGCAGTTTATAGGAAATTATACTCGGGATACTTCTTCTCTTTGAAGCTCATTTTCGGGCTGGCAATAAATGGCCATGGGGCACTGCCACCACTCTGTGGTACTTGTTGAAATATTTGGAGATCCTCTATGCCTTTCTTTTTGAGATAGCTTTCCTTTTTTTTGAGGGGGGGGAGGGTGTGCGGGGACCGATTTTGAGATTACAAAGACATCGCTGTGCTCTTGAAGCGGGAAGCATCACATTCCATTAGGAAGATACTGAGTATTCTTATTATGGGTCTTCATTTCTTAGCTTCTCTACCCTTGGAAATAACACTCACCAAGAAGCCACCTTCAAATGCATCTTCTTCTCAGTCGCCTTCAACTGGAGTTGCTGGTAGCTCTGTGGCTTGCCGAGCCCCTGTCCTCATCCAGCGGAGCCTTGTGCAGAAACCTATTTATGAAAATATCTTGTGGTTTCCAAATAGCTGGAGGGAAGGGAATTTTTGGTCACTTATGCAATTTGCAGAATTGAGGTCAAGTGAGGGTGTTGGGATAGTTCTGACTCGGGCTGTGAAGACAAAGGTCTGAGTAAGCCTCTAGATCTCTAAGCTCATTTCCTGAGTCTTTCTGTTTGTGAGTCACTGGCTTTGAAAACCTGGACAGAGCCTCACAGTTCAGAGTTGCCCTGTAAACACCTGTTCTTGGTGGCACCCAGGATTGGAAAGTAACCGTTGTAGGTGGTGGATCACGTATAATTCCTAGGGCTCTGTGTGATGACTGGCTAGCAAAGTGCTCCTTTATTACAGGACAGAATACGCTCTCCACGTCCGGTCCCACCCCAACATCCTGGAACCAAACCATGGGAGAGTTTGATCTGTTTACATTTTCTTTGTTCACATGGAAGATGGTTTGGATTTGTTCCACAGACTTCTATGACAAAGGGTATTGATTTTATTAATCCAATCACTTGTGAACCAAAGCTGACTTTGTATTTAATTGCTGGAACTGAAAATTAGTGAAAAGAACTCTATCTTATCAGACTGAACTCATATTTTCTCCCAAAGGAATTCACCAAACTGTTACCTTGATCCTCTTCTCTACTAAATGTATGCCACACGAACCCTAGAGTGATAAGCATGCCAATATACTCAGATTCCTAACAGTTTCAACGTGCTACCTCTCGCAGCAGAATAGTCTGCTTACTTGTACCGCACTCCCTTTGCTTTCACCCTGATTTCTGTAGGATGCACAGAGCCTTCTGACAGCCACACCCTTCGTTCCAGTGCACACAATTGCTTCATCACTGGAAGATGCAAATCATCTTTCACTTAGGATATCGACACACCGGATAAGAATCCCATTGCAGTTGACTAAAATGAGTTTTTTACCCTCTAGACAATTTTTTCCACCAGTTCTAAGGGGAAGATTTCAGTTTTTCGCCACATCACTCGAGGATTTGTGCGAGATGGAAGACATTGCCTCTGTTAGTTTCATGCTGTCCATGGAGCTGAAATTTGCCAGCACCCGCTGAGTGAGATTTTTCTGGTCTGTACTCTGAGAACATCGTTCACCAAGTGCATGATCATTTATCCAACTTTTTGATATCTAAAGCAGCTTATTCTTTGATCTTCATCTTACTCGGAACTTCCTGATGGCTGAACCAGGTCGAAGTAGGGTGCATCTCAACCCTCCACACCTCCAGGAAGGAAGTCATGCTGCTGGTGCCTTAGTTTCCTTCATAACAAAAACTTATTTTTTTTTATTTAACCTATTTTATCATGGAAACTATACTATTTTCCTTTTGCCTTCCTAGGACATGTTCCGTATAATTGAATTTCTCTTCATGGACTCCGGAGTGGGTTGCTAAAGCATTAATTTCTCAGAGATACTTAAAGCTTTTTACTTGTCTCATCAATGGTTCCAGACTGCTGTGTTTGATTAACTTTCATGTCTTTTTTAAATATAATATTGTCATCTGTTGCTTTCATGCTGTTGCCTTGTCCCACTGCCTGGCAAATAGTAGGTGCTCATTACATATTTGTTACATGCATACATGATCAGCACTTTGCACTTCTTTGAGCGTATTTGGTTACAGTAGTTCCTCTTCTCTTTTCTGATTACCTACTTCTAATGTGTTCAGGTTTTGGACATGAAAAAACTAGGTACTAACCAAGGTTAAACAGTGTACGACTGAGGAGCAGAAAGCCCCGGTGCGGGCTTGGATTTGGTGACATTTACTTTGACTGCTAAGAGGTTGCTGTCGAAAACTGCTTGGAAACTGAGCTCTGAATCCACAAAATTGTGAGACAGTTGAATCCCCCGTAGGTGCGGGGTTTTAGTGCTCAGTTTTCCTTCAAATGGTCATTACCCGCCCCTAGGAGGACTGCCAGAAGCCGGATATATAAAAACCACCGGGCCATTACTGTGTTTGTGCTTGTTTTAATTAGATTTTGCTTAGAATTTTTTTTAAGCTGTCCAGGGAGAAATGTGTCCCTTGTGAATGTAATGTCCATTATGTAAAACTTAAGTGCATCTGAGGGTTTGGAAAGTGTAAAATTTACACTTAGGGCCCTATTTAGTCCATGTGATGAGATTTAAGATCAATTGGGGGAGAGGGAGAACGGAATACATTATTGTTTTCAAGAAAATTTAAAAGATGACAAGGACGTATGTTTTCTCACTGCCACATGGTCGAAAGTTTGCTTTTCAGGATTTCAGTGGAGCTTTTCGAGTTTGCTGATCAGATCCACGTCTGCCTCTCTTACTGGGTCCTGGCTGGAAGTGTGGGGAGAACGAGAAAATTTCTCATTAGTGACATGTAGTGACACTTCACT
This sequence comes from Myotis brandtii, assembly GCF_000412655.1. Lineage (NCBI taxonomy): Eukaryota > Metazoa > Chordata > Mammalia > Chiroptera > Vespertilionidae > Myotis > Myotis brandtii. The sequence continues at coordinate 13,658,840 of NW_005362269.1, forward strand.
TGATTGTGCACGGAGGGTTTCCTGTCAGAGACGGATGGCATGGCTCGAGTTTCCAAGAAACTGTTATTCCATCATTGAAGGGGAAAGCTGTGAACCAATCTTTCCGATTTACAAACAGCCTGTAGATCTGCCGGATGTGACAAACTGATACTGACACGCGGAGCCTAGAAATGGGAAACGCTTCCTTGTTCATTTCCGGATGGAAAAGGTTACAGATACTAAGCACGTTAACAATGCCACGTTTTCACTTTTCATTAAGGAGGGACGTAGATGGAGCCGGGTCCGTGGTGAAAACTCGCCATTTGTTGGAGTTTTTTGACACTGGATTCTTATTATCCCATCAGGAAATATTTTTCTGGAGCGGAAAGGTCAAAATCATTTTCTCCATTTTCTTTACCCCCCAGCGCAGCTCCTCAATTTCTTTCCTCACATTGCCTTGCCTGTATCAAAAGAAGAGCATGTTCCTATGCAATGGTAGACATTTGTTGGTTACCCATCTCCCTCTCAGCCAACAGTCCTAGCTCATCACCACTCGCCAAGAGTGCCTGGTTTCTGCTTGGGGATGCAGGAGAGGAAACCAAGCCTATCTGTTGATTCTGTCCTTTGGCCACATGGTCATGTGACCCAAGCTGGACCAACCAGAAAGCCCCTCAGGACTCTGAGTTAGAACTCTGAGATGCAGCAGCTCAGAGAGTGAGTCAGTGGGGTATGAAGATGTGAGGACAGAAATTGCCAGTTTTAGCTGCCAAGAGAATCCAGCCTACAGATAAAATGGGCCCTCGAAGTAGGGCAGAGCTAAAAGAATCTCAAAGAAATGTAAGCGGAGTTCTGAACCTTTGAATTAAACCATCCCTGAAGCCTGCCCTACTTCTAGGCTTTCCAGTATTAACACCCAATACTTTTTCCTTTATTATTCAAGATCACCGAGTTGAGTTTTCCATTGGTTACAATCAAAAGACACTAACAGGGGAAGCTACGCAGCCCACCATTTTTCTGATCATCTGGTACCACTATGAAATCGTAAGCCACACAAATGTAGTGTAAGATCAAGGAGCTACATGGGCTTAGTTCTGATAGTACCTATGCTCAGTGCTGTGCTGCTAAATGGTTAACTACAGGTTCTGGGGGCATGAGTGGGGACCAGTGTGTAGAACTTGACAGTTTGATTTCCGTGGTGTAAACATTCTCTCTATGGTCAATTTCAAGCTACCCATGTGCTACCGAATGTGGAATGAAGAAGAGATACTAGCAATTGGATCCCAGGATCCCATAATAGGCAGTAACATCCTAGCATTACCTCTGTTCTAAAGCCACTAGTTTCCATATGAGAAACTGTGACTCAGAGGAGTCAAGAGTCTTCCCTGATCATGCAACTAGAGGAAAGCCTTGAGACAGAATTCCCGTCCTGACTTCTGAAGTCTAGTTTTTAATGGGCTGATGGTCTGTTTATGTATGTTCACACATGTAGCTGCTAATGTAAGCATATTTTTTTCTTTTAAACAAAAGGGTCTATGGTTCTCTACTTAAGACCAGAAAACTATCTAAATTTTCACAAAGTTAATATTTCAGACACATCAGCTCAGCTGGTCAACAAGAACCCCAGTGTATCATAATGGAAGTGGCTACCATGTGTTGACTATGTATGGACCAGCCCCTCCATATGTGTGATCTCAACAGGACCTGCAGGGAAGAATTTGTCTTTGCATTTTATATGTGAGGAAGATAGAGTTCAGAGAGAGAGAGAGACTTGCTTGGGCTCATCTCAGACAGAAAGGGATGGAGTGAGAACTTGGCCCCAGGTTTGTCTGACTTCCAACAACATTGAGACTGTCCCACAGGTGGTATATTATCGTGGAGAGAGCATGGTTCTATAATATGCTAATAGGCTTTGGGGATTTTCTGTAACTTAAGAAACATTCGTGGGAACCAACTACAATACCCAATAACAACAACAAGAAACCAGATGGAAGCAAGTTTTGCTGGATAGGACATGGACCATATTCGTGCTGCTTTGGGGTTCTGGATCTAGTTCTTCTTATTCCCTGACACCTACTCCATCATATCATCTCTGAGACTTGGCAGAGGTGACTTGTGATGATTCACATGAGAGACCCATGTCTGACCTCAAAGGTCCCTTTATAAAATGGCATGAGAAATATCCACTTCCAATGAAGGTGAACCATCAATAGTTAAATATCTAAAAAGGATTGCCTGTTTTAAATACTCAATAATTATGGTTAATAAAAATTAGGGTGGTTAAAGGAAAAAACACTCACTTTTGTCATTTCATCCCTCTTGTGCCAAACAGATACCAGTCGTAGGATTTCCACAGTTTTTCAGGGCATAATTCAGAGTGACTCTGCAGCTTTCAGTAATGTGGTCTGAATTATTTAAGTGGAATGATTAGCATAATCTGTACTGCACCCTTAAGAATACAGGGGGCAATTAAACACTGAGCTTGACCTACTGCCCTCCTTTTGTAGGGCAGAGAGGAACCACACAGCTCAGGTGATTGCAAAAATCAATTTTGTTCCTTCTTCTCCCTCCCTTCCTCCCTCCCTCCCTCCCTCCCTCCCTTTACCTCCCTTTCTCACACACCCGATGTTTAACCTTCAAAACTGGTGGGAAGGACTGACTTTGTTTCTAAGTGGCGTTGGCTACCTCCATGAAAATAGAAAATGCCAGTTTAGTGTGGCGTAGACAAATTAAGCAGGTACATCCACTGTGCATCTGACTCTGTTTGGAGTCCTGTCTAGACACAAATGTGTATCTAGAAAAATTTATAAATAAATAAACAAGCGAATAATTGCCATGCAGTTCCACTGCCATCGTACTGTGGTGTGTCAGGCAGCCACAATCCGATGTGTCTGAAAATTGTGGTCCAAATTGCGACAGTGTTTGTAATAATAAATCTTACTGGTTCCCATGTCGGAGTCTCCAATTTGCAGGTGAACAAAACTATGTAGAGGTACCCAAGGTCTTTCCAGGATTTCGGAAATCCAGATAGAAGAGCTAAACCTTGGTTCTGGCTAACTAAAATGTCAAGTTTCTTTTGGTTAGAAAATCGACACTAAATACATCCAATTTGGTAAACAAAAGTTTTCATAACTAGAAATACTTAGATCCTTTAAAAGGAGGGTTGCAGAATAGCCTTTCGCTTGCCAGCTGTTCACTGAGAACCTACTTATTTGGGTGCCATGCCTGGGTGAGATCTAGACTCCCCTTGTGGTGCTTGTCATCTCGTGAGGAAGGAGAGGAAAAATCAGGGGTTTACAGATTTGATGAATGTTACTAAAGGAATTTAGAAATGCCTATTTCTACTTCTAGTCAAAAGGCATCTGAACACAGAAGAGCCATCTGCCTATAGCCCTTGATTGTATAGAGGCCCAAAATGTAACATACTAGAAAATATCCATTTCACAAATCCTGTCTCACTCATGTCTTTGAATTAACGCACTTAAGGTCTAGGTCAGTGGTCGGCAAACTGCGGCTCGCGAGCCACATGCGGCTCTTTGGCCCCTTGAGTGTGGCTCTTCCACAAAATACCGACTTCTGCGCATGGGCCACGAAGTTTCAATCGCACTGTACGTGTGCGCCTGCACGTGGTATTTTGTGGAAGAGCCACACTCAAGGGGCCAAAGAGCCGCATGTGGCTCGTGAGCCACAGTTTGCCAACCACTGGTCTAGGTAAAAGATGCTGTCTGCACAAAGAAAATGTAAAGCCATTAGCAACCGCAAAAGTTCTGCTCTAGCCCAGCTGGCATGGCTTAGCAGTTGAGTGTTGACCTATGAACCAGAAGGTCATGGTTTGATTCCTGGTCAGGGCACATGCCTGGGTTGTGGGCTCGATCCCCAGTGGGGGGCAGGAGGTAGCCGGTTGATGATTCTCTCTCATCAATGATGTTTCTATCTCTCTCCCTCTCCCTTGCTCTTTGAAACTAATATATATATATATAATTTTTTTTTAAAGTTCTGCTCTGATGAGTGTGTCAGAATGGCAGCCAGTCACCTAGGATCTCTGCAGAAGCAGGGCCCAGGCTGAGCCCCAGAGGTGCAGAAGGAGGGGGTGGGAGAGAGGAACGCATGGCATGCATACTCCCAGTGAGGCTGCCCCAAGGGCACTAGGGTAGTCTTGTTGCAATCAGAAGGCCTTGGCTCTGAGAGAGATGCCCAGGGAAGCAGGAGGCCGCATGGAGGGGCTGCAGCCCAGCACAGAATTCCAGGGAGGGAGCCCTCTGCCTTCCCTGGCCCCTGGAACTAGGCTGGTTAAACCTCAGTCTGCAGAGGGAATGCTGCTGAAAGGAAGCCCAGTGCAGGAGATTCGCCCAAGGCCATAGAAGCAGGCGCGGTCACACCTGGGATTAAGTTTCAGATCTCTCTGTCCTCCAGAAAGACAATGGCTGTCACTCCCCATCACGTCCTGTTTTTAAGTTCATTAGTTAACCTCTGGGTGCTTAGCCACTTTCATGAGCCAGGGCATTAAAGCGGTTTAAATGGACGAGTGGAAAGTGATTGTTCTCTGCTTGCCCGGCTGAGCCCCTGCAAAGCTTCTGTGGTTCCTACAGAGGAGGCTGCTCCCTGACCAGGTTCCCTGGGAGGCAGGCGTCTCTCCTCTGATCAGAACAAGCCTGTCAGAGTGCCAGAGGCTACCTAGCAGTGCCTGCTCCAGAGTCAGTCCCAGCCCAGGAGTCCCAAGTCTGTCTTCCCCCAAGACTTAACTGTTTGGCTGCTGTTCTGGAAGGTCCCTGCTGGTACCCCCCCGCCACACACACACACACACACACACACACCCAGGAGGAGAGACCCCGGCTGGAAAACTGCCAATAGAAAGCAATCTTCTCCTTCATTTCAACTCAATCGGTATTGAATGTGGTCCTGCTGGGGGTCCAGGCCTGTGGGGCATGCAGCCCTCTGGGGTGTCCAGTCTTGCCAGGGAGTCCAGCCGAGCAAGCAGGAGGCAGCCAGACGACAAGGGAGGCGCCTCGTCATTAAGAGCCAGGCAGGCAGGGCTGCAGGAATTCGGGGAGTGTTAGGGCTCTCCGTGTAGCCCTGTGCCTGCGAGAGGACCACGGCAGCTTTTCATAGAGACCCCAAGAAATTGTCCCCACTCTGCGAGGGTTCCAAGTCTACCCTATCTTTTCTTTCGTGGGGTTCCAGTGACAGTCGAGTCGGCATCCTGGTGAAGCAGGTCTCTACCCCCAAATGCTTCCTAAATACCAACGTTTAAAAAGCCGCCAGCTTCTCCAGATTCCCATCTTGTAGACAGGGAGCCACTCTTTGCTGCCTCCCATCTGCTACCAGCTCAGGGATGATCGATTTGGGGATACAGGGGTTGAGGGAGCAGGAAAGACCGTATTTCCACAAACATAGTAGTCAAACCTTAGTTCACCTTCCCAACTCTCCGCCAAAGCTCCGAATAGATAACCAGTGAGTTGCCATAAAGGACCACTTTCCACCCACCTTCACTGAGGTTCCTATTCTTTCCTCTTCCGAGTGCTTGATGGAGACCTTGTCAAGTGCACTGAAATGGCAGAGTGGAAATGTGGAATTTTCTCCTAACCTCCCAGGCAGTCCTCCGGCAAATAAGTAATGTTTTATAACATTCTCCTCCCCTTGTTTTCTCCTGGAAACAGTGTTCCACTGGGTACGATGCCCCTGGAAAATCCCTAGGATGACTCAGATGCAGGGGTCTCTGAAATGTGTCATTAGAGAGCTGTGAGGGCCTGGGAGGCCGCCCTCTTGCTCACTGTCCTCTGAAAGCAGGATTGACACTGCCTTTGTTTGGATCTGCTATGTTCTACTCATTCTCATTTACTGGCCCTTTGCCCATGAAATCACCTTTCTGAATCAACAATGACTTTGCAAATCTATACCTTACCTTTCCAGTTAGTGCCTTTCTTCTCTTCACTTGCTCAATCACATGAAGTTACAGAAACAGGAAGGCAGAATCTTAGCCAAATAATTGTGATCTCAGAAATTCAGGGCCATTGGCATTTTAGCCTAAGACATCAGCTTCAGAAATACACTGAAGGGAAGTTGGGGAACCTTGCATGCCCACACCTGATAAACTGCTGCTCCTGTCTGCTCTTGGATTGTGCTGTCTATGATGTTTTGTTGACTCTACCTCCCTTCAGCCTCCCTTTCTCTCTAACTTCACTTCTCCTCCTGCTGGGATTTCCCATTTCTAGTCCCAGTGGCTTTATACCTTGGCTTAGCCAGTCTTTGAGAAACCATGCCATCCATCTCTCTTCTTTCTTCTCCATCCCACATCCTACTTGATCCCTATCTTACCTGCGCAAACACAATTGGGATGCTGCCAAGACAAGTCACCCTTTAGCCTCAGCTATTAGGCCAAGGGACTCCTGAAAGGTACCCAATAGAGTTCAACCAGAAGTTGGTTCTTCATGCATTATTCTGCAAGATTAAGGATCAGGACAATCTTGATTTTTCCCTTACTGAACAGAAGCTCCCTTAACCTGTTTCTTAATTCCCTGGTGGTGACCCCTACATCCACCTCCATTCTTTGACCTCATCAGCCCCCATAGCCAGTTTTTCCTATGGGGCCTCCAGCCACACTAGCCTCCTTTGGACCCTACAGATATGCCAACCTCATTCGCATCTAAATACTTAGGCACTCATTTCCTCTTCCTGGCACATTCCCTTCGTACAGTTGTGTTTCATCCTTTTAGTCAACCTGAGAAGCCCAGCATGAGGTCAGATGTTACCTCCTTGCAGAAACTTTCCCTGACCACCCTAGTAAAGTGATTTCACCATCTCCACCCAGTCACCCTGTGATATTCTACCTTCTTACTACCAAAAGGAAGCTTCTGGAGGCTTGGGACTTTGTGTTGTGACCCCTATTTTCTCCAGCTTTTTAAACTATGTTTGCCCCAGATTATATACTGAACAAATATTTGTTGAATGAATAGATTTGGAAGAATTGGGCTAAGGAAGGATGAATTAAAGAGAAAATTATAATTTATGACCTCCAAAAGGGAATCATAAGAAGTGGCCTTGTTGGTTCGGGTTTTAGCATTTAGGTTTTGCAGTTCTTTAGGAGTCTCTACTCATGAGTCATCTCTGAGAAGTATCAGAGTTGCACCAAACCTGCTTCAGTGAGAACCTGTACAAAAATTGCTGTCAGCTGATTTGGCTCAGTGGTTGAGTATTGACCTATGAACCAGGAAGTCACAGTTCAATTCCCAGTCAGGACACATGCCTGAGTTGCAGGCTTAATCCCCAGTAGGGGGTGTGCAGGAGGCAGCCGATCAATGACTCTCTCTCATCATTGATGTTTCTAGCTCTCTCTCCCTCTTCCTTGCTCTCTGAAATCAATAAAAATATGTTTTAAAAAATTGCTCTCAGGGATGGATGCCACCTAATCATAACCTCTTCTCTCATTTCTAGTTTCTCCTATCACCTCATATTTAAACTATTGAAAATGTTATGAGTCCTGGCTCAGCAACTTCCCAGTCTACCTTCCCAACTATGATGTCAGTCACTGCTTATCTTCTCACCTCTCAAGGGTGGGGGTAAAAAACCCAGCCCTCACTAACTCATCACTGTCTTTAGTCCCATATTCTCAATATATCAAAAAAGAGTTCTGTTACTTTCTATAAAATTAAATATTCATCTATCCATTCATCACCTCTTATTATTCCTAGAAACTGATTAAGCCTATAAGCAAGCGCATCCCTGCCCCCCACTGGAACTTAGAGTCACCCTTTTCTGATGAAAGAACAATATTCACCAGATCCTCATCTCAGTAAGCCCCCTTTCTTCAACAGCAACCTCCTAACCATAAATTGTTTCCCAGCTAGTCATCCTAGGCAGCACCTACCCAATCTATGTCTTTGTCAGGAGCCTAAACTAACTCCATTTGGGGACTAGAGTTTTTCTGATGCCGAACTTTTGAAACGCTTTATGATAGGACCATCACGCTAATTTATTCCCACGTTCCTCCAGTAATTCTCTTTTTCTCAGCCAAGTCATTGGCTTCACTGTCCCTTTCACCTTCATCTTTATTCCTGTAGTACCCAGCATAGAATTTAGATTGAGCCTTTAGTTATTCAGCCCAGCCCTTTCATAGTATCATAAAGAAAACTGAAGTTCATAGGCTTCAAGTTAGAAAGCTAGTCCTAAAACTATCACTCCCTGACTTTTAAAGCTCTTGTACCCCATACATATTCCTTTGCCCTTGCGAGGTATATTTCCATATGGCCAGTATGTTAGTAGCTACTATCAGAGCCCAATGAAAGCTCTCAAATCAAATGGAGAATTAAGAGGGAGGTTTCCTTGAGTGAACTGGGTAAGAAAAAGAGGAGGAAGTGGTCTAAGGGGAACCTTGCTTGCACATTTGAGTGTCTGTGTTCTGTGGCTCATCCAGGTTTGCTGTCTGAGTCCTTAAAATACTAAACACCGATTCTCAGCCACCATATCTTTATCAGTCCCAATCTTTGAAATGATCTCCACACTGAAGGAAAGATCGTACACACAGGTTGCTTTTAATCTTTTAGTATAAAACCCAGGAGCACACGGTGGCGGGGGGGGGGAAGGAGGCGTGTGTCGCTGAGGCCAGGCTTTAAAAGCCCAGTAATTGTTGATTAATGATGCCTCAGTGGTTATTCCAATAGGCCAGTGGATGCATAATGTTTCCCTACATGAAACTTGATCAAAAAGCTTGAAAACTGCTGGGCCCTTATGGATTTTCAGAGGAAAGCATGGGGACCCAGAGCCGCAGGAGGTAGGGCCATGCGGGCACTGGCTGGCCTAGACAAGACCGAGTTTATTAAAATACAAAAAAGAGGCACAGTCCTCCACATGCACTGCATTGCAAAGAGGCTGGGATTCTCGAAGGATGTGGAAGAAAACTATTTACACTGACAAAAGGCTGGCAAAAATAAATACGTGAAAGAAAGCAGGCTTTTCTTCTTCCTCTTGCTGTTTGAAAACTTTCCCATTAAGAGAACACAATAATGGGTCAGCCTCATTAGGGAGAAAGAAGATTGTCTGAAATAAACCTCAAAGAGAAAGAAAAAGCTGTCATTTTCTTTAAGGACACTATTAGGTTCCTATTGACAAGACAAAAGAGCAATCAAGTTAAATTAGAGCAACTGTAAGTTGAGGGTTTGGTTGGAGAGAAATAGAACAACCTCTGAGATTTAAAAAAAAAAAGGGGGGGAGGTTTGATCTTTTGATCCCGCCTCTCCTGAAGCAGTGATGCCTGACCTCGCCCCTCATTGAAAGCATTCTTGAGTCTGTTCCAGAGGCAAAATTCTTACCTCATTGGTACAGTCCAGGAATTTTTCAGCTACAAAGGAGCCTGAATAATCACTATGTTGGAGTATCTTGTTTTATAACTGGAGGAACCTGTGTCTATAGCAGTTAAGTGACTTGCCCGAGCTCACCCAGTTTTTGAATTTCAAGGTTAAATTCTACAAATCAGCAGGAACCGAAGCTTCGTTTCTCCAGACAGAGCACCTGTGGGTTCCGTCCGGTCAGGAAAGCATGGTGCTGAAAAGAAATTCAGGGAGATTATTCTGAAATCCACCCAGAAGCAGGTTTGGGGATGCTGAGTGTATCTGATAAGTTCTCACGAATGGAGGGGCCCAGGATTCCCTTCTCCTCACTGGGCTTCCGCAAGTAGAAGCCGTGTCAGGAGACCCCATCTTGCCTCACCCCTGTACCTTGGTGACAGTCAACAGGGTGACCCACTCACTGTGCTTGTCAGGACAGGAGCAATCCCTCTTCGCCCCCCCCCCCAGCTGTGACCAGAATGAAGCAGGAAGGAGTGAGTTATGGGGCTCTCCGGACTGCAGTGGGAGAGGCCAGACACCTCGCAAGTGACAAGCTCTCCCTCGTAATATATAGTCGGAGTTCAGAGAGAGGAAAATGCAATAATTTCTTCAGTACTTTGGGCCATTTTCCTCTCTGCTTGCCTCTCGGAGAAGTCTGGACACGTTTTTATTTGGAAAGGTGCACTGTGACATTTTCTATCTTTCCCTCCACCTATTAATAGTTCTGGCTGCCCCAGGTGCTCATTTTCAAGACGCCCCAAGAGAAGGGGGACTTCTGGCAGCCGCGGTGCAGCTGACAGCTTCGGGGCAACGCCGGGTTTTAATTGATGGATTGTGGGCACTTCGCTCTCTCTGTCTCTCTTTTTAAAAAATGCGATGGGTTTGGGATCCTCCTAGGACCTATAGATTTTAATATGTCAATTATCCCCGCTTTTATTGGAACCTGGATGCTTGTGGCTGACTGATGGTCTTCCTGGCACCTTTTTGTCTCCACGTGTCACCACGCAACCCTGTCAACATTGCCTGCCTTCCTTGGAACAACCTCTCCAGACAGGGGACAGCCAGCAGCCTCCGTGCAGAGCCTCCGCCGAACAGCAAGTCAGACACATGCTTCTCCGAGGAGCCGCCTGCTATTAGTCCATAATTACAAGGAGATGAAACTGGAAAGTGAGGCCAGAAAACAGGGCTGTGAGCACCAACATTTCTCATTTCTAAAGCGTCCCCGAGGCAGCTCTCTGGCCGCCCCTGTGGGAGGTGGCACTCCCTGGGCCAGCAGCTCCGTGGCATCAGCTGCGGGGCTACCCCACAGGATGAGGGTTCACTGAGGGCTGTGAAGGAGGCAGAGTATTTCCCAGGAGTCTCCGAGAGTGCCAGCTCTGCCACGCTATGCCCAGCAGTGCCCCCGCCTCCGTGTCAGAAAGCCACCGTCCACCCGAGACCCTGCTCCCCATATGAAGTCCAAGGAGATTTCCCACTGCCTCCGTTTCCCTAAGCCTTGGTTTCCTGATGGTTGAGGTATCATTCACATAACATCAAATCCACTCATGATAAGTATGTAATTCTATGAGTTTTTTTTTAAATCAAACTCATGGAGTTTGCACAACCATCAACTTCCCCTTCTTTTAGAAAATGTCCATCATCCCAAAATATCCCACCGCCCATTTGCTATTAACCTCCACTCCCACCCCTAAGCCACCACTGGTCTATTGGTCGTTTCTGTAAGTGTGCCTTGTCTGAGAATTTCTTAGCAAGGGAATGATGCAATACGTAGTGTGATGTTTTTGAGGTCTGTCCAAATGTAACAATTATCTGCTTTATCCTTGGCATGTATTAGCATCCATTCCTTTTTATTACTGAATAGTATTTCATTGATACTCAGAGACCGCATTTTCTTTATCCACCCACCAGTTGATGGACATTTGGATTGTTTCCAGTTTGAGACAATTCTGCTTTTATGAGCATCCATATACATTTCTTCACATGGACATATGTCATCCAATAAACCTCTTAACTGCCACTTATTAGAGGCTCATGTGCCTTAAATGATCCTGATCACTTTCAATGAATTATTTCCAGACTTCACGACAACCAGTGAAGCAGGAATCTGAACCAAGAGGCCAAGGCTTACAAAGAAGCCACTCCCTTAACATGTTTCTGGGGCCAAAACTGACACCCATGCCCTTCCCGCTGTGCCCCACAGCCTCTCTAACCTCCACCAGAAGAGCAAGATTTGCCTTGAGCCTCCACTGCAAGCCCACTGCCCCCTCCAGCCGGGTCAGAAGTCTCCGATGTGGCCACTTTATAGGACCTGAGGTTTGCAAGTCTTCCCTGGGATTCTTTTACAGAGACATAGTCTCTTCTCAATTAAAGCAGCCCCGATGATCCCTTCCAACCCCATTCTAACATTGATACATGAACCAGTGCAAATGCATCAATTACCTGCTTTATCCTCAGCAACAGGGTGGGCACCTAATGGCAAACATGGAAGGCCCCTTGAGGCCTGATGACAGAAAGACAAGACACACACACACACACACACACACACACACACACACACACACACACACACGTCTAAATGACATAGAACCAACTACAGATGTACAAGAACTCTGATGATTTAAAGGCCTGTGCTAATACCCAGGCCTCTTACAACTCATGTGGCACCAGTCTATTTCCCTCCTGAGTTATGGGGACACTGTGGGGCTAAATTACAAATGAGAGAGCTGGGCTCAACTCAATTAGCTGCTCCGAAGGTATCCTGTGGAAGCATGGAAGTGGGAACATCTTTTATGGCAGTTTATTTTCTTGTGTCTCCCAGGTAGTAGCGATGGGATAGTCTACAGCTTTTTTAAAGGGAAAAAATATTTTTTCTCTAAAATATACATATATATTCTCTAGAAAATATATATGACAAGGGAGAGGATTTTACATTTTTTAAATTATACATCCCATAACTCTGTATGAAATGTGTTCTACACACAGTACAAGGCCTGCAGGCTTTAGCAGGACACTAGGTAGAGTCCCTGTCCTCCTGGAGCTTGCAGTCTTATAGGAAAGATGAATGCTGTGGATTGAATGGTTGTGTCCTCCCCCCGCAAAAAAAATCCATCTGTTGAATCCCTAATCCCCAGTGTGATGGCAGCTGAAGGCAGGGCCTTTGGGAAGTAATCAGATTGGCTGAGGTCATGGGCATGAAGCCCCTGGGATGGAATTTGTGCCCTTGTGAGGGGTGAAGGGACCAGAGCTCAGCTCTCTCTGCCACAGGAGGACACGATGGGAAGTTGGCCTCCACAGAGCAGGAAGAGGGCCTTCCCCCGCCCCTGCCCGTGCAGGCACCCTGATCTCAGCCTCCCAGAACTGTGAGAGATGAATGTGCGTTGTTTGAGTCATTGGTAGTTGTTATAACAGCTCGAGCTAAGGCGACAGATATTAAGTCGATGAGTCGTTGAAACGGTGGAAAGAGCGATGAAGAACAAGAGTCCGCCACAAGGACTCTCCATATTGTCAGGGGCCAGATGCAGTGGACTTATGCTCAGCTTTGCACTGAAACGAAACAAAACTAACCAAGCAAAGCAAAAAAAATCAAAACACACAAATGAAGCCATCGCATGGAGGAAGAATTAGCGGGTGCAAGTGAGGTGCCCCGGCTACTTAGAATATGGGCCCCACAGGAGAGATGGGGAGAAATAGACACCTTAGACACTTTTAAAAATGTAAAGCCCTTTCTTCTGTGTCTTTGTAAAATATTCTGCAAGTCTTCCATAAAGAGTGGCAGTTCCTCTATCAAGCCTGGGTAACCTAATGTATCAATTCTCCAGTTTCCCTGCCTACGTTAGTGATAACGCATCTTCCATTAACCTACGCTGAGAGAGCCATTTCGGTTCTAAGAATCTATTTCTGTTTCCCTATAACTTTCCTAAAGATATGCCTCTGGGCTGTAATACCTCAAGCTTATACTCGGCTGAAATGTGAATACTTTTGCCAAATTTGGGTAACATTGATGGGGCTTTTTCTGAGTCATTTGATGATGGGGGCGTGGGGAAGTCCTTTCATCTGAAGAGATTGAAAATTGAATTTGCTTTTTGGATGCTCACCGCGGATTTGATCTTCAGTGTCAACAGTATTCTCTGCATTTTATTTTTAGGTATTTTATGAATTAGCAAAACAAAATTTCTTTTAATGAAATAGTGGATGTCCCCGTACTTGCCTCTTTTTTTTTTTTTTGCAGTCTTAAGTGACATGCTGCATTTTATCTCGTCTCCTTCTTTCTGTATAGTCTCAGTTTTTTGCTCAGTTCCTTAGAAAGCTTCTCTGGCTGATTCTTGTGACTTTCCAGTTGTCAGAAACCTTTAGTTGTATGATCATTTTTCCTTAAAGATATCTGGGATAAAAGTCTAGTTTTACCTTTCGTAATCTCCACATCCCATTGAATTTGCTTTATGAAAATGTACTATCCTGTACTACTTCCTAGTGGAGAATTCGTTGTCCATTTTTCTTTCAGCTGCTGGTCATAATTAACAATTTTTCTCATTGGTTTTTGTCTCACATTTTTCTTTCATTCTCTTCACCGGAAGAAGAGTCTATAAAACTCCCCTTTGTTCCACACAGGGATGAAATTATTTTATGGAATGTGTTGCAAGACTTTTATAATTCCACTAAGTTTTACTGACCCATATTAAAAGTGTTAGCATGGAAAGAAATTTCGGTCTGTTAAAGCTGCTGGTTCTTCATGAAAATAAGAATAATTCCATTGTTTGTGTACGCATTTTACCTTTTAAGGAATCAATCATGATGCTGATTTCATTACATGTCTCTTATAATAATTAACACTTTTACTGTAACAGTAGGGAAACTGAGGCAAAACTGAAAAAAAATTAGGACAAAGACTATACAAGGCATTATACTACGAACTGACAAGAACAGAGTGACAGATAAGACATAATTCCTGGCTCTAAAAGGCTTTATACTTTAGTAGGTTAGTGCAAAAAGAATGTTCAGATATCCCTAAAAATTGAATATAAGGGGATAAAAGTTCAAGGGAAAGAGCAGGATTTCTAAAGGCTGAATAGTTCTACAAATTCAGTATTGAGTGCTTTGACCCACATCTTCCAGGTCATCATATGTGGGGGAGGGGAGAAGCTGAGTTAATGAGGCAGTGACTTGCATTAGCATTAGAAATTTCTATTATTAGTGAGTATCTTTGTTTTTCCCCCAAATCTCTCAGACAATGTATATTATGTAAATAAGGAGATCCTCTACTTTTATTAAAGGAGGCAATTGGGGGAGGAATTTCGGCTCTGGAACTGGCTGCATTGCCCTTTCTAATGAAATCGTCATCATCATCATCATCATCATCACCATCACCATCACTCTGCATTGCCCTTTCTAATGAAATCGTCATCGTCATCATCATCATCATCACCATCACCATCACCATCACCATCACCATCACCATCACCATCACCTGCCTTCTGATCAGGTATATTAGACTTTGTCAAAAGTAATGTCAATCATTTTTTAAGGTGAAAAGGCATAAGAACATTAATTGTAGGACTGGATCATTATTGAGGGGGAGAGTTATCAGCCCACTAGCGGAATTCTAACAAAGGGAAGAATGAGAAGTAGAATTAAATGATGAACTTGTTGTAAAGCCTCTGGCCAGAATAGGTGCTCAATGAATAGAATGTCTCCATCCCTCTTCCCCCACCCCTGTTCCAGGGTGAGTTAGTCTTATGCTCTCATGTGATTCAGGTGACGTTCATGTAAATGTGTTCAGAGAGAGCTCCAGTGGCCCACGGGTTGGGGGACCGATCCTCAGAGTTGACATCTTTCTCCTTGACGCCTGCTGCACTGAGGGATTCTCGGTGAAAGCATTGCCCTTTCATCTGGTGATGGTCCTCTCCATTTGACTCCCGAGTTTTCTGGAGTTGTGAGCCTGATGATAAAGGAGGTGAGTCCTGGTGCGGTATGTTTGTGGTGACCTAACATTTGCTGCTGGGATGATTAGCATACCATAGAGGCAGTTATCCAAGGATGGCCAACTGGGACTCTGAAAACACTCTATTGCAATAATACACCGACACTTTGATCCTCTCTCTAAACCTCTGGGAACCTTTTTGCACATTAAACTCATTAACCAGCCTGGGGCTTTTTTTTTTCCAAAGTAAAAATGATGTGGGTGGCTGACTCAGCATTACGGTATATTTTAGCTGAAATATGTCTGGACTGATCATTTATTTCCAGGAGGGAGATGGAATTCCTCTTTCTGTGGTATGGTTTCTGAGAACCTAGGACTTATCACATCATATTCTGCAGTGAATCAGGAAACACAGTTTGAGAAGGTCTGGGAGAAAATTTACAGGTTAAGATGACAGTGTCTAACATCAGGGGCACCTGACTTGAATATGATATCAGGAAAGGCTTCCCTGTAGAAGTGAACTGATTAATAGGAGGTAACCAGAGGAAGGGCTTGGGGGAGGGGAGAGCAGAGGAGTATGTGTGGACTGGGAGAGAAAATAGTGTGCTCCAGGAACTGAACTCAAGTGGGTGTTGCTGGGGCAGAGGGAGGGAGCAGGAGACAAGAGTGAAACTGGTGGTTAGAAGTGGGCAAGGGCCAGCCCCTATGGGGTTCCAGGGCCATCTTAAAAGGATATGGAGTCTTATTTTCAGAAAAATGGGAAGGCACCAAATGATGTTTAAGAAAGGGATGTAATGGTCAGGTTTTAAAAGCTCATTTTGTCTGCCATGTGGATAAAGGGCTAGAGAGCGTACTCAAGAGTGACACTGAGACAACCAATAGGAGGTGGTCACACTGTGCAGGGCACCATGATGGCACAGAACAGCATGATAGTTTGTCCTTGTCCCTCGAACGTTCACAATCTAGTAAAGGGAGTGGACATACACACACAGGGTCATTAATGGGACATGTGTTATGCCACTTGAATTAAGGAAGATCAAGTGGGAAAAGGGAAAGGTCCCTTTTCGCAGAGAAAACCAGGCAAATTGCTTCTTACGTGTTGTGCAGGATCCAAGAAATCCAGTGCCCTGAGGTTTGTTTGTTTTGCTTTTTGGTTATTTATTGTTATTTTGATTTTAGTCACAACTGCTTTCAGGATAAGAAATTACTTTAAAAGTAGCATTCCCACTGTTTTGTTTTTGTTTTAAGCAACAAGCACACACATGTTCTATATTCAGTTTCACATTATCTTTGTCAGGCAAGTAGAAAGCAGGTTTTTGTTGATTTCTTCTTTTTTAGAGAGGAGTAAGTGAGTTCCCCATCCCTTGCTCCAGGTCACCTGTCAGTCAGCACAGTCAGGAAGGGAGTGGAGATGAATCTCTTCTTGGAGGGCATACTGCTGCTGAGTCAACAACACGGACACACAAGCACACACAAATGGCTGCAAATGAGGAGGGATAGGAAGACCTTCTCAAACCATTTTCTTTATCCTAAGAAACCTGGAATGGGTTGCAATTAGAAAGAATCATATGGAGTTCTCCTATAGCTCTCTTGGGGCCCCTTCTTGAAAACTCCCTTCGGAAACACCACTCTACTTACCATCTATTACTTCCCATTCCTACATAGAGCTCTTTCTGTGAGAGCCGCCAATCAAGTGCACAAATTTGCTGTGATGGAAAAGCGGCCAAGCTCCACTGGTGAATCTCTTCTGAAAAGAAATAGGCTGGGTTCTACTGAGATCATGAGAAAGAAAAAAATTTAGTTGGTCATGTAGAAGGGTATTGGGAAAGTTTTAGAACATGATTTCATATGGACTCAACTCTTGGCTTTGTCTGTATGGGAGCCTTGGGTAGGTCATTTAAGCTCTCTAAGTCTCTTTGGAAAAATAAGATGGCTAGATTGGCTGATCACCCAGATGTTTTGCAAACTTAATTCCAGATATAGATTTTTATCCAGGAGAGCTGTGAATTGATTTTTCAGAAGATTCTTGAGCCGCAGGATAATTGCAAGGATGGGCAGCTATTGGAATATGAATTTTGACTGTACCTGGTGGTTTTTAAGATTAAAGAAATGGCATGTCTAGGCTAAGGAAGGTAATAGTCTCCCATAGTTTGCATTCTTAGGCCACACCCAGAAAATCCTGTCTTATTTGTTGTGATGAAATTTCACGATGCTAGCAAATCTGAATCAAGGGACAAGGAACAGGGATCAAGACAAGGGGAAATTGCCGTAAAAGGAAAGATTGTTAAAAACGGGGAAGGCTTGGTCTTGAGAAGACATAGGGATACATTACAGCTGTCTCAAATATTGTGAAGAATTGTCAGGGGAAGAGAAATGAGACTTACCCTGGCACTGCCTTTCCTAATAGACCTGGAGTAAAATCGATTGAAGTTGCAGGGAGCTTAATTTGTACTCAGTGTGAAGAAGGAATTTCTGACAACAGTATCTAACCAAGAATTGGATGGGACCTAGTTTTGCTTGTGTGGGTAGGAATAAGGAAGAGACTGGCTATGAATAATACTGATTATAAAAGCAATGATGCAAGTGTTTTTGTATGTACTAATTTAGTCCTCATAACCACCCTTGGGGGTAGCTTCTGTGTTCATTCCCATAGTACAGATGAAGAAACTGAGGAATGGTGTGGTTAAGCCACTTGCCTGAGATCACACAGTGAATTGGTGACAGACCTAGGATTTGAACCCATGCAGTCTGATCGTAGTGTCCACAGGCTTACCTGTGTTGCTCTATTGTCTCCAGGTGGGCATTGCTTGGATAATCTGTGGATGGGATTTCCACCCTGTGTTTCTAGTGTGGTCTTTGGAGAGCCCACCAGTGGTCATGCAATCAGTGGTGCCTAACATATGCATATATTACACTTGCACACAACATAGGCGGTGATGTCTTCCTATGCGACCAGCTATGCACAGCCATCCAATTTCCTTCCCCATGCCACTGGAGCTGAGATCATTCTTTCTTGGTACAGTTTTCTTTGTCTGCTGTATTGATGTCATTTGAGTCATCCACTTCAGCCATGCCATGCCATTTCTTTGGGAAAAAAAATCACAAATATATCCAAAAATATTGCAAGAAAAAAAAAGAAGCCTTGATTTCTGGATATGGGCTACAACTAGAGCTTTCTCCCAGATGTAATGGGTAACTGTCTTCTTCTGCATCAGAGGCCACCCCTATGTGAATGAAGGAGACCTGGGCTTACCTGCCCTTCACCCATTAGGAAACACAAGTGCTTTTTGGTTCAGGAAGAGAGAGGCCATTCAGATTCTCTAAGGCAGTGGTTCTCAACCTTCTGGCCCTTTATTTTTTAAAAAATATATTTTATTGATTTTTTACAGAGAGGAAGGGAGAGGGATAGAGAGTTAGAAACATTGATGAGAGAGAAACATCGATCAGCTGCCTCCTGCACACCCCCCACTGGGGATGTGCCCACAACCAAGGTACATGCCCTTGACCGGAATCGAACCTGGGACCTTTCAGTCCACAGGTCGATGCTCTATCCACTGAGCCAAACCGGTTACGGCACCTTCTGGCCCTTTAAATACATTTCCTCATGTTGTGACCCAACCATAAAATTATTTTCGTTGCTACTTCATAACTGTAATGTTGCTACTGTTATGAATCGTAATGTAAATATCTGATATGCAGGATGGTCTTAGGCGACCCCTGTGAAAGGGTCGTTCGACCGCCAAAGGGGTCGCGACCCACAGGTTGAGAACCACTGCTCTAAGGTATATCTAGAGGTAACTGGCCAAGCAGGAGAACTGACCCCATTTTATATTCAGGTGCTCTACCATCATCTAAACACAGGTAGTCACAATGTAAGAATGCCATGCTGTCAATCACATTGGGTCCTACTGGATTTTAATGCCTGTTTACTAGTGGGGAGATGACATTGAACATTGTATGGCGCCCGTCAACACGAATGTGCATATGCTTTCAAATGAGGGTTTCAGCCTTCTGAAGCCAATTACTTCTGCCTAAGTGGGAAGGGCAAAGCAGAGCTATGTCCACAGCTAAAAGAATAATTTTTTAAATAATAATAATCAATATGCACAATGATGCCATGACACAACAGAAATTGCGCACGCGCGCACACACACACACACACAGGCACAAACCTTTTAAAGAGATATTTCTGAAAGTCTGTGTCCAACAGTGTTAACCCGGAGAGATGCAGAAATGTCAGACACATTACGTGGGCAAGACGTGCGGCTGGCATTTGGCTGCCAGCGGGGGAGGCGTCCTCCCACCACTAATTCCTCAGGAACCTCAAGCTGCGTCTATCTACAGGGAGGAGAGGGAAAAGGGAGGAGGGGAGAGCAGATATTGCCTGTTATGTTTTTCCTCCGCAGCTGGAGCTGGCCTCAGCTGTGGGGGCTGGGGCTGCTGGTGAGGGTCTGTAGTTAGGGGGACACACAAAGGAAAGCAGCCCCCTCCCAGCTAGGCCAGTGGTGAGCCAGCCTCTCCTGACCATCAGTGAGGCCAGCACCGTCAAACCAAGCCACACCACCACTTAGGGACACTCGGCTGGGCCTCCCTTCAGCCTGTGAGATGTCCCCAAAGGAAGGTGTGATGGCAGCTCTGGGCACGCGCGCACACACACACACACACAGGCACAAACCTTTTAAAGAGATATTTCTGAAAGTCTGTGTCCAACAGTGTTAACCCGGAGAGATGCAGAAATGTCAGACACATTACGTGGGCAAGACGTGCGGCTGGCATTTGGCTGCCAGCGGGGGAGGCGTCCTCCCACCACTAATTCCTCAGGAACCTCAAGCTGCGTCTATCTACAGGGAGGAGAGGGAAAAGGGAGGAGGGGAGAGCAGATATTGCCTGTTATGTTTTTCCTCCGCAGCTGGAGCTGGCCTCAGCTGTGGGGGCTGGGGCTGCTGGTGAGGGTCTGTAGTTAGGGGGACACACAAAGGAAAGCAGCCCCCTCCCAGCTAGGCCAGTGGTGAGCCAGCCTCTCCTTACCATCAGTGAGGCCAGCATCGTCAAACCAAGCCACACCGCCTCTTAGGGACACTCGGCTGGGCCTCCCTTCAGCCTGAGATGTCCCCAAAGGAAGGTGTGATGGCAGCTCTGGGTAAGGGCTTTGCAAGGACCCGTCCTCACTGACTGAGTAGTTGGAGCATTTGCTTTTACCCTTCGGTGGGCATCTAGGGGGAGATGGGGACTTGGCAGTGAAACGTACAGTAGTTTGTCACCTGGTGTAATTGCTAATTCCCATCAGGCTGCCCATCGGAATTTTTTTTCTGCTGTCCGCATAATGGCTGCCAGATATATCCCCAGAAAAATATTTTGTGAAAGTAGATATAAACTGGGGGTTATTAACGGTAAACAGGTTACGTCAAGCGTCTTGTGTCTGTTGCCAAAATACTCTTTCGAGTTCCTCTGGCCACATCTGTCACATTTTTCACCCTCCAGAGACCTACAGGGGTCTCTCTCTGTGCACTGATCAGCTTGACCCTGGATTGTAGCTCTGTGTTAAGACGTTTGTCTTTTTTCAATAGGAAGACATTTCCTTTTTTCAAAAAGGAAGAGAGGAGGAATGACTTATTCTATCAACTGAACTTTTCTTCAAAATGTGCATTATTCTTGTAATCTGTTGGTTAGTATGCCGAACTGACTTTTTAGAGGCTCCTGAGTCTTCTGCTGCAGGTGGTTGGGTTGCCGGCATGTCTTCAGGTGTGCCCTTGGCCTCAAGGGGCTGGGTTGCTGTCACGTCAACTTCAATGCAGTTACGATGATGCCTTGCATTCATAAAGTCATGTTACTGATGTGACCAAGTCGGTCTCATTTTATCATTGCATACACCCTGTGTAGTAGGTATGCTGTTTTTATTCGCTCCATTTTGAAAATGAGGAAATTAAAGGTAAAGGACTATCAGGGGTCATACAACTGGTAAGTGGACATGGTGGTGTTTCACTACTCACCTCATGTCTCAGGGTTTGTTTTTCTGAGGTATATCACCTGTGGGTGGCATAGACACAACCACACAAGCATATGCTCCTACTTCCATGTTATCTGTGATTCAAGTATATGTGCATGCATACATGTTTGCATATGTGCACATAATTATTTTTTTTCTTCTTTTTTGACTACTTTTTTGCTCTTTGGGCTGCAATAGGCACAGTTGTGAAGCAGAACAAGTTCAAGTTGAGCACACCTTTCTCTCTTTTCTACTACACACTTCTACACGTGTGCACACACATATGCACATGCTATCACAATGCACATACTTATACATGCTTTCACATGCACATGCTCTTATATATGTATACATGCTCTCATACATGCATGTATATATACACATGCTCTCACACATACACACCCCTCCTGTGCACATGCTCTCACATATGCACACACTTACACATGCTCTCACATATGTGCATGCTTTCGTGCACACATGTGTACATGTACTCTCATATATACATGCATGTATACATACTCTTATACATTCACACACCCACATTTGCACACCATGCTCTCATGCATTCACACACATGTGTGCACACATCCTTGCACACTGTACACACTCCCACGCATGCACACATGTACACACTACATATGCTCTCACACATGCACACACACGTATCCACACTTTTTTCCTTAGGAACCCTGAGGCACTTGAGCTTCCTCTCATTTAAGAAGGAAACCATCAATAAATCAGATAAAGGGTTAATATTACCTCTCATGAGTCTAGAGAAACCAAAGGGGTGATCCTACAATGGTGCAATTTCATTTCCATTGATTTGTGTTGAAGGCATAGGGGAACAGAGAGAAAAAATTCCAGCATCCTTTGAATCATCACACCTCAGTTGCCTCAGCCTTTGAGAATGAGCAGATATGCCCCCCAAAGCTGGGGAGGGCAAATGCCTTCACCCTGAGCCTGGGTTTTCCTCTGTCTCTTCAGACAAACCTAGTGTTCTCTTGGGAGTCAACCTTGAGCACTGAGAACAGCTCATCAGGTGCCTAGAACCACATTGTGAAGGCTGTTTAGGTCACCCCATACAGTTGAGGGGGATGTGACACCTTCTCTCAGCCCTCCCCCATCTTTCCCCCAACCAAGGCCACACCTGCAATAGCAAGTGGCCACTGATTCTTTGTGAGAACACAGGGACCGGCTGGAGATGTCAGGACACAGATTCCCATGGAAGCGTGTGACACCTCTCTGAGCAGGTTTACCAAGTACGCTTGGCAGCATGTTCTTACACACCTTTCCTTCTGCTTCACAGACATGGCACAGGTGCTGCGTTACATTAGCTCCTTTGTTGGGACTATGTTTATATCCTCAAGTGTTCTTAGATCCTTCAATAATGGCCTGGCTACTTTCTAGAACAGCAAATGCCTTCCCACCTCTGCCAGGTCTGCTTCGCGCTTTCGCCAGCACCCCGTGCAGAGGAGATGCAGAATAGCACTACCGTTTGCATGGCAAGGGCTGTCTTTTATGCTTAATTTTTTGAAGTTATTCTCTTGAGAAATAGGTGGAGGGTAAATTCATAAATCCTTAAAATGTCAGAGCTGCAAGGCAGTATAAATTGCAGGTGGTCCCATTGTCTCGCTTTAATGATGAAGAAATTGAGTCCCAGTGAGGCTGGGATTTGTCCCAGTTTATCAGGATAATGACTGTGTGGCATGCTTTCTGTGTGCCTTTCACATGCCCCTCTAACCCTCATGGTCTTGCTCTCTGTCCTGAAGGCTGACCATGTAGGCCATAGCAATGGGTGCCCCTTGTCCACTAGCTGCCAGCTGGGAAGAGATTAGAGGCTGGAGGAAAGAGAGGCAGGGTGCTGACTGCCAGCGTCCTCCTCGTCATGGTGCCATGGTTGGCTAGTTCCCTGTACCTGGGATACAGCCCCTTCCAGGTGGCCCTGTCCATACAGATTTTTCTTTCTGGGTCCCTCTGGTCTCTCCTCCTCCATGCCCCCTAATGGCTAGCAATGGTAACAATTTCCCTGTTCAGAGCTCATGACCTTGGCATTCCCCCCTCCCACATCAGAGGCATCTAACAATGATCATATATCTACTGGGCCCGATAAAAACATTGAGATAGTGCCAGAAGGGCCACATGCAGCAATATCGCTGATTGGAAAAGTTTCAACTTTGAGTCATTGGTATGTTTGCACCAGCGAGCTGTGAGTGCCATTGGATCACCTCCTGGGCTGGAAAGAATCAAGCAATGCAGAATCCTCCTGACTTGGGGCTGGCCTGCGTAACACACTGTTCCTAGTCTCCCATGGCTTTTTAGAAGAGAATCAATGTGGCTAATTTCCAGTCTCTCTCTTTCTCATACGTAAACATAAACACACACCTGAACTTGCCTACATACACCCATCTCAGGTAGCCTACAAATGAGCTAAGACCAGCTCCCAAGGAGGAAAAACACTTATTCTACTACTAGAGGCCCGGTGCACGAAATCCGTGTACTCAGGCGGGGTCCCTCAGCCCGGCCTGTGCCCGCTCGCAGTCCAGAAGCCCTCGGGGGATGTCTGACTGATGGCCCAGAGGGAGCGGGCCTAAGCTGGCAGTCAGACATCCTTAGTGCTGCCGTGGAGGCAGGAGAGGCTCCCGCCACTGCCACTGCATTTGCCAGCCTTTAGCCCAGCTTCTGGCTGAGCAGTGCTCCCCCTCTGGGAGTGCACAGACCACCAGGGGGCAACTCCTGCGTCCAGTGTCTGCCCCTTGGTGGTCAGTGTGTGTCATAGTGACCGGTCATTATGCTGTTTGGTCAATTTGCATATTAGCCCTTTATTATATAAGACTAGAAGCCCAGCGCGTGAAATCGCATGGCCCCACCCACCCACGTCGCCTCGCCGTGCTCGCAGGCCCGCCTTCCCGCACTGGTCTTTGGTTGTTACAGCATTAGGGCCACAGGCCTTTTATAATATAAATTAGGTGATGGAGAACTTAGCCAGATCAAATTACCTGCCTAAAGCATTAGAACTTACGTTAAAGAGTTAAAGATCCAAATGTGTAACAGACAATCGTCTTCCCAGGGAGTTGCTTGCCTCCCATTCTCCCACCTTTATGCATATATTTTGCCTGTGGCCTCGCCGTGCTCGCAGCCCCACCTTCCCGCACCTTCCCGCACTGGTCTTTGGTTGTTACAGCATTAGGGCCACAGGCCTTTTATAATATAAATTAGGTGATGGAGAACTTAGCCAGATCAAATTACCTGCCTAAAGCATTAGAACTTACGTTAAAGAGTTAAAGATCCAAATGTGTAACAGACAATCGTCTTCCCAGGGAGTTGCTTGCCTCCCATTCTCTCACCTTTATGCATATATTTTGCCTGTGTGAGACCCTGAGTGACTTCAGTGGATGGATGCCCTGCTATGCAGAGTCCTGGTTGTCAGTAGGCAATGGTGAGGTTAGGGATGAAAAGCCAGCTTAGATATTCTCCTGGTATGGATCTCCATATATCAGAAAGGCTTCTGCTGTGCTGGTTCACCACCTTTATGCATATATTTTGCCTGTGTGAGACCCTGCGTGACTTCAGTGGATGGGATGCCCTGCTATGCGGAGTCCTGGTTGTCAGGAGGCAATGGTGAGGTTAGGGATGAAAAGCCGGCTTAGATATTCTCCTGGTATGGCTCTCCATATATCAGAAAGGCTTCTGCTGTGCTGGTTCACTTCCGTGCTAAGGCATTCACAGAGTCATTGCCACGACATAGTCAATCCATTAGAAAGTGGCATCAGCATTCGCCGTGTCGTTCCCCTTTCTTTGACCCAGTTCTCAAAATGTCCACCAAAAGCTGTTTCATTAAGCTCCCAGAGAGGTTGCAAGGCAATCGAATTCCTCTTGCCATTCCCAGAAGAATTGCTCTCAGGCCCCTGCCTCTTATCCTCCCGAAGCTGCTGTCTTTAGGTCCAAAGAGTGTCTGTGTTTAGGAGGCACTTCACCAAAATCCAGTTGAACTGTCAGGGTTTTTTTCCTTCCTCCCTGTATTCCTCTTCCATGATCACTGATTAGAAGTTACCATGATAGATTTATCTAGCTTGTAAATCTCATATTCACACCTTCCCTCTGGCCTGCTTTCTCCCCGCTGAGCAATGCCAGAAACCAGGATGTAGCCTATTAAATATTGGCACTCAATGTCGCAAAAGAGTGTCTTCCAACCTCCTGTGAAGGCAGCCCATGCTCATGGCTTGGAGAAAAACGTGGTCCCAGCAAGGGAAAGGGATCTTTTTAAAAGGGCTTCTGGAGCTTCATGCTCCATCCTGCCTGGTGGTGTCTGACCTATACAGTCCGTAAAAAGCACAACTCTCACCAACAAGCTTCCCCAAGCTCACAAGTCTATGTCATTTTGCTCTTCACATGAGATTCTTTATGCGGAGAGTTTGAAATTGCAGCCTCCAGCTCCCAAGAGATCAGCACATGCCACGTGTCCCCAAGCACCACAACCAGCTGAGAGACTGAGGCACTACAAGCTGAGCGGGGATGGTACTATGATGATAATGGTGTTTCTGGTGGGTGGGGAATAGAAGAAAGGCAAAAGGAACAAAGGAAGAAGGAGAAAGATGCCTTGCATGGACGCAAACACATTATCTTCCATTGCTCAGCGTCTTTCAGTGACCAGTCATGCTAGCACCAAACTTGGGGGCAGTTTGCGAACTCCACTGTCGCCAGGCCTTGAATAAATGATGAATGGCAGTGGGGACTTCTGGCTTTTCATGAATGTCTTTTTATACCTAGAATGTTTCTCCTTGACCGGAATCGAACCTGGGACCTTTCAGTCCGCAGGCCGACGCTCTATCCACTGAGCCAAACCGGTTTTGGCCATGAATGTCTTTTTATACCTAGAATGTTTCTCCCATGGAGACTGAACTTCCCCTCACTTTAAATTGTCTGTTTACTTTAATTAAGCCTCCCACAATTCTTCAACCTGTTGAACTTGACAAGCATTCATTTACAAAACGCATGTTTTCTTTTTCTTTTTTTTTCTTTCTTTACTTTATAACTATTTTTTTTTAACGTTAGCCCTCTTATCCTGACCTGCCCAAGAAGCCAATGAACCGCGAAAGGACCATCCATGCTTTCTTGGGGAAAGGTGTCCGAAGCAATGAAAGCCACAATTCCAGGCCCCTCCTGCTCATCCTCTAGGCTGTGTCTCTTTCTCTTGGCTTCTTACGATAGGCATCTTTACATAGGGTCTGGTTGACAGGGAGATGCCAGAAAATTCTCAACTTAACAGTCCTCCTATGGCAAAAAGAAAAAATAGATTTGGGGGAACAAAGTTGAGAGACTGCCGAGTTTTTCTTCCACTCCTTATCCCCTGATTTTAAGCCGCAAGCTGCTGTTTTTTTAAGTCTCCGTCCAGATTTTACTTCTCCTGGGAAATTTTAAGTGACCGCCCCCTCCCCACACCACCCACAACTCAAGTAAGGTTCCTCTCCCCTGCTCTCACAGTACCATCTGCTTTTCCCATCATAGCGCTCCTTATATCCTATTTAAATTAATTTAGCAATTTAATTTAAATTGTCTGGATCGTCGGCTCTCCAAGGAGTCAGATGCCGTCGCGCTCATTGTGGGAGCCCACCTGGCAAACAGTGGCTTCTCTGTGGAAAGTGGTTGGCGAGCTCTGTGGTCTGGAAGCAAGAGAGAGCCTGCTCCCTCGCCTGCCTTTGTGTTTCAGACAGTCCACTGAGTCTGGCGTGCGTGTGGCACATTCGTCTGCCTTTTTAGATCTAAATGGAGCCCGCTGTTAGGCGGAACCGGGGCATTTGGAGACTGCGGGCCTGAGGATGGCCTGTTTGCCGGCTCCAGTCTCTCGCCCGCATGCAGAGAAGGCAGATCGGGGCCAAGATGCTTATTTATGATCTCCGGATGCCTGCGCCTTCCCTGCCTGCCCACGGGGAGCTCTCCCGCCAGCCTCCTCTCCGCCCCGCCAGCCACACGTCCCTGCTCTGATGGATGGAGCTGACCAGGCAAATTGCTGTGCTGATGAACGGCTCGGCTACCTGAGCACGTGTTCCAGGGCCGTCTCCAGGGATAGGCCACAGTTTAGAGAAGGATTCATCCACAGCCGGGGGTGAGCCTGGCAGCCCTTAGCCAGCCGAGGACGGGAGGAGGCAGGTCAGGAAGATGAAAGGACTCCAGGACCAGGGCTCACTCTTCAGCCACCCTCAGCGCCTGTCCTTGGGCTGGCTGAGAAACCCCATTGCATTTTTCACGCCTCCCAGGAACTTATTCAGATGGAGACCCAGAGGTCTGGGTGTCACTGGGCTCATTGAAAGCGAGAAACCAAGAAGCTGAGCTGAAAGCACTTAAAGGAAGGGTACATTACCTTAAAATATGCAGATGGGAAACTGACATTACCATCAATGTCAGGAGCCACCTTTCCAAGTAAACACTCACCCCTGGGCACACGCGGGGATGTGTTCCTTCCCGTTTACAAATGACTGCCTATGCAAATGCGGGGGGTCAGAGTCGTGCCCCGGAATGTGGGCTTGTCTTCTTTCATCTCTCCATAATGAGGAACATGCAGGAAGCTGTCAGGAAAGGCATCACGGACCCGCTCCGTGCCTGCCGGGGAGGGGGGTTCAGTGGCGAGGCTGCCAGCTGGTTTCATGCCGAAGTATGACATCAGTCTCTTGTATGATCTCGCATCCTGTGTAAATGTAATGTTTTGGCCTAATGGGCAGGATTAGCAAGAGCTGGGAAGCCATAAATGAAAGTTTCTTGTTTCCAGAGAGCAAGTCAGAGCTTTTATGTCATCTGCCGTACAGCTCTCGGTGAATTTAAATGTATCTCTTGGGCTTTGGTAATATTCGTGTTAATGTCAAAATTGATCCCATTGTTATTGAGATGTGTGGTTTCTTCAGGCCCCGGTGGCACTGTGCCTGCGGTTGCCGGGGGCTGATGGGTATCTGCATGGGATATGTGTCTTCCAACCTCTCTCCAGAACGGAGTGAGATTATCTGTGGTGCCCGCTACCAAGTGCTGTGTGTAGGTCTGAGTTCTTCTGTAATTCACTCATAAACTGAATTGGTATTTCCCGAGTACCTACTGTGTGCCAGGCACTTTGCATGGCTCTTTGAGTGTAACAGTGAACAGCAAGATCTGGGCTCTTCTCCCAGAGGACTATCACTGAGATATGGAGAGGAACAATAAACATGAGCAAAAGGATTGTAACTGCACATTGAAGTTAGTGCTTCGTGGGGAGACAGCTGGAAGACCGGGGATTGTGGAGACGGGAGCCTTCGATCTGTTAGTGGTGAGGCAATATTTGAGCGGAGAGAGAAAAGATAAGGCTAAGCTAGCCTTGATAATAGAGAGAGAAGGAGCTTTAAAGGCAAGGAATAAGTACCTGCAAAGGTCCTAAGCTAGGGAAGAGTTGTGTTTGAAGAATTAAATGGCCATGAGCACGTCTAGTGCAAAGTGAGGAGGCAGAATGGGATGAGTTGGAATTAAAGAGGCCTCCACAGAGGAGAGATCACTAGGGGCCTTGTAATCATGGTAATTACGCTTATTATTTTATTCTAAGTTTGGTTAGAAGCCATGGAAGGATGTTTCTGAGTTTCAGTCTCTATCTTTAAAACTATATTTTTATATCAAGATATCTATGTTTGTCTATTATAAAACTATATTTTTATATCTATTATATTTTAGAAAGAGAAAATAACAAGTGTTGACAATGGTGTGGAGAAATTGGAATCCTTATGCATTGCCGATGGGAATGTAAAATGGTGCAACTGCTGTGGAAAACAGTATGGTGGTCCTCAAAAAATGAAACATAGAATTAACATATGATCCAGTGATTCACTTCTGAGACTATTTTACAAATAATTGAAAGCAGGGACTCCAACAGCTCTTTGTGGACCCATGTTCACAGCAGTTTTATCCATAGTAAGCAAAAGGTAGAAATAAACTAATTGTCCATTGACAGATGACTAGATAAGCAAAATGTGAGAGGTACACACAAAGGAATAGTATTCAGCCCTAACAAGGAAGGATTCTGGCTCATGCCTCACCGTAATGAACCTTGAAGACATTCTGCTAAGTGAAATAGCCAGACACAAGAAACAACTATTGTACAATTCTATTTACATAAGGTACCTAGAATAGTCAAATTCATAGAGACAGGAAGTGGATTGGTGGCGCCAGGGGCTGGGAAGAAGAGTGATGAGGAGTTATTAATGAGTATGGAGTTCCCATTAGGAAAGATGAAAAAGTTCTGGAGATGGATGGTGGTGATTTTCACATAACAATGTGAATATAGTTAATGCCACTGAACTGTACACTACTGCTGGTTAAGATGGTAAATTTTATGCTTTGTAAAGTTTGCCACAATTGTACAAAGCTAAAAGAAGAAACACACTATATCTTACACTGCATAGAAAGGAGGTGAGAGAACAGTTGGAAAGACAGACAGGAGGTCATTGCTCCAGTTCAGTATTAAGAGAGCAGTGGTCCAGGGCAAGAGAGATGCAGAGAACCTGTGGATCTGAGACCGATATAAAAGGACAGAAGCTACAGGGCTTATTGATGGATGATATAACTGTTCATTATTTGTACTCTGATACACTAAAAGTCTTCATACCACACTTGTGGAGGGAGGTGGTAAAGACTGATGAAAGGCCTTTGACTGGCAGATGTGTTTAAGCTTGATATCTTGGTCACAACAAGGTGGGCTTTATTCTTAAACTCTTCAGTAGTCTTGGATGGAGTGTGGGAGCTATTGCTGTTGACATGTGAATGTTTGCCTGCACTGCCATGCAGCAGTCACATGCTCTGGGTGAACATGGCCTGCCTTGTGATTTGCAGTGATAACTAGCATGTGGCTGGAGTTGCTCATTCTCTTCCTTATTAGTAATGCACGTCTTCCATTAGCATATGCAACTAACGACTCCCTTTCCCTTGTGCAGTGTTGACATTCATTGTAATGATTTATTATCCGAGCTAAATAACCCTCAATATGAAACAACAAACATGCCTGTGTTTGTGTTTTCCATTTGTTTTGTTTTCTCTTTCTTGCTTCTGTATAAGTAGATAGTTCTTTATGTGATAATTACATGGTACCCAAACAAACAATTGGAAAACCCACTGGAAAGGTTAAGAATGTCTGCAAGGTTTATTTTTTAAAAAAATGGAAAAATCCACTGGCATCTCGCATTAGTGCCTTGGGATTTTAAAAATAATTAGATTAGTAAGATGATGTTTGTTATGAGGAAACACTCCATATAAGATTTAATGGTCTATGAAAGGGCCACAATTGAACTTCCTGTGGAGTCGCCAAAGCCCCCCCAGGAGTCTTGTTTTATTCACTTGAGATGTTTCCAGAATGGTCTGAACCAGGAGCTTACAAAGTGGTAGAGTAGTGGCTGGGTCTGGAGTTCTGCAATTGTACTGCCTGAGTTATATCCCAACAAGCCACTACCGAGTGTGTAACCTTATCAGGGGTGGGGAACGTCCGGCCCATGGGCCATATATGGCCCTCAAAATTATTTGGTCTGCCCTGTCAAGGCATTAGTGATGAGTGAATTAAATGTTTGAGCAAATATAGCAGGCTAATTTTTAATTTGATAATTTTGTATGGCCCTCGGATGGTATTATAAATATCCAAATGATGCTTGGAAGAAAAAAGGTTCCCCATCCCTGCTTTAGATGATATACTTAAACTCCCTGAACCTCAGTGTCCTCTTCTATCAAGTGGGCACAACAGCCATACCTATCTCATGAGGTCCTTGTGACAATTAACTAAGATAATAAATGTGAAGCTCTTAGCATAAGTGCTCAATAAATATTAGCTGTTACTGTTGTCAGTAAGCTGCAAATATTTTCATGAGAAAGACATGATATATGAAAATAAATATATGTAAAGACAATATAAAAGGGTAAAGAGAAAAATATATACATTAAGGTCATTATTTGTGCAACTATGTATATGACAGTGAAATTAATGTGGAGTGCTTTATAGTATACAAGAGGCCCAGTGCACAAAATTCGTGCCCTGGTGGCGGGGGGGGCGGGCGTCCCTCAGCCCGGCCTGTGCACTCTCGCAGTCTGGGAGCCCTCGGGGGATGTCCGACTAAAGGCTGAGCAGGCCTAAGCCTTTAGTCGGACATCTTTAGCACTACTGCGGAGGCGGGAGAGGCTCCTGCCACCACTACCACGCTCACCAGCCGTGAGCCTGGCTTCTGGTTGAGCAGCGCTCCCCCTGTGGGAGCGCACTGACCACCAGGGGGCAGCTCCTGCATTGAGCGTCTGCCCCCTGATGGTCAGCGCACATCATAGCAACTGGTCGTTCCACTGTTCGGTTGATTTGCATATTAGCCTTTTATTATATAGGATGGAGTTCTTAGTGTCTGTGATAAAGATATGGCAATATTTTACCCTATACAAGAGAGATAAGAAATCTTGAGTCTTAAATGGTTTGATGTTGTTTTATTTTTTTTTTAAATATATTTTATTGATTTTTACAGAGAGGAAGGGAGAGAGATAGAGAGTTAGAAACATCGATGAGAGAGAAACATCGATCAGCTGCCTCCTGCACATCTCCTACTGGGGATGTGCCCGCAACCCAGGTATATGCCCTTGACCGGAATCGAACCTGGGACCTTTCAGTCTGCAAGCCGATGCTCTATCCACTGAGCCAAACCGGTTTCGGCGTGATGTTGTTTTAAAAGTATGTCCTCTAAGCCTGTCCAATGTGGCTCTGTGGTTGAGCACTGACCCATGAACCAAGACATGTTGTTTTAAAATATGTCCTCCAAGCCTGTCCAATATGGCTCTGTGGTTGAGCATTGACCCATGAACCAAGAGGTTGCTGGTTCGATTCCTAATAAGGGAACAAGCCTGGGTTGTGGGCTCAATCCCCAGTTGGGTTGGGGGGTGGGGAGGGCAGAAGGGCATGCAAAAGGCAGCTGATTGATGTTTCTCTCTCATCGCTCTCTATCCCTCTATCTCTCTATTCCTCTCCCTTTCTATCTATAAATAAATAAATAAATAAATAAGTAAAATATAGTATAGTATAGTCTCTTTAAAAAAAAGTATGTCTTCCCCAACTCTGGTCATTTTGTTTCTTATTAATTGTTTCCCATGTTAATCACTGTGACCCTTCCTGCTTCACATCATTTTGGACATTGGAGACTTTTCATTGGCTAATGATAATTTCCATCTCTTAATATCACAGACAATTAATTGAATTGTATTTCATCAGGTTAAAGTTACCTTACCTGGCTTACTGTGGCAGTTTTGTTTTCTAAAGAAAAAGAAACACTAATTTTTTTGTTGAGCTTCAGCTTAAAAACCTAAGCAGGTTCTTCTTGCTGCGGGCTTTTCCCCAATAGAAAATTGTTATTGATGTTTTGTAAGTATCATATTCTATTCAAAGGTAAAAGGCTGCTTCCACTTGCCATTTTTCTAGTGATTTTGTTTTTCTACACTGTGTCTGCAAGTCAACACTCTTGGGCTCAATTAAAATATGTATTTAGCCAGTGGATTTGCAGGAAAAAGACCAAACTGGAATACTAATACCTGGGCTATTGCCTGTGAATACAAGGAGGGTGCATATTGAGGGATGCTTTCAAGACAATGGCCAGTGGGCTCAGGAAGCCTGTCAGTGATTGCACCTCGCTACACATGTACAGTGGGATTTGGTTGAAATTTTTTAGCACACTCAGGTGTTGCTCATTAAAATTACAATTTGATTGAGATCGTATCCAAATAGAAAATTCAAAGCCACTAAAACAATGCCACAGCCTGTCTTCCCCGTGCCTAACGACAGAGGCTAGTTTTGCCCGACCTCTGCTCTGAAGACCTTCCATGTGGCATCATGATTGCAACTCATATTTGTGGAGTTTTTACTATGTGTCAAGCCCTCCACCCCTAGCTGGGGATGTGAAGACGACCAAAGGCAGGCACAGCCTCTGCCTCTTGGAGCTTCCATTCTAGGGACTTGGGAGGAGATGATGTAGATATAGTCATGAAAATCAGAAAAGGTGTCCCTGAGGAGGTGCCAACTGAGCAGGGCAATGAAGCTTAGTGACTAGGAATGATTATCTTGGACAAGGAAAGCAAGATACGGCCTTATGGAAAGTGTGGGCGTGACCAGGTCAGGTTCTGAGAACAGTTCTGAGTGACTAGAACCAGAGACAACAAGGTCCAAAATAATTCTGGAGAAGTTATAAGGACCAGTCCATGGAGGCCACATTAGAAATGTTGTCCTGACTTCTTAGACCAACTTCAGTCCATAGTAGGTACTATTGATATTGTCTTCCCAATGCTTCAGCAAATTAAAGCTGAAAGTGGTGAAATAACCTCATACCTCAGCTGGAAATGGCAGATGCAGATTTAAACCACAGTCTGAGTTTATAACCATCACATTGTACTTCAGCTGGAAGTATGATGCCTCCCTAACAGTTTTGTGGATTTCTGACTCACAGTGTCATCCAGTGTCAATGTAGTCTTTCTATAGAGTCTATTAATGGAGATAACCATTGGTTTGATTTACAGCCAAATGAAGCCAAGTTAACTGCTGGCAGACTAAACAAGATACACAGGCGAACTTTTACACAGCCATTGTTACCTTTACACCAATTCTTAGGTCTCCAAACCTCAGAGGGAGGCTTAGAAATTAGAGTCTGAATACTATTGGTCCCACTGGGCAATGCCGTGGCTGGGAGAGAATCATATAGCTTTCTTAGCTGCTACCAAGTTGTGAAGTCCAAAAGAGAGTTTAAAGAGAACTAGTATTATATTTTTAAGCGATAACAATGCATTTAAGGAATGAAAGTAGTCCTCTGAGGTTCAATATAATGAGAAGAAAAGAAAACGAGAGGGGAGGAAAGTGAAGGGAAGACGAGAACAGAGAAAGAGGGAGACGTTGCTACAATATTTGCCCACTTCAATCATTCTTTCTTCTCTTCCCCTTTCTCTCTTCCCTGTCAACGGTTTTTGCTTTGAAGCTAAACACTTGATAGATTAGCCTTGCACTAAAGAAAATGCCCTCTTTTGTGTACGAAAGCTTGGTAATTGCTGCAGAAAGATACTTAGTCGCTCATAATATTCATATAATCAGATTAGTTTTGAAGCCTACCTCAGCGGAGGAGGTTGGAGTAATCCAATTCGTGCCTGTTTGCCTCGTCCATGTGAGTGCTTCTTCTTCCCAATCACTTTATCCTTCCTGTTGGCTTCAGTGGGTGCCAGCCAGAAAGCTACCCCAGCATCTCCGAGGACAAGTCAATTACTGCATCATAAAGAAAAGAAAGAGGGAGTCCATTTAAATGTTTGAAGAGGTGTAGGTTTTTGTTTTTGCTTTTGCTTCTGCTTGTTGCTTTATTGGTAACAGTTGAAATTATCCAGAGGCTTCTCAACCTATGCTTCTCCAATTTTGTTGGGCAGTTAACATCTCAATTCATAGACATCTGTCTCATGACCAATCCATCCGTGCTGAGCTTTGAACATATGGCTGTGTCTGATGGCTTCCCGGATTCCTCCGGGGAGAGTTTTGTAAGATCTCTATTTGAGGGAGCAGCCACACACAGATGAGAGGTACACTCCTGGAATTAATTATTGCTTGCCAAGTTTGAGGATTGATTCGTTCTACGCCCAGAGCCAACGACTTCATGCTGAAATGTCTTTCATGATCCAGGTGCGGCTCCCCTTCACAGACCTTCTAACCCAATGCCGTTTGTTATTTGCTGGTAATGGTGGACTTTGTATTTGAACTCCTTAGTTTGAAATCCACTTTCTAATCATAAACATGTAGCTATAGTGAGGGCCATACATTCCCTGGGACTGAGAATTAAGAACAATCTTACCTTGCAAATTCAGGTTTTCTCTTTTCTGTGAATGCTTCCTTTCTTCTTGAAATGAAAGATGACATTTCAGCCATCGGATATAGGCCAATGTCAATAATGGAATCCAATCACATTTGACCTACGTTATTCTGCATGAATAATGAACCCATTATATATATATATATATCTCACACTCCCTGGGATAGAGGAGTGGCCTCCAGAGTTTCTGATCTTTCCTGAAATGAGTGCTACTTGAACAAATAATATATTTTTTAAAATCCTAATGGTTGATGGAATCTGATGGGGGAAACTAGCATGGTTCACAATGCTAGCTTCCTGTTGGTCAGAAATCTACCTAAAGGCATGTCAGCTATGTGAGATTTTCTCATGACCAATGTCACATCTCACTTATGGCTTGATTGGCCTTTTTTTTTTTTAAG
This sequence comes from Myotis brandtii, assembly GCF_000412655.1. Lineage (NCBI taxonomy): Eukaryota > Metazoa > Chordata > Mammalia > Chiroptera > Vespertilionidae > Myotis > Myotis brandtii. The sequence continues at coordinate 13,694,293 of NW_005362269.1, forward strand.
GTAGCACAGCTCTCCAGTCTTTTGGAACCTATCAGACCTACTTTTCTGCAAAAGTGCCCTATTAATAATTTTCATATAGATTGCCACCATGCCAAGCTTAAGTACCTACAATAGCCAGGCTTGCATTTTAAATGGAATCAGTATCCTGTTGACCAGAAGGATGAATCAAACTATTCTCCATTCTATGTTTAACCTCTTTGAAATTACTGACAGGTCTTTTATTTTGGAAGTGTATTTTACAGGGAAGAAGACTTCCTAAATATGATTTAATTCTTTTTTTTCTCCAGAGAAATGGGATTTAAAACTTTGTGCTTGTACCCTCCAGAAATGGTTTAACCAAACAGAGTCCAAATATCATAGAAGTGAAAAAAGAGGCTGTATTGTTTCAGGGTCCATATCAGTCTTGTGATAAAGAGAATTAAATCCTCAATGTCCACCAATTGTGAGCCAATCCGAGCCATGAGATATCCTGAAATGACAGAGAGCTTTCAAGTTGAGCATTTTTTGTGTGCTCCTTGGTTGGGAATTCTGTTGGAAAAATATGGTTAGAACTATTTTGACAATGTTTAACCTGCTTAAATTGGATTTTTTAAAGTGCACAAATTGATGTTCTGCCTACTTGGAGAATGTTTTAAAGATACCAAGACTTCAAAGAAAAACAGTGTGAATGAATCAGGTGCAAACATCCCTGTATCCATCCTAGCCAAATTAGTTTAGGATTTCCTAGGGCAATGCTAAATTAGAATGATGCTCAGGCATCAGGGAAGTACCACTGGAGATCATCTTTTTTAGGGGGTGGGTCTGAGAAAAGTAAAGATATTTCACATCTTGTGGTAATCATTAAATGGCATCATCTTCATAGGTATTTTTCAAGGCTGCAATTGAATATTCTTAGTTTCCCTGCTACTGTCATGGAGAATTGTGTCAGCTCCTGGTCCATTGGAATTTGGGGTGTCAGGTGACCTTTCTGACCTTCACTATTCTCCCCTGCCTACTTACTTGGTCAGCAGATATCTTTCTGCTTCTTACTGCAGGGTAAATTAGGTCTCGAAAACAGCAACGCGTATTAGACACCATATCAGCTCCAGAAGCTGAAAGCATTTTTTTTAAATGAAGCCAGAGAGATGGAGTGATCTGCTTGATAATAAAGCTTAGCTTTAATGCCAGCTCCATGCTGTTACAGCATATTACTAAACAGCAAGAAATGTGGCACAGATGTTGTGGCGGCCATATTTTACACCATCCAAAAGGTCATGTCGCTTGTTATTACATTCAGAATCAATATTAAGTGAGCGTTCCAAATTTCAGCTGTCAGTTGAATTTATTGCTGCAAAGCAAAGCTGAAGGTTTCTCGACTGTGATTCAAGCAAGCTAACAAATTAACTAATATAAGGGCATGCCTAGAAGAAGCAGGTGACCCACATGCCAACAGCAAAAGCTGGGGTCTTACATAGCTGTGAGAAAGGGCTGCCCCAGTTGCCACTCAGAAACAATTGCCATCTCTATATTTCAGGAAGGGAGGGAGGGAGGGAGGGAGGAAAGGAGAAGGAGGCTCCTCTCAGGTGGATGAAATATGCCAAGGGCAGCTTCTTTAGATCATGTGTGTTGTATAAATGTCTGCCTGACACTGCTCAGAATAGCTAGCACACCTTGGCTATAACTTGCAATGCCAAATTCGTCTAAATATCTGGTCACCTAGGCTTACTCCAAAATATTTTTGAGATCTAGACAAGAAACACCAAGCCAGGTGCTAACTGAGCTATATGTTTATCTTGCCATTTATCATCTCAACAGCCGTGCTAGGGAGAGTCTTTCTTAGCCGTAGTCAGTTCTACAAAAGGTACAAAAATATCTTATAGATGGGCACTCATTTAATTAGTACATGGACACACCCGCAGTTGCCTAATATGGTTTATTAAAGTGAACTGGGGGATTCAAGTTAGTGAGAAGAAATTGTAGGTTATATCCATCATCAGATCAAGAGGGTTCTACACGGTCTCAGGAAAGCCATACCAATGTATTCTGCGCAGAATGGCTGGTGAGAAAATAATGTAGACGACTGTTGGCTGCCATGGGCAAGCCTGTGAATCCAAGATACCCAAGATTTGCTCCGAAATTATTTTTAAAACGTATCCTTTACACTCTCCTTGTCTGTGATATGGTCTCTCCAGTGCATCTGTTGAGAGAACGAGTGCTGCCCAATTAGCAAGTGGTCCTGAAGATGTACTGGGGCTTCTGTGAGATGTGAGAGCTCACAGGGCCGCCTCGCCAGGGGGAGGGAGCAGGGGGAAGCCAGGCTGTGAGGTCCCTTGGCAGCTGGGACTCCTCTCCTGAGAAATCCCAGCTCTTGGTGGGCGATCTCGACTCTTGGAGACGATCTCCTGAGATTTTGGACACATTAGTTAATCTCCAAACTGCTGGCGACTCAACACAAGGTTTAACTGAGGTCTTGAGATGCTTCTTTGACAAGTCGTACGTACTCACGTCTGCATATTCTCTCTTATTCTGCTTTCTGTTACAAATTCAAGGGATGGTTTTTAATTGACTTTACTAGGAGTGTTTAGGGGGCAGAAATCTGTAATTCTTGTAAATAAATACTCCAGTCAAGGACTATTCATTATTCAAGATTCAATAAACATTTTTTTTTTTGAGTAGGTACTCTGGGCACATTCTATGTTCAGTGCTCTGGGTTAAAAAGATAAACAAGACAGGGTTTCTGTCCTCAGGGATTGGTGCAAAAGTACGTGTATTTGAGTAAGTATAGTGCAGTGTAGCAGTGTGTAGCTGAAAATCCTCTTACCTTTTGACCCCACATGTTTATTTCTAGAAATGTATCCAAAGAAACAGTGCAAAATTATGTTTAAGTGGAAATTAGTTCTTTCATGGTGATTGACAGCTACGTAAATGCTCACTGACTATTTCCTGAATAAATAAATATTATTATGAGCTATTTATAAAAGCAGAAGTGGGAAATTTCTAAATATGCAAAATAGAGAACTAGTTAAATATGACATGTACAAATTAAAAGATTTCGGAGGAATTTACAATGTTGTGAGGATTTTTAATGACATAGGAAAGATTTTCTAAATATATTGTTAAATGAAAGCAGCTTACAAAGAAATACACGTAGCACCATTTTGATTTTGTGAAAAGCAAATAAATGCACACGCAAAGAGAAAAGCATTCGTATCCTGCATGACCAAAGCAAGGATTGATGGGGTAACCAAAACAGTGAAGCAAGGAGTCGTAAAAACCAATCCAAACATATCTAAATATTTTGTTTCTACTTAAAACATAGAAAACTATTTTTCCCACTGATCTTAAACTGCATTGATCTTAAGGGGCGAGGCCAGGCTTTTCCTTTGAGTGTGAAATTGTTTCTTCCTTGCAGAAACAGCTCCCATTATGCAGCATACATGATTTCTGACTTCAGTTCTTCAAAATAAAGCAAGAAAATGAAAGGCTTGCAAAGAAGTCTGAAGCCTGAATCCTGCTAGATGGTGGCATGTTCCCCATCAATTTTTTCCAGTTGTATCCATACCTAATTTGACAGCATTGTTTGTAGCAATTTGCATGCATTGAGGTTTCCTCAAAGCACTGAATTCAAGAAAATGCTTTGTGTTTTCACTATTTCATTGGTTCATGCTATATTTAACTGAATTGTGAAATTAGATTAAAACACAAGTGACATAAATCGGTTTTCGGGAAAACATCATTTGCAGGAGCAGAAGGGAGAAGGTTATTAGAGAGTCGCCTACAAGCTGTATGCCATGGATATGTTTGTGTGTTTTACAGAGGGACGGGGAGTAGGAGTTAATCCAACCCATCAGTCAAATGAAGGTCAATTAGGGGGGCTTTGGGTGTATGCTGGAGCAAGGAGAGAGGAGAAAGTGACAGAATAGGTACCACGTGTTAATAGTGCTTATCTCTGGAAGAGGGAATTTTTAGAGATTGTCATTCTTTTTTCTCTTCTATGTATTATTTAAACTCTTTACAATGAATAAGAATGCTTTTATAAGCAAAGTATTCATTTGCTCAATTTTTAAGTAAATTTTGAAAATAAAAGCTGCAATGTGGTTACATGTTTGAGAGGTGGTGTGACAAATTCCTTAGCAGCACTGTCTTTGCTCTTGGGATCCCTGGCTTTAAATCTCAGACCGGCCACTTTTAGCATGTGAAACTTTGGGCAAATACACTTTAAACCCTCTATAGTGCCCCAGCTTATATAACTGAACAATAGAGATAATGGTATTAGCAACCACCAGCAACTAATGCTATCAGTTGTGAAGACCAGATAAGGTATATGGAGATCATAGAAGACCACTGGATGCAGGGAAAATGCTTAAATACTAGCTAGGTTCTTGTTTCATTACTCTTTTTCTTAGGTCACCAATGGCTTCATTCCTAAATTGTGAGCCAAAGCTGAGATTTCCATATCATTCTCAGAAAAATGCAAGGAAGCAAATGATTAAGTGAGAGTGTGTGTTTGTCTTGATGTTGTAGGGTTGGGTGGGCAAACTATGGTCCACGGGCCAAATCTGACCCACCACCTATTTGGGGAAATACAGTTTTCTTGATCACAGCCACAGCTTTCATTTATGTATCATATGGCAGCTTTCACGATGCAACAGACAGAGTTGAATAGTTGCAGCAGGGACTGCATGGGCTGCAGCAGCTAAAATATTTACTCCCTGACTTTTTATAGAAGAAGGTTGCCCACTCCTGCTGTAGGGAATCCATCAAGGTAGTATTCTTGTAGGCTGGAGTAAAAAGAGGAGGTTTTGTGAGCTAGAAAGAGGTGGGTGAAAGAGGATACTCAGATCTGTATTCCTATCATGTGTGCAAGGAATCTGCTGAAACCAATAAGTGCTCAGGTGCAAGAATAGTTTTTTGTTTTGTTTTTTAAAAAGGTGGGGTAAGACCAATGGGAAGTTCTTTGTCTGCAGCAACAAAGGTATTTAGATTTAGTGTGTTAGGCAACAGGGAGCCATTACGGGCTGTTGAGCAGGACAAACATGGACCCGACATGGCTTAAAGGAGGTTACCTGACAGTGGGGTGTGTGCAGGACTGTAGATGGTAAACCTGTAACCAGAGAATAAGTAGGTGCCCAGTAGAGTTATGTGGTGATGAGGGAAGAGCGTCTCTGCAAGAATAGTGTTTGGGAGGGAATAGAAAATTAAGTTTCACATACTCCTTTAATCTTTATAAGAACTATTTCCCATGTTCTCACTAAGAGAACGCCATGGGTTTCTTCCCTGGAAACAAGCCCAGTAATACATAGTCAGTGGCAGAGTTTATCCACATTAGCAGAATAGCACAGTCTTTTCTGCAAAAGGAATTAAAATAATTCCAAAATGGGATACTTGATCTGGATAAAACCCCAATTAGGCTCATAGTGCCTTTCTTGAACAGGCATGTGTGCATCCATGTGTAGGCTGCACAAGCTTTCATTGGGGGAAACAATATTAAAACCGTTTATTCCATCAGAATTCCTTTTGCAATGGCAGGATCTGGGTGTTCACCTTGCTAGTTACCAATGTCTGATCTGCCTGGCACTCAACTGAGTCCTTGGCTGACAGTGTCAACAGTGTTAATATATATCAGGCTGCCCCCAGGGCTTAGGGTGTCTTTGGAGTCCTTTATCATAGTACAGAACATCATAGTGGTAACGAGGTGGAAGGAAGAGAGTTCCCATCCTAAATGTAAAGAGAAAATAAAAGCATGCTGCATGCAACCTTTAAAAATTTTTTTAATCCTCACCTGAGGATATGTTTTTATTGATTTTTAGACAGAGAGAGGGAGAGAGAGAGAGAGAGAGAGAGAGAGAGAGGGAGAGGGAGGGAGAGAAAGAGAGAAAGAGAAATACATGGATTGATTGCCTGCCATACCAGTCCCAACCTGGGATCAACCCCGCAACCTAGGTACATGCCCTGACCAGAATTGACCAGCAATGGAACCTACCACCTTTTGTTGTACAGGACAACACTCCAACTAACTGAGCCACCTGGTCAGGGCCACATGCAACCTTTTAAACTCTATGTAGACTGGCAGTGATAGGTAGGGGATTTTGAAGTGCATCTTCAAGGTACTCTGTTAATTATTATTAAAGCCTCCATTGACAAGAGGTCTTTAGCAACTCAACAACAAAGATGATGTTAGAGGACATATTGACTGTTCTACCAGCTAAGAAATGCTCTAGAATTCAATGGAGGGAGGAGGGAGGAAGTGGACATGATCCTCAGTAGCCTACACCCTAGATTGTGAGATCCCAAAATGCACGCTTTCACTGTGTCCTACATTAACAAGGTTAGGTGGACACTTACCGACATGTTGGACTCTTTTGAAAAAAATTAGAACCTATTACTTCCCATTGTCCTATATACAGCGGATTTACTAGGTCCCACTCTTCCTCTGTAGTCTTGTCACCAGCAGACTTAGAACAACATAAACTAGGGCCGAACTATTTGAATGACTGAGTTTTAAGAGATGTGTTAGTCAATAGCTCTTCATTTGATGTTGGAGTCAGGGAACACAGTAGAACAAATGTGGCTGAGAGAGGCAGGCATTCGGAAATGCTTGGTAAGCCCTGGTATTATAAAGCTATCCTACAATTGCTGCTCACAAATACTGTTCCCAGAACAACTCCCTAGAAGACCACATCCAACAGGAACTGGGGCAGCAGCGGGGAGAGGGAGGGAGGAAGGGAGGGATGAAGGCAGGCAGGAGACATAGCCACTCTTATACTTGCATGAAAGGTTGTGAGCTATCCTTCAGTGCTCCAGAGAGGCCAGGGCCAAGCTCAGGAAGCCCCAAGACAAGTCTGGACTATCCCACATTGATAGCGATAAGGGAGAGTTTCCCAGAGCATGGCACTGGCCATACTGCTGGGGAGTCCAGCTGGTCCACACACTTGGCAACAAGTGTACCATCCACACAGCAGGAACAGTATTTGCTGTTTTTACTCTTTCAGTCCCTTTTATTATGTCAAGGAGAAAGTCTGCATTTGATATTAGCATGTCTAACTTCATAACATAGCCGATCCTCATTATTTTCGGATTCCGTATTTGTGAACTTGTGTACTCACTAAAATTTCTTTGTAACCCCAAGATCAATACTGTGGCACTTGCACAGTCATCTGTGGATGTGCACAGAGGAGTGAAAACTGTGAGACATCCTACGTACCCATTCCCAGCAGAGACAGAGCAAGGAGACTCTCTGCCTTCTTGTACCAGCTCTCATAATGTTAAAAAGTGTTCTTTCACAGTCTATTTAGTGTCACGTTTTTTACAAATCTGTGCTTTTTATTGGTAATTCTGCTGCTGAAAGTGGCTCCTGAGCATGGTGCTGTCTGGGGATCCTAAGCTCAGGACAGCTGTGATGGGCCTTAAGGAGAAAACACATAAACATATGCGTTAGAAAAGTTTTGTTCAGACATGAGGTACACTGCTCTTGGCCATGAGTTCAATGTTAAGGAGACAACAATGTCTATTAAGTAAGTTGTCTTTAAACAGGAACGCACCTAAAACAAAGCTTTACAGTGACCAGTTGATGAAAATGATTGGCCAGAGACTTCTAGGAGCCTAACCCTGCATTTCCCCTGGGAGCAATGGTTCAGCATCCCCCAATTCAGCGTCCATGATAACTTTATAGAACATAACTACACAACCGTGGCTGGTTAGAGCATCGGCCTGTGCACCCAAGGGTCACTGGTTCGACTCCCAGTCAAGGGCATGTACTTGGGTTGTAGGTTCAATCCCTGTCCCAGGTCCGGGCACATGTGGAAGGCAACCAATCTATGTGTCTCTCTCATATAGATGTCTCCCTCTCCCTTCCCTGTATCTCTCCCTCCCTCTTTTCCACTCTTTCAAATAAAAAGCAATGGAAAAAAAAAAGCAATGGGAAAAATCTCCTCGGGTGAGGATTAACAACAACAACAAAAAACACATAACTACCACAAATCATGAGGATCATACTTAGAATGAGCTAGCAATAGCATTTGTAAACATTTTTGCTTCCATGTTTTTATTTTGCATATTTCATATTATATATTTTTGCTGTTACCTTCTATTTATGGGATAAATAGTATTGTAAAGTTTCCTTGTGTTATCAAGTGGTGATACAAAGGTGTTTTTTCCCCTCAAATATATTGGTTTAAGTAAAATAACTGAGTTAAAGAATAGATATTAAGTAAAAGATAGTATGTGCTAGGAAATATGGCATAACTATGCACGTAAAATAAAAAGCGAAGGCGGTAGGCAAAAAATAAGTTTATGGAACCCTGCAATTGGAGGAAGCACTTGCTCTTTACCTTTCTTGGTGACTGCTTCCTTAGAGTCTCATGCTATAATTGACAGGAAATTTAGCAGAGGTACTGTGACTTAGTTCACTGGGAAAGCAAAGATTAAATGAAAGTGATCAGGTAAGTGCATGGCCATTCTAAACTCAAGGTTAGGCCTTGACAATCTAGACAAAATTTAGGAAGAGTGTAGAATAGGACTTTTCTATAGTGGATTTCAGTCTCCTTATCTTTACTAGCAGACTTCTGAATTACTGTTGCCACTATCATAATAGCTCACCAGACTTGGCCTTTTTTAAAAAAATCTTTATTGTTGAGAGTATTACAAATGTCCCCCTTTCCCCCTCCCGTGGCCCCCCTCCATTTGGTTCCCACCCTGCCCCAAGCCTTCACCACCCTATTGTCTGTGTCCATAGGGAATGCATATCCTATATAATAAAAGGCTAAAATGCAAATTGTCCCCTCAACCCACCTGGAGTTCAACCAGGAGTTCAACCAGGGGGTGGGGCCAGCTGACCAACTGCCCACAGTCCCTCCCCCCCATAAACTGCAGCCCCTCCCCTCAGCTGGCCCCGCCCCTGATTGGCCCCCCCTCAACCCAATCGGGCCGAGTTCATGCACCGGGCCTCTAGTATGTATATAAATTCTTAGGTTAATCTCTTCCCAACCCCCCCTTTCCTCTGAGATTCATCAGTCTGTTCCATGTTTCCATGCCTCTGGTTCTATTATATTCATCAGTTTATTTTGTTTATTAGATTCCTTGTCCATTTATTTTGAATTTTAGATTCAATTGTTTATAGAGGTGTATTTATTGCCATTTTATTGTTCATTTCTTCTTCTTCTTCTTCTTCTTCTTCTTCTTCTTCTTCTTCTTCTTCTTCTTCTTCTTCTTCTTCTTCTTCTTCTTCTTCTTCTTCTTCTTCTTCTTCTTCTTCTTCTTCTTCTTCTTCTTCTTCTTCTTCTTCTTCTTCTTCTTCTTCTTCTTCTTCTTCTTCTTCTTCTCCTTCTCCTTCTCCTTTCCTCCAACTCCTCCTCCTCCTCCTCCTCCTCCTCCTCCTAACTGCTTTTCTCTTTTAGTCTCTGATCATTGGCATTTTATTATGATGTGTCTTGGTGTGGACCTCTTTGGGTTCCTCTTCCTTGAGACTCTCTGTGCCTCTGGACTTGTAAGTCTATTTCTTTCACCAGGTAGGGGAAGTTTTCTGTCATTATTTCTTCAAATAGGTTTTCAATTTCTTGCATGCTCTATTCTTCTTGTACCCTCATAATGCGACCGTTGGTACGCTTGAAGTTGTCCCAGAGACTCCTTACACTATCTCATATATTTTTATTCCTTTTTCTTTTTGCTCTTCTGATTGGGTATCTTGTGCTTCCTCATATTCCAAATTGTTGATTTGATTCTCAGCATCCTCTACTGTTGGATCCCTGTAAATTATTATTTATTTCAATTAGTGTATGCTTAATTTCTGACTGGTCCTTTTCACATCTTTGAAATTCTCACTAAGATCCTTGAAAGTCTCACTAAGTCCCTTAAAGCTCTCATTAAGATCCATGAGCAATGTTATAACCATTGTTTTGAACTCTGTATCTAGTAGTTTGCTTGCTTTGATTTCATTTAGTTCTTTTTCTGGAGGTTTCTTTTATTCTTTCATTTGTGACATGTTTCTTTGACTCCGCATCTTGGCTGCTTCCTTGGGTTTTTTTCTATGTATTAGGTAGAGCTGCTATGTCTCCTGGAATTGGTAGAGTGGCCACTGTTGTTCTACTGTGTAGTAGGTGTCCTGTAGGGCCCGGACTTAGCCTTTTAAACACAAATTGGCCAGTGGCCCCAGCAAGCTGGCTCTGCCTCATCTGATCAAGGTGAGTCACACCAGCTGTGGCCCCGGGAAGGGGAGGCGCTCACACCACACCCAGTAAGGTGTGGAGATCCTTTCCAGGCGCGCCTCCCTGCCCACTCCTTTCTGCAACCTGCTTTATCACGGAGATAAAGAGAAGGAAGGCATTTGGCACTTTGAGCAAAAGATGTTAAAAATGAAAAGTACAAGGGAGCCGTCAAACTGAAATGAAAGCAATTAAAGAGACAAAAGGTCCCCTTAGCTGCCTTTTGGGTACTTTTTTGATCTTTTCACCAAGGAATTCGTAGCTTAAAATACTGCTGGCGGAAAAGAAATGAACATTATGGGAAGGCTGCTTTGGATTAGAAAGCAAATGTTAGGTGAGTCAATCAAGCAGCCGTCAGATTCCATGAAATGGGGGCTGCTTGCCTAACTCCCTGGTCAGGTTCATTCTGGACAACAAAAGTCCCAAGTATAGGAGCAGTGGCTTTCATTCGCTGCATTTCTAACCAGACTCATGTCTCCACTGGGCTTGGCTTTTTTTTTTAGGATCATCTGACCAACTCACAGCATCTGCCACTTAAAGGAAGGGTGGTAGCTTAATTTCAAAGCCCAGGGAGAGGCCAGTGCCTCGGGAACTGGGTGTGAGCTCAGGTTCTGTTCTCACCATGGAAGATGAAACATTGATCTGCTTCAACGAGAAGCAGAAATTTATTTTATCTCTTTTGTGTTTGTTTGTTTTTCCCTCATTCCCCCAGGATGCTTTTGTTCACCAGCACAAACCTGGTTCAGCTCACCCAGGCAGTCCAAGAGGAAGGGTCAGGCTGGTGTGGAAGATGGTGAGGGCTGGGCCTGGGGCTGTGCAGGGCGAGAGGGCAGTGTGTTTGTGGCTGACCAGTAGACGCTGCGGGGCAGACCCATGCAGCCCTGGCTGCAGCTTTGACCGCTGGGAGCTAGAGCACAGTGTTGAAGAAGGAAGGGTTTCTGAACCCCAGTTAACAAGCCCTCCGCAGCTGCAGTTCCAATCCCCAGGAAACTCATTAATGCAGTTAGATGCCATGGCAGTGCACTCCTAAGACAGAGGGGAAGTGGAACCACCCCTCAGCTCCACGGATGCCAAGCAGCATCTTCATTCATTAGCCCAACCTCTCCTTCCACACTGACCTCCCGGAGATGCTCTGACCTCTGAGAAATAGCCCAGGCATGATTCCACACCATTGTATTGTTTCTAACGCTACGAAAATGTCAACCATTTGGCGTGAAGGGCTCTTTGCCGACCCACAAATCACTTGGTCCTGGTAGGAAATCACACAGATTGAATATAACCTGGGTCAAGCTCATGGGGTGGCAGGCAGGGTGGGGCAAAAGAAGATTTACAGTTCGCATGGAACATGCTGCAATAATATTTTTAAATATATTTTTATTTCAGAGAGGAAGGGAGAAGGAGAGAGAGATAGAAACATCAATGATGAGAGAGAGTCGTTGATGGGCTGCCTCCTGCACAATCAAACCCGGGACCCTTCAGTCCACAGGCTGATGCTCTATCCATTGAGCCAAACCGGCTAGGGCAATGCTAGTATAATTAATAAATAATAATAAAAGAATAAACTCTGTGCTTCACACACTCACAACTGTAAACCTAGTTTTGCCCCACCCCGTATAAGGAGCATCCATGTTTGTGACTGCATGAGAGGGAGAGGGAAGGCTTCTGCATGTAACTGACTCAACAACAGGGCCCATGGACTGATAACCTTGTGGAGTGTTTATGCAACCAAATTTAGAGTTGCGTAACAAACCAGGACCCCAATAGTGGCATAGTTTAGACAATAGTTATAAGGTTGGGTGCTGGAATCACTGTCTAACAAATTATGTCTCCATCACTTGTTAACTTTTTAGACTTTGGACAAAGCTGCTTAATCTGTGAAGCCTCAGTTTTCTCTTCTGTAAAATGGGGGGTGGAAATAGGGATGACCTGAAAGGTTTGATTTTGGGTTTTCTGGGTTTAGTTAAGAAATAAAGAAAACACTGCGTGACTGTGATTTGCACAGCCTGCCTAGCCTGTACAGTGCCTGCAGCAAGAGCTCAACGCTTGCTGCTTCGTCTCCTCCCCCTCCTCCTCTTCCTTCTTCTCTCCCTATGGTTAAATCATTTGAAGCAGAAATAGTGCTTTTTACAGAAATTATTTATCCTTTCATTTTAGGCTGAGTTGGATACTAAAGTCTTGAGAATTTTAATTGTGATCACGTGTATACTAGTAGTCATCAGCTGAAAGGTAGGGTAGTTCCTGTCCTCTGGAAGTTTACGTCCTACACGTTCTCTGCTCACTTGCTTTTAACCCATCATCTCCAGCGTGAGGAGTTATGAGACTTTTGGGTGCTAAGGAAATGGAAAACCATGTTTTCCTCTCTGCCAGCCAGTGAATCTAAGATTTCACACATTTGCATTTGTCGTTGTAATTCTTTTGTTCCAAGAAGGGGTGAAAAGAAGGTTAAAAGGGATGTCATCCATTGAAAGGAAATATCAAAATGTGTACCGGTCTCTCTTCGGAACATCATGCAGAAGTGAGAGTTTGTGTTATTTGGGTTTTAGTTCAAGATAGAGGATCTAAAATACCAGCGACAAATGATTTGTGACTCTTACTCAATTTATTCAACTCCAAGCTATTTCAATAAATCTAGGAATTCATCTATATCCTGTTAAATTAAGGTTTTTCCATTTTGAAGGAAATAGTGCCAAATTGATAAAGTCTTTTGAATTATTCTCTCTAAATAGACTTAATCTTCATTAATGCAGCCCTGCGTGGTATTTCGAGCCAATCTGAACTACCAGGAAATTTTTTCACATATCTAATTCTTAAAATAGGCATGATTTCTGTTTTCTTTTTTTCTCCTGTACAGTCTGCCAAAGGCATGTGTGCATAGAGGATTTTATGTACATATAGAGTTTTTCTCTCCTGGTCTCCGATCCCAGACCTCCCTCATTTCTGGATACCATATGAAATGCTTTAATGCAGTCTTTGAATTTCCTTTATTTCTCCTGGTTTTTCCCTCTCCATGCCATGGGAAGATAAATCAACTGTTTATTAACATGCACTTCATTTGGGGAAGTCACCTAGGGGAGTTCCTTTCTCTCCTTTTTATTTTCCTGGCTGATGTAGCCACTGAGACTATGTGCATTGCGATTTCCAGGCTCCCTGGATTCAGACCTAGAGAGTAGCTAACACACAATTGATTTCCAGCCCTGCAGGAAGAGGGGAAGCAGTGGAGAAGTCAGATGGATTGATCGCTGCAATGCAGACCCTGTGGGATGCTTCGATATCATCCACGTCTTGAATGTCTGAACAATCCTCCCGTCAATAGGAAAATCCCCAGGATAGTAACTTCATAGGGTCCAGAGAGAAGGTTAAGCAGGCAGGTGTGCCCGCCCACCTTCATCCCTTTTCAGGTCTGCCCTGCCGTAATAAACTGCCGAATTTACAAATTCAGGCTTTAGAAATAGGTAAATCCAAGGTAAAAGCATTGAGCGGTAGTGCTGAAGCACCCTAAGGGCCTGCAAACTCAAATGTCTACAAGTATCAGGTATCCGACAGTGAGTGCTGAATTACTTTTATTCTTACCGAAGCAAAACACCTGCCTACTTACTCTGTGTTTTAAAGCTTGCTAGGGGGTAGTGAAATAAAGTGGCCAAACAAAACATATCCATGGTTCAGCTTTGTCCTACAGTGTGCCACTTGTGACCGCTGAATTAGTCTCCCTCATTTTACAGAGGAGAAAAACTTAGAATGTGAGACGTGAAGCCCCTTACCCAATGTGGAACGCTGGGAATTTCTCAAACTTCTTTTTATTTTTATTTATTTATTTATTTATTCATTCATTCATTCATTCATTCATTCATTCATTTATTGTCCCTGATGTCATTACTAAATGCCATTCTTGAAGTTCAATTTCTAGTTTGGAAAGTCAACCTCTAATGCCTCAGGTACCATGCTCTGTGGGATGCTGTTTCTTGTAGTGCTAGACAGGATTCTCTCCTTTAAAAATGACTGAACTTCAGCCAGCTTCAAAGTATTAAAGGGGGATTCATTGCCTTGCACAAGAACAGAGAAATTCTAGCTAAAGGCATGATTGGATCCAAATGTTCAAATCGTGTCATCGAGACATATTGTATCTCTTGGCCTTTTTTTTTCCTTTCTGTTGGCCTCATTTTCAGGAAGATACTCCCTTGTAATAACAAGGTAAGTTTTGGTTGGCCTAAGCTTCCAGATCTATCTGTATAACAACCCAAACAAATTATAATGGAGTTTCTCATTCTTAGATATAAACAACAAAATCCTAAGATTGAGTCTCATTGGAATAATTTGGGTCCTGTGCCCTTCCCTGAACAACCACTATGGCCACGAGAAAGCAATATGCAGATTTAGGCCAGAAGGTGCGGTCTCCCCAGTGAGCTTCCTGGCCTGGGAATGAGGAGGAAAGATTGAGACACTGTTCCAAAAGGAGAGGATGGGCGCTAAGCAGGCAAAAAAAACAGATAGCGATCATGCTCCCCCTTCTTATTCTGTTCAGAGCTTATCTCTCCCACCCAGGAGCCTTAGCATGGGCTTCAGGGGTGGGACTTGGTAGAGTCATGTCTGAGAATGCCCTGAACCTACCAGAAGGCATCTACTAGGGAGCAGTACAATTTCCAAGGGATCGAATGCAAAAGGTTAACTCTTCGCTTCTATTTTCTCCACTCTTTTCTTTAATATACATTATTAAGCACTTACTAAATATCAGGCACTCTGTTAAGTGTTTTCTCACATGTTGCTTTATTTTATTCATACAACAGTCTCACAAAACAGAGGTGAGTACCCCAGGGGGCAAGTAGGGACAATCTGCTGTGCTAGGCTCTAAATGATGATATAGGGAGCAGCCAGATTCCATGTGCAGGAGAGGGGGCCTGGGTGGAGAACTAGGCCCAGCTCTGCCTCAACCAGACTAGTTCTTTTGTCAGTTTTACATTTTAAGTTTCACATACTAATTTTTTAAAGGCATTGGTACTTAACATTTTTTCCCCCTGAAAATCACTTAGCAAGTAATTAAGTGATTTTACACTCAGAATTCATACAATGACAAATGACAGAACTCCAATTTAACCTCAAAAAAAAAAAAAGAGGAAGTGTATTGACTGGGAAGATAGAAAAGTCCAGGAATTGCTGATTTCAGGGGTTCACATGTTGGGCTCCCTTCTCTTCTTGATCAGTTCATTCTTTGATTTCCTGTAGAAGCAAGATGGGTATCTATGTGCTTCCGTTTCTCTTTTTGTTTAGAGCCTACCTCTCCTCCCAGGCAGCCCCAGGCATTCATCCTTATCTTCCACCCATCTCAGCAGGGAACAGGCTTTCCTTTTCCAATAGTTCCAAGAAACTCTGTTACTCAGTCATATTAGATCTGCTAGGTACACATTCCATTGCATACAGATCCCTGACCTCTGTGGCCAGAGGAATACCATGCTTTGTTTGGTTGTCATGGCAGCAGGGGCACAGCCGTGCACCTGGGAATGGAGGGACACCCTTGCAATCCACAGGGGTTGGGAGTGTGGGAGCGATGTCCCTAAAGGGCAGCCAGAGGCTTGTTGGTGGAAGGTGAAAGGTGGCAGTGAGCGTGTCCGCAGGCACTGTGGTAGAACTGGAGTCACAGCGTAGACCTTTAGTTGTAAACGAATACTCTTTCCAATGTATCATGTTGCCTCTCTTTTGTCCTTGGTATGCCATTAAGAATAGTAGCTTCTATATTAACTTTTTGTTGAGTTCTTTTTTATGTTCCCATGGCAATTCCCTGTCTGCCTTTGTCTCCGAGCCTGCCGCTCCCCTCCAGGCAGCTCCAGGCAGTCATCCTTATCTTCTGCTCATCTCAGCAGGGAACAAGCTTTCCTTTCCAATCGTTCCAATATATGCCCTGGTATTGAGTCATATTAGGTCTGCTAGGTACAGATTAGATTGTATGGGGACATAAATAACTGGTGGTGGATGGTGGTCCATGGAGATTTCTGTTTTGCAAAAAGTGGGTGCTGATGTTCTTCTTTACTCCACTGTTTGAGAAGACACAGGCATGGTAGACATGGGGTAATGGGATCCTGGCCACTGTTGAATATCTTTGTGTGACCTTGAGCCAATGCTTTGCTCCAGGCTCCCTCTCCTTAGGATTTTTATGAGGTTGCATTGAAACTATACAATATATGAAAAGGTCTTAGCATAGTGCCTAGCTCATGGGAAGTATCTCTTTTCCCTTTTTCAAGTGATTTACACCCAAGGGACTTTTAAATTAGAAATTCCTTAGAACAGGTGAACCATAGATTAATGTACAGTAAAGGGATCTGTAAAAAATGTTTCCTAAATTAAATCTATTTCATCAAGGGAAAGACACCTGATTTATAACTCATCAACATGAGCAAAGTGTTATTAGTAATTGTGGGCAGCATATACAAGTGACAGTGAAATGCTGAACAAGATCTTGAAAATAAGGGAAATATTTGGATCTTTGAGAGTCAAAATGGTTCATCACAGAATGGATCTTCAACACTTTGCTTATAGAGAATGTATTGGTTAAGATAACACCAGCTGGGGTCAAAGAAAAGCTAGGATTCCCCTAGTGGCTTAACTTGGAAGAAACATGTATATCTCATTTCCATCACAATCCAGTGGCCAGAGGTCCAGCCTTCGCCATGATTATTCAGAAACCCAAACCTTCCCCAGTTTGTGGCTCAGCCTTCCCTTTGCTCGTCAGCATCCTCTTTACTCAGCCATCAGGAAAGCAACCCTGTTTCTTAAACTCTGACCCATCACTTCCTCTCCCTTCCCATTAATGGTTAAGGGATCCTACCTAAATGCAGGTGAAGCTGGGAAATGTAGTCCTGGTACCAACCTTCACATAACAAAGAAGGCAAAGCAGCTCTTTCACCCTAAATCCTGCTGCACCTTCTCATGATACATGATTCTGTGAGTGCCTCAAGGAGAGAGCTGTGTCTCGTGTAGCATTGAATCATCCTTATCCCACTGAGTACCTGGTACATAAATGTTTCCTGACTGATTACAGGAATGAATGAAACAAACTGGTAAGGAATCATGATGGGCCTCAAAAAGAGTTCCTAGGCAAATATTTGTCACCATTTGAAATCCCTATTTTCTTTTTCCTAGTCTCTGTCCTACTTGAATGTCAGATTTAAAAGGAGGATAATCAAACCTTTAATCACATCTGACTAGGACGTTCCTAAGCAAGAGCTATGAGTGCAGGCAGATGGAACCAGCTGTAAGGCCATGGTGTTTTGCCCTCTCCCCAAATCCTGGCCCCTCCACAGAGCTGAGCCGCCCTCAGTCCTCAGTTCGTGGAAGAGGAGCCAGAGGTACCCGGAGAGGGTAGAAGGAGCAGAGGGAGGGTTCCCCTGTAGCTTCCCAGGGGGCGTGGGCCTGCTGTGCCCCAGGTTACTTGCACAATGCAAATGTCCTGTGATTAATAATTATTTTAGCAGTCACATAAAATAATAGGGTCGTCTTTGGTCCTTTTCAATTGTGCTGTTTTGATTCTACCCAGTTACCTTGAATAACCCAACTCAGTGTGTGCTTTCATTTATTTGTTTTCAGGGCCAACAATATCCTTTGTCACTTCTTCCTCCAAGGCAGCTTAGAGAAATGGTTAAGAGTATGCTGTTTGCAGCCAGACTGCCTCGGTTCAGCTACTACCAGTGGGGAAAATGGGACTTTAATAATACTTTCTGCCCTGCAAGGTTATTATTATTATTGTTTTACAAAAGATGCTTAGCACAGTGTCTGTGATATAATATGTATTTAATAAATGTTAATCAGTACTACCTATATATATAAAAAGCCAGTGACCAGAATGCCATAATGACCAGAACGACTGGTCGCTATGACACCCACTGGAGCCAGCTAACTGGCACCATTGGGGGGTGGGGCCAGCCAGCCAACCTCCCAGGATCCCTCCCCCCAGCCAGCTCCACCCCCAAATGGGCCCCCACCACCCTGATCAGGGGCAGCACCAGCCGGCCAACCACCCATAGCCCTTCCCCCAGGCTGCTGGCCCCTGCTCAGCCTCCCAACCCCATTCAGGGGCGGGGATGGCCAGCGCACCACCCACAGCCCCTCCTCATCCCAATCGGCCCGCAGCCCTTCCCCCCAGCCAGCTCCACCCCTGATTACCCCCCTACACACCAATTGGGGGTGGGCTGGCCAGTCAACCTCCTCTGGCCCCTCCCCCAGCCACTGACCCTTGATCGCCCCCCTTATCCCATTCGGGGATGGGGCCCACAGGCCAATAGCTCGCGGCCCCTCCCCCAAGCCAGCCCAGCCCTGATCGGGTCCTAATCGGGGCGGGCCAGCTGGCCAACCTCCTTCCATCCCCTCCTCCTGACAGGCCCAGCCCCGGTCCATCCCAATTGGAGCCGGGCCACACCCGTGCACAAATTTGTGCACTGGGCCTCTAGTTTTATTATAATTATCCAGGTATTTATACTTGAAAAATTTTTTAAAGGAGACTAGATCCTATTATAGTTTACAGATGAAAGCAATAGCCTTGTGGGAGTCGAGTTTCTCCTTGCCTGGTTTCTTGATTTAACCTCTCTCTCGGCTCTTTGAGTGTATTTTTTGTTATTAGCAGGCAAAATAAAAAGCAGACTTTTTTAAAGATACGATGAAGCTGTGCCCCAGCTTTGATTTCTGCACAGAGCCTGCATCCACGTCAGGGCAATTTCTCTGCCTGGATTGATGGCCGCATATGGTCTGTTTCTAAGACTGTTTAAAGCAGACACAAAAGAAATCACACTGGCAGGGCCCACGGCTGGCAGAATGGGAGAGCCTAAGCCAGTGAAAGATGCTGCTGATGCAGACCAGAACATTTTTCAGCTGAAAAGAGGAGCATGCCCACCAAAAGCCTGAGAGCAAGAAGTTATATTTGGGCAAAGCAGCGTTCGACTCTGCTGGAAAATGCACATGCGCGCCTTCTCCAGCTGTAACATGGAAAAACCAAAACAAAGAGAGGAATCATGGGCTAGCGATAGTCCCTGGCCAAAAGCAAACTTAGAAACCCAAATGCTGAAGTGCCTGGCCCCATCAGAGTATAAAAGCCGGGTGCCTGGAACCCCTCTGTCACAGGAATACCCTCTGCCCTCTTCACCATCCCTGTGGGAATCAGGACTAGCAAGACCTATTCCAACAGAAAGAAGATGGTGGTGAAGAGGCGGGATTTGGTTTCCAAGTCACTTCTCAGCATGTCTTTCCTTATCCTATCAGATCTCTGCAAGGATATCTGCCCAAAGCCCCCATGAATGAAAGGCAAATGTTGTCTGATGACACAGCTTCTCCATCAAATGCTTTCCATGTTGAAAATGTTTCTCCACCATGGGCAGGCAGATATTCAGGGACCACATTAATTCTCCTTTTTGGAAATACAGTGAGAAATAGACCTTACTTTTCATTTTTCATGCCAACCCTAGCATAAGACTCATGACCTCATGGCCTGTTACATTTCTGTTAAAGGTTCTTATTTCTCTGTGTCCATATCTTATCAATAACTGTCCACAGTATGCATTTGGTTTGGATTGTAAGCTTCAGTGTGCAAGCATAGCATCTCTATAATATCCTTAGATTTTATCTAGCAAAGTACATCTTTAACAAAGTATCTCCATTGATGTTTTTAAAATATTTCAATATTTTGCATGTTTTATTTTTCTTAAGTACACTATGTACTCCTAAAATCATGGATTATATCTATACCAATGAGCATGGATATATTTTTATGTCCCTGTATTTTATATATAACTAGGGGCCCAGTGCATGGATTCGTGCACCTTGAAAGGAACTGTGGGCCATGAGGCTGTGGTAGGCACAGGGGTGGGTGTCAGCCCATCCTCCGCACCCCTATCTGGCCCTCCAGCCATGGCCCCTGGTCCCCTTTCTGCCAGTAGCCCCGCTCCCGCTGCCACCGCTCCCACGCGCTGACGGCGCCAGCCCCACTCACACCTGCTGACAGCACGGAGCAATTGGGGCCAGCACCAGCAGTGGGTGTGAGCAGCGGCTGCTGCTCCAATCACCTCTCAGGAGCAGGGGGAGGTGGAGAAGCCCTCAGGGATGATTGGGGCTGGCAGCCGCTCTCACCCGCAGATGGTGCCGAGTAATCGGGACTGGCACTGGGCACTGGCAGCGGGTATGAGCGGCAGCTCCGGCGCTGGCTGCGGGTGCGAGCACCAGACAGGACTGTGGTGCATGGGAGCAAAGAATTTTCAGTAACCACCAGAGGCTTGCTCTGATGGCAGCGACTGGCACCCCGCCTTGGTCTGGCGACCCCGCTCACCTGATCCACCATCCTGCTGCAGCCAATACCCGCCATGTCCCACACACGCCCCCTGGTGATCAGCACACGTCATAGTGACCTGTTGTTCAGTTGTTCAGTTCCGGTTGTTCTGCCATTCCATCTATTTTGCATATTAACCTTTTATTATATAGCATGTAATATACATACATCCTACATATGAAAATATGGAAATATGCCACATAATGCAGCAGAATGCCTCACATATAGTAATTCTCAGTCAATATGTATTGAATGAATAAGTGAGGATAGTGGTTGCATAGCACACAAGGAAAACAATTGAAGCCCTAAGTCCGATGGATGATTCCCACATTCTGCGGTTAGGAATCAGGAAGCGAGTTCTAGTTTTGATTTCATTCCTCTTTCATTGTCTAATAGAGCAACCCTGTTTTATGCGACCTACAGAGTCCTTAAGAAAATTTGGAATTAGTGGGCTAGGATTAAAAATAAAGCAAACATCTGGATTTTCAATTGCGTTTAAAATATGAGACAGTATGACCTCTAAGCCACACCCCAGGTGGCATCAGTCATGTGAAGTCCAACAGCCATTAACCCTTCAGAAGAACAGGTACTTTTCAAGGAGCCGTTGTTCTCAACTCTCCATATTGTCTCCCCAACAGTGAGGAGGACTGTCTTGTTCCCTTATCATCAAGCTCCAAATAGTGTTTTTCGTCCAGTAAAGAGGAAGAGTGCCTCTATCAAAAGCAGGCATATGGGAAACAGGTCAAGAAGGCTGCAATTTCCCATAGCTAGCTTCTCTCATTTATGGGATCTTCCAGGGTCCTCCAGGCCTGGACATTAGCACACCCTGTCTTAAGCAAATCATAACAGCCCTGTGCCTTTACTGCAAGTCCCACTCACCTCACACAGCTTTCCCTTGAAGCTAAAGGAGGGCAACTACCTTGATGACGTCATTAGAACCCACACAGACCATTCAGATGAATCAAGGGTCAGCCATTGACCTCTGGCTTCAAGGTCATCAGGTGTATCTGGGGGCGACTTGGGGATGAAGGCAGAGCACAGTGGCACGTGTTGGAAGGATGTTGTCTCTACTCCATGCATGTCCCTGGCATTGCCTGTGACAGAGAGGTGTTTGGCACGCCTCCAAACGAGAAGCATGCCTCCAAAGATGAGCTGGTACACGGGCGGCTGCAGAGGGCTGCTGAGACTTGGAGACAGCGTGTTTTGCCTGCCTCACTGACTGTAATAGTTCCTTGGGAGCCACAAAGAGCAGTTGTCTACATCCTAAGTTTAGGGGCTTCCTCCAGAGCCCGTGTTTCACTCAGTAGAACATAATGGCTTCCTGGGAGCAGTTGCCAGAGGTCAGATAAACCTGCATGGAGGGCTGGGCTGCTTTGTTGTTTTCTCTAAGGTGACTCGTTCTTACCCCAACAAGGTATTGTTTTGTTAAAGGCATTTACATGATAATATCCATGTCAATATCTGTGATGCTAAGAAAAGAGTTTAGCTGTAGGTTAGTGACATTTTCACGGCTTCTGTGGGCACCTTCTCCTCTGAGGTTTCTGTCCTCAATTGAGTTTTCCAATTTGCCTCCTTTATTCTGCTGCACAGAAAGGGTTCAGGAGGAGAAAATGTTTAATCTTTGAACCCCCTTTTCCTGGATTCCCCAGGACGAGTAGCAAATATATGTTCCTACAGGCGCTTAGAATCGGCTGGGTGAGACTCTCCCTGGGGCTTTGCTCTCATAGGCAGAATAAAACTGTGTCGCCCTGACCAGTTTGGCTCAGTGGATAGAGCGTAGGCCTGCGGACTCAAGGGTCACAGGTTCGATTCCGGCCAAGGGCATGTACCTTGGTTGTGAGCACATCCCCAGTAGGGAGTGTGCTAAAGGCAGCTGATAGATGTTTCTCTCTCATCAATGTTTCTAACTCTCTATCCTGCTCCCTTCCTCTCTGTAAAAATATCAATAAAATATACTGTATTAAAAAAACAACAATGTGGTCTGGAATGAAATGTCCTTGTCTTCCCTTCTAAAGCAGTGCAGTACAACCTGGGCTTTGAAATCAAGGGAATACCAGGTTCCACCACTTCTTCCTGTGTGCTCTTGAGTAAATGACTTTAAGTCTCTGAGGCACTGGTTTTCCGTCTGTGAAATGGGGGTTATAATCATCCCAGCTTCATGGAATGGTGTTGAGGATTAAAGGACCCAATGACTACAATCACTATATAATCATAGGTCACAGATCATGGTAAATAGTAATACTTTTCAATGTCTACCTCTTCTTCGCCATTCTTTCTCTTCCTTTCTCTTTGGTAAAAACATGTGTAAATAATATTTTACCTCTAGAATTGCACTTTATTCTTTTTTATTGTTTCCAGAGAGAGAAAGGTAGAGGGAATGAGGGATAGAAACATCAGTGATGAGAGAGAATCATTGATCAGCTGCCTCCTATAGGCCCCCTACTGGGGATCGAGCCTGCAACCCAGACAGATGCCCTGACTGGGAATTGAACCGTGACCTTCTGGTTCATGGATCAGCACTCAACCATTGAGTGCTGCAGTTTATTCTTAAGAAACATCAGGAAGTGAACCAACATGGGCAACGAGGGTGCCGAGTATTATAATACTACAGTGTAATGTAACTTTCTACTCCTCTTCACTTTCACTCCTGCACTCACCTTTCTGCTTGCTTGGAGAGGAATATTAGAAAAATGTTAATAAGCCCTAAATTTGAGAAGTAAGAATAGAAAATGATAGACAGTGAGCAATATCGCTCAGGGCTCCTCTCCCCAATAATTATTATTCCTGAATATTTAAATTCTATTTCTATCCACCTATTTAATTGAAGAATATATTACAGTAGATATGTCACCACCGGTCCACTCAGAACCCAGATAAAATCTAAAGCTGCTTCTACAAACACCCTTTATAAAATGTTACAAGTGGCACATGTTTGCCATATGAAACACTTGTTTGAGAAAAACAAACATTTCTTTGGGCATGACAAATTACATGTGTTTATTTCAAAACTGCTGCTTCTGCTGGTGTATCTCAAAGGGAAAGAAGCTGTTTTGTTCCTGGAAGCTTAGGGGGGAAAGGTTGGCTGTTAGGAGGGTCAAGTCATCAATAATTTCTTTACTAGGAAAGTGGGGGAAATTGCATTTGAAATGAGCCTTGTACAACATGAATTTGCTACATTATTGGTTAGAAATGAACCGATGGGTATTTGTTAATTCCTTCTGCGTTCTGGGTACTGAGGTTGATATGTGTGCATACAACAAGGGTCAAATTAGCGGAATGAAGAGTAGGCTATGGAAGAGTTGGAACAAAAGAGAAAGAAATAGCCAAATGTCCTGCAGAGAGGTTTCACATGAAGGATGAGTTAGGACTGAGACCCATGGTAGAAAACTGGCAACACCCTGGAAAAGAAAAAAGCTAGAAGGTACTTAGGGAGAAAATTGAAAGGGAGAGGGGACATTAAGGCTTAGCCACTTACTAAGCAAAGGTACTAAATGCAATGTGTTGTCCTGGGTTGGATCCTGGGGCAGGAAGAACAGGTGAAGTCTGGAGTTGTTACTAGCAATGTGCCAATGTTAATGTCTTAGTTTTAACAAATGCACCAAAGTGATAGAAGATGTTAACATTGGGGACACTGGGTGAAGGGTACATGAGACCTCTCACTGGATTATCTTTGCAATCTTTCTGTAAATCTAAAGTGATCCCACAATAAAAGTTCACTGTAGAAGAGAGTGAGGAATACTGAGTAGAACAGTGCGTTAAGCTGACCTGCAGCCTGGGTAGGTGGGAGCCACAGCTCGATGGAAAGGAAGGTTGGGCCATGTCTGAGAGAGACATGAGTGCAGGGCTGGAAGACTTCACCCTGGTAGGGAGGTGTGTGTTTTTTTGTTTGTTTGTTTATTTGTGGGGTTTTTTTTACTTTTGTTTTAAGCAAAGTGGCCATCTCACAGACATGCAGTTTTCAGATGATTAATCTAGTAGAACTGTGAAAAAAAAGAAAAAAAACAAGTAAGCAAAAGAGATTGGTGCAGATGAACAAGTTAGAAAATTCTTTTGGAGGGAACCATTTGGGGGAAGAGAATATTGTGTGCTGGGTTTTCCTCCTAACATTCTGAGGATGCAGTGATGGTGGTACAAGTGAACTCTATCTTCCACAGGGTTCAAGACTTGTGAGTGGGTGTTGGAAGAGAGTTAAGGGAGAAGTCCACATGCATCTGTGTTCACTTCTGCAAGAGAGTGATTCAGAAAACAGTCACCCCCAAAGGTAAAGGGAGGAGAGACTGTCAAGGACAAGAATGTGGACAGTACTATTAAATGCAGCAAAATCCACACAGTAAATAGGAGCCATGTGGATGTCACTGGGAAGGTAACTAATGAGCAGCAAGAGAACCACGTCGTGTAAACAATGAGAACCAAAGTTAAACTTTCACTAGATTGAGAAGAAAGAGAGGCAAAATGCAGATTCCACCCTTATAAGAAATTACTTCTATAGAAAGAAAGAGAAAAGTATGGTGTCAAATAATGGAGACATCTGTCTGAGTAAACATGCCTTTTGTTGTTGTTTTATTTTATTACTTTTAAAGACAGAAAAGTTCATTTTGTGAAAGAGAAGAGAGGAGTAGGAGAGACTACTGGAGAAGGTAACCAAAGGAAAGAGTCTTTTAGGAGCTAGGAAAAATAGAAGCAATGGCATCTGTAAAGGGCTTGGCATTGTCTCAACCAAGGCCACCACCATTTCTCACCTGGAGCCCTCACAGCCCCTCAACTCATCTACTCTCATCACTCTGGACCCCCCATGTATTCTCCACAGTTCAACTAGAACCTTATCATATGGTACCCAACTACCTCTGCTTACTCTTTCTTGCCCTTCTCTTCTGTCTTCCTACTCATCCTACAGCAGTTAGCTCAATGGTCAATACTTAAATGAGGCCTTCCACAATCTCCATAAATTAATTCTCCTTTCTGTACACTCTTACAACATCTCCTTCTCGTGAAAAAAATTTACCACAGTTTATTTGGCCTCTGTGTGTGTGCATGTATGCAGAATTATTTAATAAATGTTTATCTCCCCCATATAGCTGGAAGTAACTCCAGGCTATAGGAATGTCATACTTTTTCCAAACATTTTCCACAGTCTGGAGACAGCAACCAAAACAGAACACGCCCATCTAGTGGAAGTTCCTACTAAGATGGGCTGTCCATGTTCAAGTGTTTCTGTAAAATTCCTCTTTCTAGCCATCTTCCAAGGTCCCTATGCAGCTTGAGTCAGCCATGTCCTCCACTAGAGTAAATTTTTAATTTCATTCATACTATCAACTATATAGTATTTGCCAACAGGAGACATAAACTTTACTCCCTTCAGGAGTCAGAGATTTGCTCTCCAGTTTGTCACAATCCTATTAGATGCCCCTCACAGAAGTTATTAGTGGTAATCAGGAATCTCTACTTATTCATCTTAGCCTGACATGGACAGTGGCGGGGACTTAGCAATTGTTGACGTGCAGAAATATGTACTCAGTGTTGTCAGATCTACTGATATTTGAGCCAAAGTCAGCCAAGGCAGTCTGCCATGTGGGAGGTGACACTTGATCCCTGGACTCTTGACCTCCTATTCCTTATGGCATCCCACTTAAAGCATCCTTGCGTTCACGGGGACTTCTTCTCAAAGCCATCCATCCCCTTTAGTGAGCAGAATCTATCTGTCCCCTTTAACTGAAGAGCTCTTAAAGGCAATTAGCATTTAGGGAATGTCTTGTTTAGAAATAATGTCTGCGTCAAATTCCCTATTATGGACTAATTTGAAGCTGGAATATGGTGCTCATTTTTCTCTGGGATAGCACCTGCAAGCTTTTGTGGCTGTGGGGGTGATAGCAGCATCCTTGTGAGTCGTCATAAATGAGTGAATGGTGGGTAAATAGAAACCCCTTTAATACATAAGTGTTCCATGAGGAAGGAGACAATGTCCCTTTCAAATTGTGCTCATTACCTGTCATTGCAAATCTGAAGGTTGAGTATGTCTCACACTATAATTAATTCTCTCATTGCCTTCGAGATCATGGCCGTTTGGCCACTAGGAAAGGAGGAATGTGTCAAAAAAGAGTTCTGTGTCAGCAAAGGGAAAGAGGGGACACTTGTTGATAGCTGACAGCAGCAGGGAGAAAATATCTTCTTTATGAGTTTAAGGGGGAAACATGAATTTGACTCCCTGTATTTCTGACCCCACCAAAACTACATGTGTTTGAATCGAGCTGTTCTGACCTGTGGATGATTCTGGCACCATTCTGGTAATATGGATAATCTTTGATAATACGGATAACAATGACAATAAATGTTTAGTGAGTGGTTATTAAATTCCAGGGACTATGCAAAGTACTTTCCATCTTTTATTTCATTTACTCGTCAAGACAGCCCTATTTACTGATGAGAAAATTGAGGTTTAGAAAGATTCAGTTAAACGCCTACATTTATTCAGCTCAAAAATGGGAGAGTTGGCATTTGGATTCAGGCCTGGCCGACTCCAGGTGCCATGGGTGTGGGGACTGAGCCTGCGCAGAGTGAGAGGGGTGGGGTGGGGGGAGTAGTATCTGTAGATTGCAGACTCCACACTTTTGCCCAAGGCTGGCCCTGCTTCAAAGTGAAACTTCCACAGGAAAACTAAATAAAGGAAAGAAAAGCCAAACAGAACAAATTCCCATTTAGTCAGCTTTTACAGTCCTGGGAGGCTCTGTGTTTATGCTAGATCTTAATTATGCTGCTTGTCAAAGACACTCTAAACTCCTCTGTGGTTGAGGGAGCTATTTTATCTTTTTATTTTTACAGTCAGAAAAGGACTTAGTATGCTGCACCTTACCCTGGATGGGCTTCCAACCTGGAATCAAAGGACATTCTCTCTCTCCTTCCCCACTGTCCCCACCTCTGTGCCGCCAGCCATGAACGCCAAATGGGAAGGCCTTGGCTGTGGGAGGGGGCAGAGCCTGTGTGGCCTTGGGCAAAACTGTGAACTTCACACGGGCTGTGTGGACCTCCCTTGTTCAACCCATGTGAGCGACTCCCAGACCCCAAATCCCCATGTCTCTGTCCTCCAGCTCCCTCTATAGGGCTCACAGCCCAGACTCACCCCCCGCCCCACCCCAGCAGGGTAAGAGGGGGGAGTGTCCCTATGGGCAGCTCAGGGTAGTACTGGGGGGTTACTTGAGATTTTTGATGCACAGCAATGCCCATCAAACAACTTGGAATCACACAATAGGACGTTATTCCATTTTCGATGCTCTATTAGTCCTTCAGACTAAGTCAAGGAGAATGTCTTTGGTTTGGTGTTTTGATCATCTTGCTTTCTTCTCATTGTACCATTTTTCCCTTTATTATGGCAGGTGATGCTTGTTTTATGTTTCTTGTGGCGATTCATCGAATGCATTTAGGTATGAAAAAATGTAGATTTACTTAAAGAAAAATTGTTATGTAAATTGTAGTACACCACAGAGCAAAGACTGGGAGGGATGAAGGAAGGGCTAAAGGTTTTCTGACTAAAGCTTTCATCAAGTGGCCTGTGGTATGTTCACTCTGACTCCGCTGTATCGGAGGTGGCTGTTCGTGGGATTCTCTTCTCCAGCCTGTCTTCAGGGAATCTTCAAAATGGGGGCAGATTCTTAACACTGAGTAATGGGTGGGTCCAGCAGCAGTTTCAGGCTCCTGAAGGCAGGATCTAAAGGAAGATATGTGGGGATGGGCATCTCCATCCCCAGTCCATAGGTAATCATGATCTCTGATAACAGTGGTGTGATGGGTATCGGACTTATGGGAGATTTTCGCTTTGTTTTCCTTTACCAAAAGTCAGATACCTGGGCCCCGCCCTCAGAGATTCTGTTTCAGTGGGCCTGGTGTGGGGCTGAGTATATGCATTTTAATAACTATCCCAGGTCCAATGACCGCTACGCACTGAGATTCTCCACTGGTAGAATTCTGTCAGTGTTGGCACCCAGTGTTGTGTGCAGACCAAAATGAGGAAACGAATGCGACTGCTCTGTGTAGATGTAACGCCTGCCGGTGTAAGGAGCCTACACCAATGCAAGTGAAGTGACGGTTCTATTGCCTGTAAAAACACATTTCAAAAATGTTTCCGATGCATGCAGCCCCACGTGCACCAAACAGCTAAGTGGCTTGTCAATCCCTTGGGCCTCTCTTGACCTCAGGAACCTCTTCTGGAAAATTGGGATAACATTTACCTGCATGAGGATGACAGGGCTGGATGGACCATCCATTAAGGCCCCTTTGATGTGCATAATGTGGGTGTGTTTGTATGCCCCACGTAATCCCTTAAGAACATGCTCTTACAGATTCCACTGATGTCCTATAAAAACTTTCTCAGTTCGGGGCACGTCTTGGTCGGGTTTTATTTCACGGATCAGAGGAGCGCCGTGCATCCCTCTGGTAGGAGCCTGACAACCCTTCTCCTCCTCAAGCCTGACGAGGCTGTTTACCTTCTGGTCTCTGAGAAAACCAATGGGGTATGTCATGGAACACCCAAGTCCAGAGCGTACTATGATTCATTTCTAATCACGGCCATTATCCAGGCGACTTGCTCAAGCCTGGCGGATACAGACTTCCCTTTCAGCATAGACATTTCATAACTAGCATGATCCTGCCATACCCAAAGCCTTGTGAAAATATTTTCAACAGTTAACAAGCAGAGCCTGCAGTTATAATATGCTCATTAGGCTGCGTGTTAGTCTTCAAGTCTTGCAGCACACATAATCTGCTCCTTGATTTCCACGGAATTTCACTCCTGTTGGGCACCCGCAGAGGCACGCTGGCAGCCCCATGGGCTTTGCCGGGGGCTGCCACCTGTATGTGTGTTTTCCACGTGCTGACTGCAAAATAACACACCTACCCTATTTGCATCTCCAGTCACTCTTCGTCTGGGGGGTCCCTTCCATCATTTGCAGAGTCTTGCTTGATTCCCTGGTGAACAAATTCCTTCAGGAACCAAATTAATTTTAAAAGGGTACTGCGGAAGTTATACCCAGGAGTCCCAGTGGATGAATAGGCTGATAGCTTCAGTATATTAGACTTTCCTTTATTCTAGATGTTACTCCTGTGTGTCTCAAAGCCACTGCCTTCAAAAACAATGCTCTAATTCCAAATGAGCAGATATTCTCAAATATACGCTTTTGGCCAAGTAAATGTAGCACTTACAGGTTGTTGTTTTTTTATATTTTTGAAGCCCCACATTTGGGAGAAAATACTTTCTGTCCCCAAGGTTCAAGTGGGAACCAGGAATATTTCATCAATTTCATATGTTATAAAGAAATTATTTGGGCTGCTGAAGGAGTAATTAGTTTTACTATTATTCTTTTTTAAATTTCCCAGTGGCTGGTTATGAAAGACAGTGTTTATTTATTTCTTGGTCAATAAGTTAGTACCTGGAATGTGCCCAGCAGGGTGTTGGGCCTTGAAAGTATAGCAATAAGTAATACCTGTTTCATTTTCTAATGGGACTGGTAGTTAGTGAACCATGCCAATCTTCTAAGCAGATAAATTTAGTGGAGCAAGATGAGTAGCATTAATAGAGCAATGAACAGAAGTGGACGGGATGGAGAGAAGGGAATGAAGACAAAGACTTGACAGATAAATGAGATCCTGTGTTGGGAGAGACCCAAGAAATTGAGGGACAGGGAACCAGAGACCCAGGGGAGCGGGCATGAAATAAGGCGGGAGGGAATCAAAGGTCTCTTGAGAAATGATTATGGTCCATATTTAAGATTTACATGCATGGATGGGTGAGGCATGAAATAAGGCAGGATGGAATCAAAGGTCTCTTGAGAAATGATTACGAATATGGTCCATATTTAAGATTTACATGCATGGATGGGTGGGGGCATGATGCTGGGGTCCATGGACCTTGCATATAGAGATGGGTGGGGCTAATAGATAGGGAAAGGGTGGAGATAATGAAGTTGGAGAGGGAAAACCCCAGTAAGTGTGGGACCCTTCATTTTATAAGACCTTTGGGGCATCAATAAGGAATGTTGGGTCATACCTTCACACTTAACATTTCTTTCAATACATTTATTGACCCTTCCATGACTCATCCATGATAACACCTTTCCAATGGATTACTAATAGTATTAATTAAAATGATGAAGTAGAATAACCACCTGAGAGCTTAAGATGGGAAACAATTTATTTTGACCAGATTCATTGATTCCCTCCTCCAGTTTCTTAAAATGAGTGGTCTTATTAGATAGGAATGAATTGAGCTTTAGACTTGAAAGGTATATCTTCCTTTTTTAGACATCTCAGAATATTAATTATGGAATACTCAAGATGTTCCTTACATCTTGAGATAATTAAACCAATGACATGCCAGGCAGTGTACATGTTGTTTGAAGTATCTAATGGTGGGTTTCCATATTGCACCTTCTGATCATGAACATGGGTCTTCCTGATCCCCAGCAGAGCAATGAAGTGCTCATGCTTATGTAAGTGCAGCTGTATTGCAGTGCAACTAATGATGTCTGAGCCAGGCTCATACCTGTCAACCCTCATTCTTTCACTATGAGACTAACAGTTATTTCCAAGGATGCAAATAGTAACTTGCATGAGTCCTAGAAATAATGGCATGTTGACCCTGTCTTTTCAAAAGAAATCAGATGAGTGCTTGAAGAAACAGTTGCCAACTGCAGGCATGTACCAGCGGAGACTTGAGTGCAGTCAACACTAAATACCTGATGCAGGAGGCATTAGGGAGAGCCTCAAGCACGGACAAGAAAAGTGGCAAATCGATAATTGCTAAAAATCACTACTTTGATTTTTATCAAATTCTTTACCTCTTACAGAGTGACTATCAGGTGTGCCTGCCTGGACCAGATCTTTCTCTTACGTGGTCTTCCACATGGGAAGAAAGGACTAGAGCATGTCCCATTGCTCCCAGCACCTGTGGACTAGCACTTAACACTCCACCCATCAAGAGTCCTCCAAGGAGAAATGGCATCTAAGCATATTTAGCTCAGTCTATGTTTGCCTTACTTGCTTTCTCTGCTCCTTTGACCACACAATGATTTGAGAGTAGACTTTGATCAATGGAAGACTTACAGAGGATGTTAGGGCACCTTGCAGGAGTGAACCAGAGAGAGAGGAGTCTTCAACTGAGACAGAAATAAACCTGGGGCAGGTTTCCCACTCCCTCCCCAGTTTTATTTCCAGGAACAGTTCTGCTTTCTGTGTTGATGTCTGATCATGAGTCAGGAGGCTTCAGTCCTAGAGGGGGACCCTATGGATCTCCAGACTTTCGATTACCAGGACATGGATCTGACAATTTTGAGTTTGTGGAAGTAAACTTACTATTTAAAACAGAGCATAGATATTTATGATTCCAAGGTTAAACCTCATCCTTCTTTCCTTCCTTCCTCTCTTTCTTTGTTTATTAATTTCTTTATTTTCAGTTGCCATATCTCTTTATGGAGATATAATTTACATACACCCAAAACTCACCATTGTAAAGTGTACAGTTTAATAATTTTTAGATCATTTATACAGTTGTGCAATCATCCCCAAAATCCAGTTTGAAAGTACTTCCATTATATCAGAAAGTTCCTGCATGCCTGCCCAATTTATTTTCAATTGGCTTAAAACCTCCTCCAAAATTGGCTGATATATAATATTTTATATTTGGAAACCAAAGAAGCATGTTTTGTAATATTGTATCCTAAAAATGTATTTAAATTTCTTTTTCTAGTGTCTGTTATACTGTCATAATGTAATGGCTATGGCATAAGAAGTAATAAAGGGGGCTGGGGGGGGGGCGGGGAGGAGGTCTTTTATAGTTTGAAGCCCAGTTGTCAGAGCTGCTTATTTCACCACTAGAGGCCTGACCCACAAAATTCGTGCAAGGGGCTCGGCCCTTGCAGCCCCGGCTTCATCCAGAAGGTCATCTGGAAGGACTTCCGGAAGGATGTCTGGAAGGTCGTTCGGCTGTCCTGTCTAATTAGCATATTACACTTTTATTATTATAGATATGTTGACATCCCACACTGAGATTTGGAGAAACAGAACTTGTGGGTGGCAGGAGGGAGAAGAACCGGCTTCTTAGGTAACACATCTTCTGAAGTTATTAAGCCTTTAGTTACCAGTAAAGTGGAACAATAACTAATCATCTCTGCTACTCACTGACCATATATTCTATTTTGTTTTCTTCACATACATTATCTCATTTAAGCCTCACCCTGGGCTCTCTCCCTTCCTAAAGATTAGGAGACTGAGGTTCAAATAGATGAAATACATTTTTTCAAAGTCACTCCATAGGTGATGGCAAAGTCAGGAATCAAACCAAGGTCTGCCTCACTGCCCCACCCTTACTTTAACGATTGTGTGTCATCCCATCTCTAAACAAATGAATCAAGGCAGAGCAATCGAGGGGCAGGGTAATTGTCAGAGGTCTGCTTCTATGACTAGGAAAGAAAAATTGAAAAACGTGTGGCCCGAGGGGAAAAGGTAAGCCAACATTGCACTTCACAGCCACCCAAACATGTTAGGAATAAAGGGATGATTTGAGGGGAGAATGCTCATGGCTGTGGAAGTTCTGAGACTTTCTCCTTTGAACTACCCAGTGTTTGAGGCTGAGTGACAGGTGAGACTGTGTATGGACAAGCTTCTGCTTGACTCACCTCGGGTGACTCTCTACCTGGGAATGAACTTCACAGACCTGTGGTAATGCCTGGGGAGGCATCATGACTTGGTGGCTTGAATAAACTTGGAAGGGTCATTATTGTATAGCAGTTGAGGGTGTAAGAGGGGTATTGTCTGAAGTGGTCGCTCCCTCAGCCAACTCTTCAATGTACCACTCATTTGCCACTTAGCACACAAACACTGACTTGTATTAGATTGTTTTCATGTTGTTGTTTTTTTATCATCTATCCCCATGGTTCTGAAACTCAGTTAAGCACAACAATCGTGGGAGCCACTTATTAAGACAATAGGTTTCTGGTCCCCAGAGAAATCGTGGGTACAGTTGTCTTGAGTAAAGGCTTAGCTACCAGTGTTTTTATAAGGATTTCCTGTGACTCTTGGAATGAACCATATTTGGGATTTGCTGCTCTTTATTTATTTTTTTGTGGCTTAATAACATGTAGTTTTTATCACTGAATAATATTCTACTGTGTGGAGGGCATCTTGGTTGCTTCCAGCTTTGAGAAATTATGAATAAAGCTGTTATAAACACTCATATGCAGGTGTGTGTGTGTGTGTGTGTGTGTGTGTGTGCGTGCGTGTGCGCGTGCGTACAGGAAAGTTCATATCAGTGGGGTAAATACCTATAAGCATGATTATTGAACTGTAAGGATCTGTAAGTCCATAGGGGCATGTTGTGTCCTAGAATCTAGCAGAGTGCTTGGCACAGAATGAATGTCGTGTATTCCTTGGGGTCAGCAATGCTGTAACAAACGTCCCACAATGCTAATAAATAGTGAACAATAACTGCTTGCCGATTGGTTTTAAATCTTTATCTTATTTTTTCCTTATACCTTTGCTCAGCTCTGGGGAAAGACCATGAATTTGTTTAAAGTCCTGCGTTCTGGAAAACCCGCTGCGTGCCTAGTGAGGTGAGGTGGCGGGTGCGGCATCCGGGAGCTGGTTTGGAGTAGTCACAGGAGTTCACTTGTCCTAGAAACCCAAGAAGAAAACCAATTCCCACATTTTTGCGAGTTTATTTTGCTGTAGTACAGTGAATAATTGTCCTGAGGGGACTCGATGGCATCGGAGAGTATTAATCTTAGATTTTCATTTCCTGTAAAATAACTTTCCACTTATTACATTCAGTGAGAATACTTTGGGTTTCAGGAAATATGCATATTTTATCACCGACAGTCCTGACTGTGCTCCCAAATGTATCTGAAACTCGGGAGTTAAGAGAGGCAAGTGCAGGCAATTGAGTAAACCAGAGGATGCCAGCCTGGGCTGAGAGGGGTCCGCAGGTAGAAGGGCACTGAGTCACCTGGAGTCAGCACAGCCGGCACCTCATTGTCTAATGTTAGGCTCATTGAGCTTTAATTTTTTTTCCAATAGGGAAATATTAAAAATCAAAGTGACGGTAATAATAATAATTAATGGGCTAGCATTTATCAAGCCCCTCACTGTGTTCCAAGCATTTTCCTCAGCTCTCTTATGTATCATGCTATTTAATTGATTCTTTACAGGAACCCAATGAAGTAGCATAGTGTATTACAAATGAGAGCATCTCTGCTAAGATTGGGCTTAAAGAAAAATGGCATTTGCTGGTAAAATTTAAAAGAAACCCAGGGGTGCCTCCAGGCTGGTTAGATTCTGGAGCTCCACCAGTGTCATTAGACTCTTCTCTTCCCTCTGGGCATGTTCTATGGTGATAAAGATGGCCACCAGGAACTCCAGCTGACCTCCCCTAAGGATCAGTTCCTGTGAAAAGGAAGGTTCTCTTAATGCAGAGTCAGGGAAGTCCCCAGGGTGAGCCTCCCTTCTGACATTGACTACAAAGGACGGGATCCCCAAGTTCTACTTCAGTTATCTTAATTTGCTAGAAGGACCCACCAAACTGCCTGAAAGCTACTGTGCTCATAGTTATGGTTTTTTACAGGGAACAGATACAGATTAAGTTAAGTCAAAATAAGAGACTTGGGACACAGAATCCAATTGTGTCCCCCTCCCCCAGCACATCATGGACAATGCTGACTTTTCCCAGTAACAGCGTGTGACAACACACACCCACATACACACACACACACACACACACACACACACAGTACTGCCAAGCAGGGAAGCTCTCCCGAGCCTTGTTGTCTAGTATTTTTATTGGGGCTCAATCACAGAGACATGGTTGACCACCCACATGGCTGACCTTTGGTCTCTAGTCCATCCTAAAGTCCAGCTGATGCCATGTGGTCTGAAGCTCCCACCATCAATCACATTGTTAGACTCTACAGTGTGGCCCAAGGCCCCCAGGTAAACAAAGACTCTTACCTCTCAGACATTCCAAGGACTTTGAGATCACCTCTCAGGAGCCAAGGGCAAAGATCAAAGGTTAATTCTTTTTTTAAATATGTTTTTTAATTGATTTCAGAGAGAGGAAGGGAGAGGGAGAGAAAGATAGAAACATCAATGATGAGAGAGAATCATTGAGCGGCTGCTTCCTGCACACCCCTACTGGAGACTGAGCTGCAACCTGGACATGTGCCCTGACTGGGTATCGAACCATGACCTCCTGGTTCACAGGTTGACACTCAACCACTGAGCCACTCCCACCAGGCAAGGTTAATTCTTTACTACACAATTTCACACCATTCCAATAGTAGCTCTGGCCTCCCCTGGAGTCATGGGCCCATCCCTAACCAATTGCCCTGGCATGGATATGGAATTTGCTAACCGAGGAGGCCTAGGGATAAGGTCATTCAGATTGCCCACTACATAAACTGAAAGCAGGGAGGGGTGGTGTTCTAAGAAAATTGGCCATTGATCTGGCTCTTTTCAGTAGTAAAAAAAAAAAATCATACAAAAGTCTGTGTTGACTCATAAAAAGACGACACAAAGTGAATAAAACAGCAACTACCTTTTTCCCCCATGGGATGTCATTAGCACATCCATGGGAAAATGATCTAAAGATGACTTAAGAAATATAGTTTTTAAAAAAGAGACAGAACCTCTTAAAATATGACATGTGATTCAAGCAAGAGGCACAATGATAACTAGTGGTAAAGAGGCTCTTTGTGTGATTGCTCATGCAGATTCCCACCAGGAATGAGGTGTCTGTCTCATTTCCCTGGAGCAATGTGAAAACCTCCCTGAGCTGTGGCTCCCGCACCTGTGGTACGTTAGATTCATTAGAGAGCTTTTCAAATCTGAATGCCCAGGTCACACCCCAAACCAGTGAAATTGGAGGGGCTGGGGAAGGGATCAGGCATCTCCCTAGGTCACAGTGGTCGGCAAACTGCGGCTCGCGAGCCACATGCGGCTCTTTGGCCCCTTGAGTGTGGCCACAAAGTTTCAATCGCACTGTACGTGTGCACCCGCACCTGGTATTTTGTGGAAGAGCCACACTCAAGGGGCCGCAGTTTGCCAACCACTGCCCTAGGAGATTCCCACGTGCACCTGTTTGGAAAACACAGTCGTGGGGTTTTAAAGCAACAGATACCACTGCTGTGAACACTAGTTTCCAGAATGGCCACATTCACTGGATTAAATGAACACCACCCAATCCTTAGTCAGAACGGCTCTTGAGAATCATCAGATGTAGTCTGAGATATCTGGGTTCAAATCCGGCTTTTCCATTTACCAGGTGATGAGTCCTGAGCTGGTTAGTGTCTTAGCTTCTGTAAGGTTCAGTTTCCTCATCTATGAAACCACTAGTAACCTCTACCCCATGGAGCTTCTGGAAGGAAATACGGAGAAAGTGTTTGGCAGAACACAATTCCCTTCCATTATTACATTTATTGAAAAGGGACAGAAACCTCTAGTCTTTTCTATCCTGCCTTTAAGAATTTGTGTTGTGTTGTTTTCACATCTAAAAGGGTGGGGGAAAAATGTATCCCAGTCAAGGATGCAAAAGTTTGAAGTTTTCTTTGTGATTAAATATATTTGTTCCCTTAAGTATTGGTAGTCCCAGGAGGAGGTAGCTCATGCAGTCAATCAGTTCTCCAGGCAAGATTTGCTAAGTATCTGTGACAATAGCTCATCAATCCTAAAATGCACTGACTTGCAAAATAACTCACTGTTATTTTATGTCTGAATAAAGAGGGGGAACCTTTGCCAATTAACATACGATGTGCCATCAGTTGTAAGAGGAATCCCTATTTCATAAACGTTCCAATGAGCCACAAAATAGACATCACAGAACTGGTGGTATGTGATCTTGTCCGAGATGCTAGGCATAGGATGCAGAGTGACACAAGACACTGATTCAGTTAGTGGAGGCAGCAAAGGACCAAGCCCCACAGAGGACTTATGCCTCTCCTCCTGAGAAGAGAGTTGCCTCCAGTTTCATCAGGAGAAAATTCTTTTTCATGCCTCTTTCAGATTATTAAATGCTGTCCACTCACCACCATTTCACCTTTGAGAAATTCAGTGACCTGTTTAAATGGTCCCCATTTCCAAGTCACTTGTCTTCAAACAGGGTCAGTTTAGATGGTTGTATGTCATCCCACCCAACAATGGGAGAGTCAAAATGGCTCATGGTCTACATCTCAGCAGATCACAGGAGCCACAAAACAGGAAGAGGTTCAACGCCAGAAGGAATCCAGTTTGATGGTCACGTGATCTTTGTTCCTCAAACCTTCCCATTCAACAGGAGATTGTGTTGTAATCCCAAATGGATCCAAATATAAGCTTGGAAAACATTTTCTGAATACAGCCTTTGGCTCACTCGTTATATACTAATATAGATATGCCCTCATTTCTCTCCTTTCATGAAAGCCCCCTTGCCCAGAAATGTGCCTGCATTTACTAATTTTTTTTTTATGTAGCTGCCTAAATAAGTCCCCATGGGCAGCAAGGTGTTTGGGGAAATTTTTGGAACCGGCAACATAATTGATTTTGAATTACCCTGTTAAAATGCAACCTTTGTATTTAGTTTGGGAAATTAATGTTTTGGCGACAGAAAACAAATCCAAAAGGAAAGAGAGAGAGAGAAATAATAGCCCCTTCAAATCCAAATGAGAATCTCACTGAGGGCGTCTTGGTGTGCCATGCCGGGGGCCCTGCCCCGGTCCACAGTGCTGTCCCTCGGAAGGTGAGCAATTTAGAGAATGAACCTGCTCTGCGGTTGGGTAGGAGGGTGGGTGCCCATGTTAGATCATTAAGGAAATGATCTTATTAGTCCCTCTTATTATGGAAGCCTCCTTAAGAACTGGCAGTGTGTATGTAGACTTTGAACCTGCCTGATAAAAAGTGGGTCTTGTCAAACAGCTCCAGCTCCTAGTGAAAAGGCCGAACGCTGTTGGTCTAGAATCATCCAATCCCCAGTGCAAACATGTCTCTAAGCTTCTGTTTGCATACTCCGGAAGAAAAAGAAGACTTTCTCATTTGCCCTGACTCTGGCACACATAGCATTCCAGGGGACGGCAGCTCCCACGGAAATTACCGGAGTCACTGAGTGTTAACGGCACACGTAGAAAGGCAGAAGTTTCCTGCGTGACCTGACATGTAAACCTGCCCATTGCCACCGCTTGGGTCCTTTTATTTATTTAACTCTCTGAACGGACCCGGTGCTTCAGTTTTTCTGCCATCACTTGTCTGAGCTGACCCCGTCTGGAAGTTGTAAGGCTGAGATTTTGACAGCTCTGTCATTTTCATGGCTGCGCAGGGGGGTGTCGAGCTCACAGGATTATTGCTCTCCAGGAATACTTCACTCCAGAATCAAGCAGAAGGTCAAGAGAGACAGAGAGAGAGAGAAAAACTCTAATTAAGGCAGAAAAGGCAGACATGGGCCATAAAACGCACATGCGACTTCAGGGAGGGCCTCGTGTTTGTGTCCAAGTGCAACCATCGGCCCCAGTCAGGGGCCGCACTTGTCGCAAATGGACAACAACAAAATTGCCATTAGAGTGAGCGGCTCCTTAAGAACTGGCTTCATTCTCTGCTCCTACCTGGCTATTAAGGCGCCCCTCAAATCAGATTAAGGCAAGGCGCTGTAACACATAGCTTGATTAGAGCAATGGAAAGAGAGTGAGCTCTTGCCTTGCATTTGCTGCCTTTGTTCCAAAGATGTGTGACTTCTGGGGACCAGCCTGGTGTGTAATGCAACCAGACAGTAGTGCCCAAATAGAATTAAAAGGCAGGATGAGATTTATTCCTCTGGGAATGGAACTGAGAAGAGCCTTACTCTAAACTTGTATGTTGGGTCCCTGCTCTAAGGCACCATGTAGAAACCCCAGACACTCAAACTGCTTTAGTCCAGTTGAAGTCATCAAATCCCATCTGAGACCTACTATGTGCCAAACATTGGACAAGACATTAGTGGTTCAACAGAGTCACAGAGAGGAGGAGCTTCATGTCTAATGGGGCTTAAGGCAGGCGACCAAATAATGTTACTATAAGGTGACAAATGCAATAATAACTTGTTAAAATTGCTGCGTACCTACTCTGTGCTAGTGGTCACTGTTCTAAGTGCTTTACAGAGAATAAGTCTTTTAATGTAAATGTTAGACTCTCATGCCTGGAGCTTGAAGAATATGCAAAGGTGTTTAAATGGGTCTTGAAGGATATAAGGAAATATTTCCTTTGTCTAAGAAGGAAATAGAGAAAAACTAGATATTACTGTTCAGTGTGGCATACGATGTGATCATCCAAGAAGCGAGGTACTCCTGCAGCTGAAAGCAGGAGCCAGGTGCTGGAGAGGAGCTAAGGATAACGGGATGGATGAAGGTTTGGTCCCATAGGTGCTGACACCATGGAGAATTTTTAAGCAGGGGTGACATTCAAACCCTTTTTCGGAGCAGTGCCAATCTTTGATGGCCCAGTGTCATGACTGAGGGACAAGGCAAATGAGAAAGGCAGTGGCAAGGGAGGGGGGAGAGAAGAAGCAGTAATGAGTTGGAGAGCCATAATGAGATGACCAGAATGGCACCGAGGCTGGTGAAAGTGTCCCCAAGACTTACTAGTGCAGAAGAGGTAGACACAGGGTGAGACTGAGGAAGTTAAATTCATTTCCTCCTTAACCATTTTGCTGCAGATTCAACTCTCCTTTGTCCTTCTGTTTGGCAGCCCCTGGAAACTCAGAGGTTTGCCTCCAGCACTGGAAAGGGTCAGAGTTTCCTGGGGACCCTTGCTGGGCTGAGTGGCTCCCTTTGCCTCCTGAGCAGGGGCCCAGCCCTCCATTCTGAGGAAGACTGTGTGCATCCTAGTTATGGGGGCAGGGCACCGTGTTATATGATTGTAAATGTCTCTGAAATGTGTCCGGTAGTGAAAGGAAGAGTCCAACCAACCCAGATGGATGACTCGGGAGGCCTTCAGAGGACGGAGGAACATTACGTGAGGGCCCAGGGTTCGAGAGAGGGTCTCTTTGCTGGAGAGCTTACCAATTCTATACACACACACACACACACACACACACGCACGCACTGAACCAAGCTAAGCCTCGCTCCTGCAAAGCTCCAATGCTCATCTCCATAGTGCTATTGTGGAAAGAACATGGGAGCTTTGGAGGAGCAGGAAGAATCCATGCCTGTTGAAAACTTGGATTCTGCTTTGGAGCTTACCACCAGGTAGCATCCTCTCTGCTCCCCATGCAGCGCCACGATGAAGAGCAAACCTTCCACTGACAATAAGCTCGAGGCCTGCAACCTGCGCCTCACTGGCTCTTCTGCAGCCTGAGCAGGCTCCGCCGTTCAGTCCACACCCCCTCCCACCTCCCCCACTGCACCAAGCTCTCAGGAGCCTCCTTCATCATTGCAGGCCCGTAGTAGAGCCTCCACACGTCCTAACCACATATCAGCTTTCTAAATTGAGAAGGTGATGAATTTTTAAATTCTCGAACTGCTCTGTAATAATCTTTCCACCACCCTACACATTACGATGCAGGAAAGCAACAGATGTGTTTTCTTAGGACTCTGGGAACATGAAATATTGATGGGGGAAGGGAGCGTGGCCGTGGCGTTGAGGTTCGCCTAAAAGGAAGGGAGCCGCTCGCATCCCAGCCTCTCATTTTCCATCTTTTGCTTCTGACACTTTGGACGTGAAAAGGCCCCAAACCCAGGATACCCAGGGCTACTTCAGCGAAAGCTCTTAAAAATCGGCGCAGTGAAATCTGCCTAAAAACGTCTTTATCAGTCTCCGGGGACCAATTGCTACTGCGGCTAACACACATTTGATCTATACAAATGAGTTTTCCTTTGTCCCCAAGGAACCTCTCTGAACACTGTGGATTTACATGGTGCCAAGCCCAAGTAGCCTGTCGGAAAATAAATAGCATTTTAACACATTCACGTTTCCGTCCCCGGGATGAAAAGTAGCATAAGGGCTCTTCTCTGAGTTTTCTATCTGGGCCATAGGACATAATCAAAACTTCATTTTTAAAGCATTTCTTTTCATGGCGACATTTCACTCCGAGGCACTGAATTCTGAAAAGAAGAGGTGCAAAGCAGAGATTGTGCTGGTTCAAAGAAAAAAATAAAGGCTCACATTTCATCTAGGACAGTATTTCCAAACACACATTCGAGCACCATGTGGGTATAATGTGTATGGTATAATAGGCAAGGTGTCCTTAAGAGGCACAGAGCTGAAATTTTTAATTGTAATATTTATTTATTGTCATGCGTATTATGTGTGTATATATATACACATATTGATATGTATATACAGGGTGGGAAAAAGTAGGTTTTCAGTTGTGAGTACACAAAACAAATTATCCTTGTATTCTTGTTTGTTAATTATAGTATTATTTTCCATACAAACAACTATAAACCTACATTGGCCCACCCCTGTAAGTAGTTACGTATTGCTAACACTTTTTTTCTCATTGGTATTATTTTATTTATTAACTAGAGAGGTGGAGACACACCCAGAAGTTCAACTGTTTATCTTTTTCCCCACATTGGGTTATAATTAATTTTAAAATCTTTATTGTTGAATGTATTACGTAAGTCCCCCTTTATTCCACATTGACCTCTTCTAACCCATCCTATTGTCTGTGTCCATGGGTTATGCATATATGCATACAAGTTCTTCGGTCCATCTCTTCCCACATACACCCAACCTTGCCTTCCCTCTGAGATTCGACAATCTATTTATTTTGTTCTTTAGATTCTACATATGACAAGGTCATGTGATACTTGTCTTTCTCTGACTGGCTTATTTCTCACTTAGCATGATACTCTGCACTATGATTTCATGGATATTATTAGCGAGGATGAGGCTAAAGTTAGAAACAATAAGTCAACTTGAAGAAAAAATATTAAGGGAAAGAGCCAAGGACCTGGTGGAAAGTCAAGTGCAGGGAAGGACTGGATAGAGCAAAAACCCAGAAGGTGGTGGGGCAATGACTGACATCTGGTAAATGCCCATCTAGGGAAATTGCCCACATACATAGTTAGGAGCATCAGGACTGGCTCTGCCCTTCCCTGGCCCGTGGTTGTAGGGGGGAATTGAGCTGACATCCCCTGCAGAATCACAGGCCACCACTGATTCCCTGTGACTCAACGAATTTGAACCACAACCCCCTGTTGTCTAAAGTCCTGTTTCCTTTGTGCAGAGAATTGCACATGCGTGGTACCTAAATCCCCCCTGTCATATCAACCTGAAATGCTGTAAGGCAGGACATTGCCTGCCGCTCAGCAGACACACCTTTCAGAGACGAGACCTCCAGGCGAGTGGGCTCTGTGCTGGATTCTCAGGTGCAAGAGGAGGGTTCTAACTCCCTAGGATGGATCCCAGCTGAGATGAAAAGATGGTGATAGTAGTGCCT
Organism: Myotis brandtii; assembly: GCF_000412655.1. Lineage (NCBI taxonomy): Eukaryota > Metazoa > Chordata > Mammalia > Chiroptera > Vespertilionidae > Myotis > Myotis brandtii. The sequence continues at coordinate 13,737,182 of NW_005362269.1, forward strand.
GGCTCCTGAGGCTTTAGGACATGCCAGGCATGGAGCATGAAGTGTGTCTGTATGTATCGGTATGTAGATATAGAAAGAAACATAATAGGTGTAGGGTTCGGTGCTTTCCGCTGTTTCAGGCATCCCCTGTGGTGTGGGGACATATCCCACTATTGTATACTGCCCTGCACCTCTGCTACTTTAACATCTCCCGCCACCATTTAAAGATAGCCTTCAACAATTGCTTGCCTCAATGGAAACAGGAAGTAGGTGCTGCAGGCGGTTTCTTGTGTTGTTCTGGAAGCAATGACAGTTTCCCAATGCTGCTGCCAGTGAGACAAGCCTATGCCTTGTAGTAGTCTCAGTATATATTTAAGGATATTCATCATTAGGAATTGAGTTCAAGCTTCCAGGTGGAAAATAAAAAAACACCTAGAATGACCACCAAGAGTGCCTCCCTATTATTTACACACACACACACACACACACACACACACACACACACACACACAAACACACACACACAAAAGGCCTGTATGGTAAGACTAACTTTCCAACCCCACATGATATAAAAGTACACATGGCCCAGCAAAGTCAGCATTACCCTCAGGTCAACCATACCTGGTAAGAGAAGACATGTTCAACTTAATGCTGGCTAATTCAGTATGTACCGTGGAGGGAAAAAGAAGGAAAATGTGAACTTAATGAGGTGAAATCATGACTTGTATTGGAAAGTGATTAGCTGGGATCTGGGCAGTGACTACAGTGGGGCCATGTTACAACTTGATCTGGCTGGTGTGTTTCAGAAGGACTCATAATTCATGTTTCAACTGGAGAAATAGCTTTGGCGCATGATGCAACACACGGCATTTTTGTTCAGGTGGTTGGACAAGAAGCAGAAAAAGAGGTTGTTTGAGAATCTGATTGAGAAAAGGATCTCAGCTATTTCCATGTACTCCAGCTGTGCCCAGGGATGTAGTCACAATGCATGTGGGCATTTTGTAGCAGTAAAATGTTGTAGAATCTATTTCCCTGGAAGATTCATAATTTTGATGGTCCTTGTTTATGGAAGCAAGAAGCATGGTTAGTACTTTAAAAACACACATGTTCAAGCCCGCCCAGTGTGGCTCAGTGGTTGAGCATTGATCTATGAACCAGGAGGTTACAGTTCAATTCCCAGTCAGGGCACATGCCTGGGTTTCAGGCTTGATTTCCAGTGGGGTGTGTGCAGGAAGCAGCCTATCAACGATTCTCTCTCATCACTGATGTTTCTATCTCTCCCTCCCTCTCCCTTCCTCTCTAAAATCAATAAAAATATATATCAGGCACAACCAAATTCAAGCCCTCCTGTGTTTATATGAAACAGGATGTAATTCTCTGTGAACTGTATCCTTAGAGAAGAGACACGTGGACAAACGTGTATTTCTCAAAAGTATTAGTAATAATGAATGTATGTCCTCATTCAATGGCAATGCAGCCTTTATAATATATGAAGAGTTTGAAGTACCACTCTTCTCATTCAAAAGGTTTAGAAACTTCTATTGAAGCCCTTAGATAGTAAAATGGCTTCACACACTACACACACACACACACACACACACAGGCACGTGGGAACTCATTTACAGAGAACATTAAAATGAAATTTTAAAGCAATCACATTCTGAAAAAAAAAGTTGCATTCTTTATGAAGGACTTGTCCCTATATTCACAGTATTAAAGCAGAGGGACTGATGGAATCGAAACCAATTTGTGGGACAATGAAGTAAAAGTCTGGCTGTGAGTTCCACTGGTTTTCACTTTAGCCTTGTAGGGGGATGGGAGGAGCATTGAAAAGGAAGTCAGAACTGTGGGTTCCCATCCATCTGTGCTGGGGGACAGAAAACTGGGTGGACCTTAATCTCTCCAACCCTCCTTGTCCTTTTCAACAAAATGGCAGTTTTGTATTAGATTAGAGTTTCCCAACCTCCGTTCCTCAGAGCTTGGAGCAGGGAGGGTGTAATTAAGAGGATGGTGGTTCCAAGGAAGGGACTTCAGGCCTTGCTTTAAATAGCAAGACTCTGAAATAGGTTTCGTTTATAGTTCAATCACCAGAAAGGTGTTAGGTTGGAATCTCCTTTAAAAAAAAATGCCTCATGATCCTCCCCTTAATACTTACAGTTTTTGTACTCCTTTTAATTTTTATCGACATCTCTGTCATGGGACAGCTCATCTGCACATGTTTGTTGAAGGCAAATGATAGTGATGACTATAGTACTTTGCACACAGATTGTCAATAGCAATCTGATTGCACAGGGAGCGCTTAGAGAGGGGCTCAGGCCTCCGTGAACCAGCCGGAGTACATTTTGCACCACTTAACTGATCACCTTTTGAGCCATTTAACTAATCATCTTTTGAAAATTCACAATAGCCAAGGTTTATTAGGAGCTCACAAGGTTCTGGGCTTAGTACTTTGCATTTCTCATGGAATCCTCAAAATCCTTGACCTTGGTCTCATTACCCATAGTTCACAGATGAGGAAACAAAGGCTCAGGGAGGCTGAACAACACGTCCAAGGCCACAAATTAGCAAATGACTGGCAGTCCCCCAGGCCTTTCCCACACTTAAGCTCTGGAGAACAGCAAGAGGGTCCCCAGGGATCCACGCCAGGACTTGTAGGCTGAGGTCAGCCTCTAAGCTGATTATTGCTTAGTTATTAGAGGAATAAAATGTTTTATTGAATAAGCTTTCTCCCAAAGCTTCCTCTGTTCTCATCACTCTGGTGAGTTGCTTCTAAGTCCGTTCCAAGAGAAGTGATAATGTGAGTTAGATTCTTCAGCAGAGAGGATGGGAAATACTGCTTCTCGCTGGGACCACAGTTGTGCCCACATGCAGTCAAGGTCTCCATCAAGGTCAGTGGGCTGGATGACCCAGCGTTCCGGGTCTAGGAAGCCAGTATTCAAACTTGAAATCATCCCAAAGGGCAACTCTACTTTTCTATTCATCAGATCTTTGGGTGCCTGGTAGTTGTATCCTATTGTGTGGTGTGTATATGTATATGTGTGTTCACCCTATCATACTACCTTTCATCTGTGTATTGTTGAGCAGAGCCCTGCTGCTTCATGCACTGGAGCTAATCCCCCACCGCTTTGCTATTGTGTGTATATCACAGAGAAGGTTTGCCCCCACACACACCCACCCCCACCCCGGGCTCTGCTCCACTGACCTACCCTTGTTCTCTACCATTGTTTCCATGTCAGACACCAATTTTCCATCCATGGTGTCTGAATTGGAATGGACTAAGTCACTAGAAGTGACAGTCACTTGAAAAAATAAAAGTGGCAGCCCAGCTGGTGTGGCTCAGTGGTTGAGCATCGACCTATGAACCAGGAGGTAACAAATAGTTAGATCCCCAGTCAGGGCATATGTCCGGGTTGCAGGCTCAAACCGCAGTAGGGGGCATGTAGGAGGCAGCCAATCAATGATTCTCTCTCATCATTGATGTTTCTCTTTCTCTCTCTCCTCCCCCCCCTTTCTTCTCTCTGAAATCAATAAAAACATACATTAAAAAATAAAAATGGCAAAACACAGGTATGCATATTTAAAGGAAGCCTTTGGAGAGAAGCAAGTTGCAAGAAGAGCTTCTTCTTGTACCCTGGGATGAGACAACTGATTTTCCCCCAGCCAACACCACGCCTAGATACACTGACTTAACCAGAGGTCCTGCCACTCAATGGTGGTCTCAGTAAGCGGTGCCTGGGGCTTTCCCAGAGTGAAGTCACCTTGGCCGGCCAAGCAGGGACTCTCTAGCTAGACCCCAGGGGAATTCGTGGGCTCCCTGCTCCTGCAGAGAAGGAAGTTTCTGTCATCCCCCTTCATTCTCTATATGCACTTATGGGTCCCTCTGCCCGTGGCTGCTATGCCCAGCTCGCCAAGTGCTGTCGAGCTGTGGGCAGGAAGGGAAAGGGTGGACCGCAACTTTGAGACTTGTTCATTTCCCTGAAGAGGAGACTTGGGGACAGAACCATTGCTCTACTTGGCTAAGTGTGTGGTCTTCCCATCTAAGGCTGTGCCTTCAATGGGGCACGGAGGAGCACTTGTTGGGTGAGTGTGAATGCTCTCCATCCAGCTCCGAAGGGTAGTCATGTTGCCAAAAGCTTTCTCCTTCCCCGAACAGCCCATTCTAAATCAATCTTCCATGAATTCATCAAAATGGCTGTCGTGGCACCTCAGCGTTGCTGCCTCCGTGTCAATGCCCCCAACCCAGGGAGGCCGCTGGCAGGGTGCTTCCCAGGCTGTCATCCTAACTCTCCGCCCTGGAGTTTCTTCCATCCACTCCAGGGAAAGGGTCCTTTTCCCTCGGCTCCTTGGCCACGGTGGCCACGTGTCAGCGCTCTCCTGGCTCCTGAGAGATGAGTTGGGACACGCCTCAAAGTGCTTGTGTTGCCTCTGAAAGAGGTGGAACGGGGAAGAGCGAGGGGAAAATATATGTGGGAACGGTTTAATTGTCTCCATGAGGATTCTTAGTAATCAGGATGCCAGTGTGTGTTTTCCAGAGCCTAGAGCTGACATAAATAATGTAGCGTGGCTCGCTCTGTGCAGGCTTGCTGAGGAATGCTGATGGAGAGAGCCAAACGGGGATCTGAGGCTCCCGGCTCCCGGTGCAGCCTTTAAAATCCTTTTATTGAGTAGTAGTGTTGAAACCACACCCGGGCCTCGGCGGGCGGGCGGTGGATGCCAGGAGAAGCCGACAGAGGAGAAACTTTAGGGGGAGCTGCCTCGCTGGGTGTTTTGGAGGATGCGAATCTGGATGGCTCCAGGGAATGACTGGTTAATTTCATGTTGCGTCCCTAATCCCAGAAGGAGCAGGACGGTTCTGACAAGGCCCTGAAAGCCCGGTAAGTGTGCCGCTGTCGCCACCAAGATAGGACTGGCCCCTCCAACATAGTTAAAAGCATCGTGCTAGCCTTTTAGAGCCTCTTGCCTTAATGGGAAGAGCCAAACGAGCTTTGCGGGACAGCTAGCCCCGAATGAAGTCCTGCCGCTTAAGCTCCTTTAAAGGCTAAGTGTGCACCAGGGAGGGCAGGAGGGACCGCATATGCCACAGTTCATGTGCAGGGAGGAAACAAGAGTATCTTTACGTGGGATTTTTGCAGGAGGTCTGCCAAGCCAGATATCCAAGTGAAGAGCCTTGCAGATTTTGATTTAAAGTAGAACTTAAGCCCTGTCTTGGCCACAAACCATAACAGTGAGGGCAAAGGAGGGGAGGGGAGAGGGATGGAGTCGAGGGGTGTTAGAAATAATTGTGGTGGTTCATGTTTGAGGGACAGGTTCTGGGCATTCTGTTAAAAAGACAGCTTTTTCTTGCTTTGACTCTGGTGGTTTAGAGAAGGACCTCAGGGAATATTTTTGTTGTGTTCTTTTTTTTTTCTTTTTCCTTTTTGATTAAGGCACTTGGGGTCTAGAAAAGAAGATTAAAGCAGGATCCGTTTAATGTATTTAGTTTGCCTCCCAGACATGAAGCTTCAGAATGGTGAGTGTCAATTATATTCCTCGTGTTTGGGGTAGCTGGCTGGGGAAAGGGTTCTTGAGCAGGAGTTCTGAGCAGGGATCTGTTAGCAAATCCGGGCTGTTTTACAGCTTTTGGCCAGTGATAGGAGCTGGTGGGTCGGCGCAGAAAAAGCATAGATGACACGTTTGGTTGGACTGGAAGGGTCTGTGCGACTTGCCCTTTAAGGGAGGCTGCTTCTGCTGTTGCTGGTTGGACAATTAATTATGGGACCTGGTTTGGAAACCAGGGGTCATGCCCTGCAATTCACAAGAAACGTGTAAAGTTACTTCATTTTTTACTTTCATCCTGGGACATGTGTATGTTCCTCTTTTAAGTTTCTACATAGTTGTTTGGGTTTGTTTGTTTGTTTGTTTATCTGTTTTCTTCTTCATTTAAAAAGTCTCACGTTTTATAAAATAGTATTTGGAAATTTTGTCTGTGGTATGAGCCCCTGGATATATCACGAAGAATTCTAGAAGTTGCTTTGAACCACCTGATTGGTGTTTTTGTTTGTTTGTTTGTTTGTTTGTTTGTTTTGTCTGGGCCTCATTTTCTCCTCTCCCACCTGCTTTGTTTACCTGCTGCTTTAAATGGTTCCATCAGAACTTTTATTCACTCGTCATAAGTGTCTACAAACTTCTCTCTGCTTATGCACATGCTTTCCCAGCTCAGAGCTGTTTTGTGTTCCCTGTCAGTCTCTGTCCTCGTGGGTAAGGACAGCGATTGAGTTTCATTGAGATTGCTGTGGTCTGAAGGATCGGTCTCAGCCGTTTTCTGGCAAGCCTCCCATTCTTTGGGCAATAGCATGCCCGTCTGTGAAATGGGCTGGAGGTCTGGTTGACAGTGTAACACTGCAGCCTTTGGAAGCTTTCGGGTCATGGCTATGAAAGTTGGAAAGAACAAAAAAAATTGTAATAGACAATGACCTAATGGTTGTCTGCAGGCTTTTTCTCTGTAGGCCTGCGTTCAGAAATGTTTGAAACATACCAAAACCGTGCTGCCTGTTGGTTATCATTTATAAGAGCACCAGAAGAAAGTGCATTTTAACTGCAGAGAGAAACGCAACAGTTCTAATAAACAAAACTCCATTTTTATAACCGAAGTGACCTGAAGGAATGTGAGGAATTGATAGAAGGCTGTGGTGCTCGGGTGCAAAGTCACGGCTTCATGTTTAATTTAACAAAACATTAAACATTTCATGTTTAATTTAATGAAACATTAGAGCCCTAGGATTTGTCACCTTCATGACAGGGCGTCAGAACTGTGGGATAGTCTCGGGATATATGTTCTTTCTGCAGAACTCATGGGTGACACCGGATGTGATTCACATCCAACGACTGTTCTGATGGGGGAAAAAGCAAGTAAAACAGTACCAACAACACATTAGGCACGCACTCCTAGTGTAAAATTTTAGGGGGTGCTATTAGCAGGCATTTAGGCAAATCTACTCACATTTGGCATCAGTGCAAAGGCAATCGCGGGTCTACCTTTTGTGCTTCTGAGAAGATGAGCACAGGGATCTACAGGACAAGAAAAGCTGGAAGGTTGGGGCCATTTGTCAGGTGGTAAACTTTTAGTAAACCCATGTGGATTTTTAATGAGCTGTTTAAGAAGGTGGGGTGAGTTGTTCAGGGGAATGGAGTAGATGTATCAGTGAGATAAAGATGGTCACCTGGGGAGAGAGGAGGCCCTGTGCCCTGCGTGGCTGGCCAGGTTTGTTTTTCCCTTTGTCTGGAAAATGTGACTGGATGTTGAGAGTGCTGTTTTGCCGTTGGCTTGTGATGGAAAATTCCCTTTTTTCATATTTCGAAGTGCTGAACCGTGGGTCTGCCCTACCTCCCTGTCTGTATTGCAGATCGGCGGGGCTCTATTTTCGTCTGATGCTTAAAATGTTTAGCTTCTTTCAATGGAAAACACTTTATGTTTGAGCAATAAAGGCAATTGCCAATTCATAAAACATGCATGTATATGTGTACCTGTATGTATTTATACACACACAATATACAAGCATACAACCACACACACAATATGTGCAGGCATACAACCACACACACACACACACACACACACACACACACTCAATATACAGGCATACAACCACACACACACACACACACACACACACACACACACACACACACATTAGGCCTCCATTTGATTTATCTCCTACAGCACTTCCGCAATGTTGTATAAAACACAATGTAGAATTACGCAAGTGCAGTGTTTGTGAGGGCAGGAGTGCTGATACCTCTCTGTGTTATTACACACGCTGCCTGAATGTACGGCTCCTCATATGCCTTGAAGTGGCTGCGACCAGCTGCTTCAGACAGAGATGTCATGTTAATGCAGCTCAGAGGAGCATATGGCACGAGAAAATCGTTATGACAGGGACTGACCTGAAGAGCAAGTTGTTCTTTTAACCTCTTAAAAAAAGTGTTATAACCCCATCCTAAGTAGCAACAGATACTTTATTTAGTCGAATATTTTTTATAGAATAGTTTATTGATTTTTAGAGAAAGAGGGAGAGAGAGATAGAAACACCGATGTGAGAGCACAACATGGATTGGCTTGCCTCCTGCACACCACCTACTGGGGATCGAGCCCGCCACCAGGGCATGTGCCCTTGACTGAGTAATCGAACCAGCAGCCTCCTGGTGCATGGAACAACACCCAACCAACTGAGCCACACCGGCCAGGGCTAGTTGAATAATTTTTTAAACTCTCCTGTAGGTTTGCATTCTGGAATGGAGGTGTAGAAGAGTGCTCTGGGCTAGGGAGCCCTGTTCCCTTAGGGCGGAGCAGGGGAGTGGGGAACCTCAGCTCCACCATGGCAGGGAGGGTGGGTGGATGGTGCCCTGCTTACTCCTCCAGACCTGTTCTCTCGGCCTCCGGGTCTGAGGTCTGAGATCAGCAGGGTAGGATCTGGCTTACCTTGAACAGGTGGGGATGGCACCCACAGGCTCCTCCACCTCAACTGAGAGGTCACCCCAGCATGCTGTCCCTAGATTCAAAGATGGTCCCAGCTGCCCTGTCACATGGCCTGCAGCCTTCGTAACCCCTCTGTGACCACTGCCCTGACCTGTGGGTGGCCCAGAGGTGGCAGAGGTGGATGGTAGCTCTCAGCACCATCACAGGCGCTGGAAGGGAAAGCAAATGAGCCCTAGTCCCCACCTTCAGGAGCTCCTTCCTGATGGGGAAGGGCTGCAGGTAGACATGTATAAAGCATGGTCTTTGCTGCTGGTGCTCGGGCCTGAGGAAGGAGGCCTGCATGGCCGTGGGCACAGGTGGGTGCAGAGGGGCGGGCAGCCAGTCCTCAGGAGGTCAGAATAGGCTTCATCAAGGCCGTCATTCAAGAGAAGTAGCCGGAAGGTTCTGCTGGAAGACATGGGGCAGGGCCTTCCAGGCCCAGAAAACAGCAAACCCTTGGCAGACCAGGGATGTTCAGGTGCTGAGTCCAATAAGGCCAGGACACAGGCCACGAGGAAGGCCAAGAATGGACTGGAAAGATGAGCAAGTCCCTCCACCCCCCGGCTGAACGGCTTTCCACACTGCCCAGTCCACACCACCAGGCAGCTCACTGTGGACGTAAGGAAGACGCTGGGCATAGCAAAGCCACAACGCAGGGGTATGAGAGCCCTTCTGAGCCTTACAGTATCCATGTCTAAGTCACCTTTTAAAAAAAGCGCCTGCTGCCACTGTGTGGCCCAAACAATTAAATGGGGATTGAAGGTCCCAGATGGAGCCTGGGGCTGCGACTTCACAGCCTGTGCAGATGGACAACAGGGTGCCTGATGGCTGACTTGCTTCAAGTTTGAGAAAATTTGAGAGAGGAGCTTTTGGTGTATACATAAGCAGGATGTTTGGAGATAAATTTTCTCCAAAATTCTGTAGTTTTCAAGTGTTTCCACTTGAAAAATCCGGTTGGGTGGGGGGGTTATATCTTGGACTTATATTTGTGCACATTGGAGGTATGTGTGTGTGTGTGTGTGTGTGTGTGTGTGTGTGTGTAAAGGTGTGTGCGTTGGAATCCTTCCCACAGGCAAAGCCATCTGTCTGAAGAATGGATGCTAATACCTGTCCACCCTGTGGGAATACTGTTAAGGATGAGGCCTATATATACAGTGGCCAAGATACAAGCTCAGACCCCGGTTCCACCACCCAGCCAGGACGTCTGTCATCTGCAGGCCTCCTGGCTCAGGCTCCCATTGACTTCCCAGTGCGGCTCCCAGAGCTCCGAGGGCCAGCGGTCTAACCATTGAGCCCTGTGCCTGTTCTTACTCTCCATGCTCACCCACTTGAGTTACTCAGCCCTTTTCCTGGGTGTGTGCAAACAAAAACATCACAAACCAGCAAACACAGAGACAAACTCATCCATCCAAGACCTTCTGGGTGGAGCAAACTGTGCTGAAAGTTTGGGGAAAGGAAGTTTTCTATGCCAGCAATAAAGAATTTCAGATGGAGTATTTGACACCACCTTCTTAAACAGTCCCTGTAACTCAAGGGAGCAAATTCACTAAACATCTGTCCACTGGCACCTGCTCCCTGGCAGTTTCTCTCTCTCTCTCTCTCTCTCTCTCTCTCTCCCTCTCCCTCTC
>NW_005362269.1:13766675-13773422 GCF_000412655.1 Myotis brandtii
CTCTCCTCCTCTCGCTTCCCCCCCTGCTAGAAATGCAAGTGTTTCTCCCATTGTATTTATGCAGAGCAGCTCAGTACTGCCCGCCCCTGATCCCAAGCCTCATCAGTGCACTGCTGGACAGCAGCCAGTCTATTCAGGGCTTAGCCTTTCTCTCCTTCCCAACAGACCCCACAAGAAAAACACAATGGTTTAGAGATTTATTCCCTCCTCAGATGTGAACAATACCATTTCCCATCACCAAAGCCCAAAGCCCCAAGAGAGAAAAAGTTGTGTTTTGTTTTAAAAGGTTTTCTGACACCTAATACTATATTATGTATTTCATCATGCTTCTCAGTGTCCTTCCCACGTGAATGATTGATTGATTGATTGATTGACTGACTGATATTAGAGGCAGCATTGGGAAGGGTAAGAGCACAGATGCTGGTGTTTACCGCTCACTAATGTGTGACTCAGAGTACATTATAGTCGCCCCTTTTCATCCGTGGGGGATACGTTCCAAGGCCCCCAGTGGAGGCCTGAAACCAGGCATAGTACTGAACCCCATACATACTATGCTTCTTACTATGATAAAGTTTAATTTATAAATCAGGCACAGTAAGAGGTTAACAACAATAACTAATGATCATACAGAACAATTATATCCGTATGTTGTAATAAGAGTTATGGGAATGTGGTCTCTCTCTCTCAATATCTTGGTGGTTTGTACTCACTCTTCTTGCGATGATGTGAGATGATAAGATGAAGTGGTGTGAAGGACGTCCATGTTGTGACATAGTGTAAGGTTATAGAAGGGTGACTTCCAAGCTCCGTCGACCAAATAACCCACACGGCTCCCAAGGGACTAATGGGCAGGAAGCGTATAGAGTGTGGATATGATAGACAACGGGATGATTCATGTCCTGGGCAAGATGGCACGAGATTTCATACTCAGAATAGCGTACAATTAAAAATGCATGAATTGTTTATTTCTGGAATTTTCCACTCAGTATTTTGGACTGCGGTTGACTATGGGTAACTGACACTATGGAAGCAAACATGCAGATAAGTGGGGGCTCCGGTACCTGAGTTCTCGGAGCTCCAGGTGAGTGAGGGATCATTGTGGCACCTCCCCGGTAGGCTCCTGATGTGATTCAGTGAGACAATGCGTCCGAAGGCACTGACCACAGAACCTGGTTCATGCAATTAGTTCTTTGTCTATACTCAAGTTCATCATTTCATTTTTTAAAATATATTTATACTGATTTCAGAGAGTAAGAGAGAGGGAGAGAGAGATGGAAACATCAATGATGAGAGAGAATCATTGATCGGCTGCCTTCTGCATGCCCCCTACTGGGGATTGATCCCATAACCCGGGCATGTCCCCTGTCCAGGAATGGACCCGTGACCTCCTAGTTCATAGGTGGACACTCAACCACTGGGCCACAGTGGCTGGGCATCAATTCCATCATTTCATTTTGATCCAAATTTCACGATTGCATTTTTCCTTCTACTTCCAAAATAATTTTAGTGTAAGTTGGTAGGGTGCTGGGACCCTGGCATAGACCAGGTCACCCCTCACACCACTGCATGGAAATTGGCAGAGTTACCAACCCTCCTCCACCTTCAAGACAGAAGGGGGCAGCCCGGCCGCCTTCCCGCAAGCTGGCTTGGGGGTTAGTGTGCATGTTTCTCTCCAGTGACCTCAGTATTTTGGACTGCGGTTGACTGTGGGTAACTGACACTATGCTGCTATTTTGAGCAGACAGCTGACCACCCAGTAGTGGTTCCGAACCCCTGGCTTCAGCATCATGTTTCTCCCAAGCAGAGCATTGCTAGAAACACACACACTCAGAGTCATCTCATCCATCTTCTGCGGCGCAGAACCCAATTGTTCACTCTTGGTTTGAGTCCTCCGAAGGCAGGGCTGCTGGGGGGACAAGGAACAATTATTACAACTACATTTTAATCAACTGTTCCAGTAACAATATTGAACCTAAAAGTTACTAGCTACTAGTTAGATCCTGGCTTGGTGCACAACGGGCATATCAGTCACTCGGTGGTGATTAACATCTATTCAGAACAGAGAATGTATTATGGGCACTAAATTATCATAGAAATTAATGCAGTCTTTTTTAATGGGCTTAAAATATGTTAATAAATACAGTATTCCAGCACCTGAAGTCTAAGGAACCAAAGTCATTAAAGATGGATATAATTATATTTATTATTGCTGAGATCTAGGTGGTGGTGGGGGGGGGAATAGTTTAATGAGCATGAATGAAACAGTGGTTCTTTATATAAAACTTCTTACCTAAAGAAACTGTTCCATTTGAGGAGTTATTTCATAGAATAGTTGAATGAGAGAACTATATAAGAAGTAAATCAGAGACAGTAATTTTCTAACCTCTGGGCAATGAATTTCAGAGGTCCACTGGGGACGTCGTAAAACTCTCCACCCTCTTCCCCTTGAACTTAGCATGGGATTCAGCTACCCCCACTCTACCTGCCACCTGCCGAGCTCCACTTTCCTCCACCTTCCCACCCATGCTCCGCCCAAGAGCCACTCCCTCCTTCCAGTTTCTCAGACATACCCAGCTCTTTCCCACCTCAGGGCCTTTGCACATGCTTTTACCCCTGCATAACACTTACTTTGCCACACTTCATTAGTGCATTGCCAGGCTTTGTCTTAACCAAATCTTACTTATTAGCTAATTTAATCCTAGGTTCTTTCTCATCTCCATTTTGCAAGCAGAGAAGCGAGTCAGAGAGAGGTTAAGTGCACTTCCCGAGGTCCTGCTGGCTCAAGGTCTTCCGTTCACCCCAGCTCTGACGCCCCTTTGGAGGGTCAGCTACTACCAGCCCTCAGAGCTCAGCTCAGATGCCATCCCTGACACCTTATTTAAACTCACCCCCTCATCACCACCATCTCTCTGTCCGGATCCAGCTTACCCTTTGTAGCACACACTAGCACAATTTGAAACGTCTATATGTACGAGTATTTTCAGTTGACATTTGCCTTCCCCAGCATTATCAAGTCCACAAAGGCAGCAAGTATTTTTATTTGACGTGATACCCCGAGCCCTATTAAAGTAACTGACATTTCATAAATACCGAATAAATATTTGTTTAATGGATCCTTGAACTCATGTTCACCCTTTGCTGTCTGTAGCCAGAATAAAATGATCTTTTTCATCTACCTGTCTTTTCAGTGGATGAAATATACGTATATATATATACTTATTGTTATATATATATGATATCTTTTTTTAAATTTTCATAAGGAGAGGGTAACTTTCTTTTGGTGATGAAATATTTTCTTAGTCAATGGATGTGGAAATGACAGCTTAGTAGAACCATTTCTATATTAAATCTGGGTCCTTGTGCATAGAAGGTTGGCACTCATTTAGAGTGTAAATCCTATTTGACAGGTAAGGACCCTGAGAACCGGGAAGAGGAGAAGCCACTTGCTGGCAGGGAGCTGGTTAGGAGATTGGAGTTCAAGAGCAAACCTGTGCTCTTGGCTAGTGGCCGCGTGTTGTTGCTGCCCATCCCCGGGGCTGGTAGTATCAAGAGGAACCCACTGGAAACAGCAGCTTTTCTGAGAATGTTACTGAAGAATGTTGTGCTTGGGCGTGGTAGATTGAAGCGCTCTTGTTTTCTTAAACCTCGGGGGCGTTCGAGGCGAAAATTAATGTCTGCCTGTCCTCCTGGTGGCTTGCATTTGGAATGCTATTTCCTGTTATGAGGTGGAGGAAGGAGAATAAACAAACACACATGGTGTGGAATTAAGGACGGAGATCTCAGAGGTGCACATCATGCCTGGAGTGAGGTGCCAGTCTTAGAGGAGCTGCCGCGTCTTCCCGGTGGCCACCACCTTGCTGAGCGCACAGTCTGGCTACGCGAAGCCCCAACACCTCAATTCTTTACAGTGTAGGAGCCGTGGACCGCACTGAGCCTCTGATTAAAGTTGTGGGCTCTGTGCCCAGAGAAAAGGACTCTGTGCAAACGTGAAACATTGTTCAGATTATTCAGGGCATTTATGGACACACCTTTGTCCATTATATGAATCTCCAGGGGCCCATGGATTCCAGTTTAAGAAACCCCGGTAGCTCATAGCCCATAGTAATAGTAATTATAATAGCTAATATTTATTAAACTCCCATTATGTGTTAGACATCGGACTAATTTTATATATGTCACACACACACACACACACACACACACACACGGGACCCTGAAAACATGGGTTTGAACTGTGTAGATCCATTTATATGTGGATTTTTAAACTAAGTACGATAAGTGTATTTTCTCTCCCGTATGATTTTCTTAGTAACATTTTCTTTTCTCTAGCTTACTTTATTGTAAGCCTACAGTATATAATACAAATACAAAATATGTGTTAATCCACTTTTATGATATTGCCAAGGCTTCTGGTCAATAGTAGGCTAATAGTAGTTAAGTGCTTGGGGAGTTAAGTTATATGTCAATTTTCAACTGCATAAGGTCTTGGCACCCCTCACGCCCACACTGTTCAAGGGTCTACTGTGTGTGTGTGTGTGTGTGTGTGTGTGTATTTTAACTTAACACTCAAGCTTTAAAATTGTTCCCATTGTACAGATGAGGAAACTGAGGTTCAGAAAAGCTAAAGAAGCCAGAAAGTATTGGAGCCTGGATCAGAACCCAGGTGATCTGACACCACAGCCACAGAAAGGCAGACCTAGGCCGCTTGCATAAAAGAGGCCTCCCCCAGCTTGCATAACGCCATGGTCAATCCCAGGGTAGAAAGTAAAGGCGGAGAGGGACAATGTCCGAGTGTCAGAGAGGACTGCAAAGGGCCAGGGATGCCGTACGCCAGGTCCTTCAGGTCCTCGTGGAGCGAGGATGAGAATGGCTTCGGGTTATGTCCTCTTCCCAAGAACTGCCCCTGACTTCCACCATCCTGGGGGACAGGAGTGCCAAGGGCAGGGGCTGGAGCTGTCTGTTCTGGTGGTTTTATTGTAGCCGTATCCAGATTACTTCCCATTTGGGAACATCTATTGTCAAAGGGGCAGATGGGTCCTCTTGGCATAGGCAGAGCCAACTGGATCGTCAGCACACTTGATAAAGGCTGTAAGTGTGAGGCATGTCCAATTACTTCTTGCTTTCCCTGAGAAACTGAACAGGCAACCCATTAGAGGCTGCTTGAGAATGTTCCTCTGACCATGTTTGCTTCTTTCTTTTATTAAAGGAAGCAAAAGTCATGTTTACTTCGGTATGGGTTATGTTTATCAGCTTAGAACTAATAACATAAATAGATGAGTATACTACTCCGTGTTTCTTGATCATTCATAGGGCCGTTTTATCTTGTAATCAATTCCCTCAGTACCTGCTTGGTCTCGGCCCCTGGCTGGGTGCTGAGATGAAGAGGTGAGTCCCATGTAGCCCGTGGCTGCCCAGAGGCTGGCCCTCTAGGTGGGGCAGGGCAGGGCGTGGCAGGGGTGGTGCGCCTGGCGCAGTGAGGAGACGAAGGTGCGAGTGGTCGGCTCACGCTCAGAAGTTTGGGACTGGTTCAGGGATGGACGTAGAAAAGCAGCTTAGGAGACGATAGTCCCTAAAACAAGGCATCAGAATCTCCCAGAAGCTTGTTGAGACCACCTGATAGGCCCCACCCCAGCTCTGATTCGGTGTGTTCCGAGTGGGTCCCAAATCTGCATGTCGCACAAGTTCTTGGACACAGGCGACGCTGCCGGTCCAGGAAACACACGTTGAGAACCCCTGCTTTAGTCTTTCCAGAGACAAGACAAAACAGAAAACACTTCCCCCCTCATTTAAAATGCCCCATTTTAGCCTCTCTGTCCTGCTCCGTGTTGTGAGTTTCCTTAGGAAAGTATGTGCTCAGTTCTCCGCTGAAAGGCACCTCTGTAGTGTTCTGTGACCCTAACCTTCACCTCTTGTAGGGAAGAAGAGCAGGATGCTAAGAAAAGTGAATTACGGGCTGTGTAAATTCTTATGGCTGGGAGCCGGCCGGTGGGTGTGAGTTTGCCCTGAAGCCAATGCTATGGTCAGCATTGTTTCTCACAAAAAAATCTGGGCCTGTGGGTGGACAATGGAATGAACGAACAAGTAATCAAATTTCAGACGCACCCCCGCATCTCCTCAACCATCTCAGACCCGATGGGGCCAGCATTACATTCCTCAGGGAGTGAAAGAGGGTCGGGAGAGAAGGGGGCACCCGAGAAAGTCGAGAACCCTGCGGTGCTGCCCCCTTTCCCTAAGCAGAGTCAGGTTTTTACCAAAGGCGACGGAAAATGGGAACTCATGTCAGGAAACAATACCAAGTCCTTGCGTTAATGATTCTTTCTCTGCTCCTTTATTCGTTTGGTCCATGTTGCCCAGGAAATAAGAACCTTGTGGACAGAAAGACCATCATTTGTCAATCCTTTGGCAGCAATTTTCCCAACAGCTCTTCCAGCTCTAAATGCTTTTAAGCATCTGTCAGTATCATATAATAGCCTTAATGGGAGGCGAAAACAGCAACAGCAGCCACCACGACAACTCTCTGCTGCATAAGAATGAAGCGAGTGGCGCGCTCCTTTCTGGACCATCGTGAAAGTGATGGCGCTGTCCCCACGTGGGTTTCCACGGGCAGCTGCGGCGTTATTGTTGGCACTTAGACCTTAAGTTGCCCCTAGTTTTTATGTGTAGGAATGACGCTAATTGAGTGAGAGAATGGACCAAGAACTGATATGTGAGTGTGTGTGTGTAATATTATATATATATAATATATAT